>NC_134059.1:1395282-1709364 GCF_965140245.1 Athene noctua | reverse complement strand
ACTTGGCACCAGGTTTAGCCATTCCTTAGAACTGGTTTTCACACTGGAGAAGTTTTTATAAAGCATGTTGAAATTGAATGTAACCCTGAACGATTTTGCTGACAATTGTGATCTAATGGATATGGCACAGAATCAGTATAAACATAAACTGACTGCTTTTCATCTTATAGGACTGAACAGCATGATTTTACTGAAGGACAAATGTAAATACATATGTAAATGAGGTGATTCAAGAGGGTATGGAAGTGCCATGGAATGTGACAAACTCCCTGCTTTTTTTGACGTTGTAGATCATGTTGAACCTCAGCTAATTGGAGAATACCTGCTCAGGGTTTGTGGGCATAAGAAATGGAAAAACACTGAAGACAGTCTGTGATACATACTTCAGTCCCAAAACTGCCAGTGTGATCCACACTCAGTTACAATGTGGGATGGCTCTGTCCATCTTGAAAGGAGCTCTCTTTAAAAAAAACCAGAAGGTCCAATCTGGACTGAAGAGTTCCAGTGTGTGGGGATTGAATTCTATCTTTTTTCCTACCCCAGGAAGCCTCACAGGAACCAGATATACTCACATGAAGGGGATGCTGGTATCATTTGCTCACGTAAGAATTTAGTGTGAAGCCTTCAGGATAATGTTTGTATTGGTTTCTGATGAAGTCTTCACAATCTCAGATGATGAATCTCAAGAGAAAGACAAAGGGATCAAATTCTCCTGACTTTTCCTTACGGAACTCTTTGGTGTCATTATCTGAAAAGCAGATTTGTGTCTGGTGTGCAGTAACACAATCTTAGCACATTCAGGAGAGATTTATTCAGGCCTCAATGCTCAGTGGACTTTTCCACAAATCAAGCACACCAACATCAGATTTTCATGCTCCTTTTATACACAAATATCAGAGGTTAGTACTTTTCCAGACACACCTATTCAATACCGATTGGTTAGTGATTAACATACAACTATAATACGGCTCACCTAATGCTTCTACTCCTATGCATGCTCACAGGAAGGGTCTTAACCTGGGCAGGGGTCTTCCTGACCTGTGGGTGTGTCTTTTAGTATTATAATGAAGGTAGTTCACGTTCAGGACACTCAAAAGTTGGTTTCATTGTCAAGATAGATAATCAAATAGTCAGTTTTGTCAAATAACTCATCCTCCACACAATCACAGACATTGTCTTTATGGTCCAGGACATTCTACATAAATTCTAGGGTTTGGAAATCAAAGCCTATTCTTTATGAATTTCTTACCGCTCTCCGTATGTGCAGTAACTATAGCTACCAGCATAATCATTAATCATGGCTACTAGCAAACGTGAAGTGCACTATATCCATGTGACTGTTCACTGAACTCCAGATTTTGGCTAACACAGCTCATGCTAAGGCCAGATGTACGCTGAGAGCAGAAACATTAGGTCAAAGCAAGAGTACCATGATAGGTGGGATGGTGCCTGGAAAGAGCTAAAGGGGCATTACATAGCCATTTATCACCTGCAGATAGCTGTCTCCTGCAGCCATCATCTTTGCGTGTTGATTGTCTGGCAGTTTCATCAGAATCTGCTAATTTATGGAAATACTATAGACCAAACTTCCAAGCTGAAAGGTATAAAATTATCAGCTTACCCCAAAAGACTTTGAAGGGGATACAACGGCAGCTAGACTGCTGAGGCTTTTGTGCTTCCCAAAGGGATACAGGGGATTGCCTGCACCTTGACCCAGGAGGAAGGATGAGCACTCTCCCCACCAGCTAGGTAACTTATTTTTACCCACAAATGCATGAATTAAAAGAATTAAAAGTTACAAATTATAAAACCTTATGACTTGAGCCGTGAATAAATGAATTCATGTAATAGACAAAGGAGATGGAGCTGTTTGTCAAGTTTATTTCTTGCATATCTTAACATGCTCATAATAAAGCTTAATTAAGAGAGTATGTTGTCCTCTAAAATCATGGAATACAAACAGTGATATCTGGTATAAAGACAGACTGTGACATTTGATATAAAGTAACAAAAGGGCTTCCTTTCTAATCACCCTCTTTTCGCTTCCCAAAGTACACAGAAATCAGAAGTGGATGGTAGAGCATCCACCATTTAGGGAGACTTGAGATCCATGTCATGGGTACCTGGAGAAACATCTGTCACTACCTGTAATGGACATACCTTTAAATTGTTGTGACCCGTGATCTGAGCTGCCTGCTATAGGAAGCATGACACAGGGACCAGTCCAGCTGACAAGGATGAGCCTCACAATAAGCAACCCAAAGTACAGCAGTGGCCCAATCTGAGCCACCTTTGGTGCTCAAATAACTCCACCCAACACACCAACCCTCCGGTCCTAAGTGACCACTATAACAAATGGAGACAAAAGCCATGCACAAAATGAACTAGACACACATTTTATGAACAATTTACTATGGGCCACACCTGGCCAACTGACTAAAGGAATTGCATCTGTGTATATATCAAACTACAGAAAGAGGAGGGGTAGTTAATGAGGATGTACTGCATAGAGTGGGACCTGAGCATGACAGAAATGGTATGAAATAAGAGGTGGGGATTGTACCAGTTTTGGCTAGGATCCACACCCCACCCTGACGTTGCAGCTCACATCACCAAGAGACAGTTATTTGTCTGGGGTTGCCAGCGATGCCTGTAGTTGCTGTCAATGATCCAAGTCTTGGGCAAACACCCTCACAGGTGTATTTCCCTTTTCAGGCTGAAAAGCCACCATTTTGGAAGCTTGCTGCTGACAGGCAGGGCTGACAGAGCAGTGACCAGGAGGAACACGATTTCTGTCCACACTGTTCAACACTGACAGCAGCTCTTCCCCAAAAGAGAATGACAGAATCATTCAGCTTGGAAAAGCCCCTCAGGATCATCGAGTCCAACCATCAGCCCGACTCTACAAAGTTCTCCCCTACCCCACATCCCCCACAGCTCATCCCAACGGCCCTTAAACCCCCCCAGGGATGGGGACTCCCCCCTCCCTGGGCAGCCTGTGCCACTCTCAGACCACTCTTGCTGGGAAACATTTTTCCCTCATGCCCACTCTGACCCTCCCCTGTTGCAGTTTCCAGCCGTTCCCTCTTGTCCTGTCCCTGATCCCCTGGGAGCAGAGCCCAGCCCCAGCCTCTCTGCAATGTCCTGTCAGGAGCTGCAGAGAGGGATGAGGGCTCCCCTCAGCCTCCTCCTCCTCACACTGAACACTCCCAGCTCCTTCCCTGGCTCCTCACAGGATTTATTCTCCAGGCCCTTCCCCAGCCTCGTTGCCCTCCTCTGCCCTCGCTCCAGCCCCTCCAGATCTCTCTCGTATTGAGGTGCCCAAACCTGGACACAACACTCCAGGTGTGGCCTCACCAGTGCAGAGCACAGGGACTGTCACCTCCCCGCTTCTGCTGGCCACGCTATTGCTGATACAAGCCAGGATGCCGTTGGCTTTCTTGGCCACTCAGGCACACTGCTGGCTCATGTTCAGCTGCTTGGCAATCAGAACTCCCAGATCTTTTTCTACCACACAGCTCTCCAGCCACACCTCTCCAAGCCTGTAGCCATGCAGGGGATTGTTGTGGCCCAACTGCAGGACCTGGCACTTGGCCATGTGGAAGCTCATCCCATTAATATTGGCCACCGATCCAATCTATGCAAGTCTCTATGCAGAGCCTCCCTATCCTCATGCAGATCAACGTTCCTGCTTAACTTGGCATCATCTGTGAACTTACTGATAACACACTCTGTGTCTTTATCGAGATCATCAATAAAGATGTTGAACTAAATGGTCCCAACACTGAGCCCTGAGGTCACCACTTGTGACCGGCTGCCAGCTGGATTTATCTCCCTTGACCACCACTCTCTGGGACCTTCCAGCCAGCCAGTGCTTGACCCAGCAGACCGTTCGCTCATCCAGGCCATGGGCAGCCAATGCTCCAGGAGCACCTTCTGAAACAGAATAAAGATAATCCAGGGTAGTAAAGAGGTTGAGCAAATGCAGACTGCTTTTCATCAGTCTTCTGGTGTGGACCTTGATCTCTCTTTGTCTGAGAAAGCAGGCCTGTTCTCACTTGCTATCACACAGATCTCTATAGGGCTGTTTTTCCTCACAGCTGTGAAGCGCAGGAGCTTTGTGCGGCTTTCCCCCTCTTGACGGAGCTGAGAAAAACCCTTTCCCTGCAGAGACTTGGCTCTGCACCTGAGTGTCTGGCTATGGGGCAGTTTGTCTTGCTGCAACCAAAGTTTGGGGTTCAGGGAAATGAGTGGGAGACACTGCCAAGGGGCTTTTTAAATTTTCCGATACTATTTGAGGTTATACAATCACATTAGCAGGTAACATGGCTGCTTCTAAGCCCATTCCCAGGTGTAGTAATCTGGATGTAGTACCTCACTGATGATGTGCCTGGCATCACTAGGGCCGTTAAGCCCTCTTCGTTTTTGGTGTGAAGTAATGGTGTAATTAAATAAACTCTTGAAGGGCACCTTCTTGGAAAACCGACAGAACATCTTGATCCAGCCATACTCTAAGGATTTAAGTGGGAATAAAATTTAATATTCAGGTAGAATTCATTAATGCTTGATTTGTGGAATCAGACCCCTCCAGCCAGTCTTTGATTACCTCACCTTGCTGTTGGTGGGTGTGGTGGTGTCAGGCCCACACCCAGCTCTATGAGCAAGCACTGTAACTGGTTACATCCCCAAACCTGATTGGTATTTGCAAGCACCAGTGTGCAGCCATGGGTGACTCACAGGCTTTTCTAGTTTTGGAGGCGATTCCCAATAAAGTAACTTAAGACACAGCTCTGGGTGAGTCTTCCAATAGGTGGACTCCTTAAATGTACCTGTAAAATTTCCTGGATATGGATATCATTGTTGATTGTAATTAATTGGCAATGATTTATTCCACACCCAGCAAGTATGATTCCACAACTTCTCCCATACGACATGTGATGAAGCCTGATAGAATGTGTTCAGGCCTTGCCATATTCCTCTGACAGTGTTCCTTTCTGCAGCCTCATCAATTCCTGAGATGTTTTGGAACACCTGGGTTAAATTTGCAGAACCAGTGCAGTGAGACTGACTGGGCTGATGGTGAATTTAAAGCCATCTCTGGCAGAGGCTGGTAATGTTCTATATACACCCTGATAAATTTGGTTCCAAACGTGCATGAATCCTTGAATTAGGTCCCAGGCTAGATTGGGGGAGTCACCCCATGGTCCTGACACTGCAAGGACAAAGACTGAACACCAGGTCTCCCAAAATGTCTTTCCCTTGTAATAGTTTAAGCAAATTACAAATAATAACTAGCCAATAATGCATATAACCATTGAAAGCACTAAAAGTAACATAGTTCCCCTCTCATCTAGGATCAACACCCTGCAAGACAAATATTTACATAACAAAAGAATGATGGTTAGAAAGAAGGGGAAATCCCTGGTATTGATACGGTATTCTTTCCCATGGGCATCAGTAGCCACCCACGAACAAATATTGATGTGAGTTTTTAGGGTTAGGGGTACTTGCTCCATGGTGGGCAAGTCTACTAGAACAAGTTGTCCAGGATAATGGAGCGGGTTTGCAGGGTCTTTAGTCTCTTTTTTCCTGGTGAATATGGATACAGGCTTAGGACAGAACACGATAAGTCGTGGGCATCCATGAATTCCCCACCAGCTGTTTATCTTCATTACTGCATCTGGCACCTGTTGTGACCATCCTGGATCGTGGGGTTTTAGGACCCACTTTAGAAGCGTGTTGGTGTGTTCCACAACCCCATTCACTTGGGGATAATATGGAGTATGGAAAATCCACTGATTCCTTCATCTTGAGCCCACACCTGAACCACCCTGGCAGTAAAGTGACTACCACTGTCTGACTGGATCGATTTGGGCTTAGGCAAGCAGCTAAACCAATGTTTTAACCCCTTCACCATACTTTCCACAGCTTCTGCTTGGGTTAGGCCCGACACTATTTCCACCCCCACTAATACAGAGCATTTTGCCTTGGAGAGTCCAAAATGATCAATATAATCCACCTGCCAGGCATCCCATAGTCCTCTGTTGACCCTTAGGTGGAGGGGTTGGTCCTTAAGAGGGTTGTGCTCTCCCAGATGAGTATGACATAGACTACAGGCTGAAATAATGGTATTGCACAATTCCCTGGTTACAGACCATCCCCCTGCTTATTTGCCTCTTTAAACAAATCTTCGCTTTCTGAATGGCCCCACTTTACATGCAACCATTCCAGTACCTCCTCCTCCCCTTCTGCAGCCATTCTTGTCAAACCGGTCATTGAATCCACCTGCTTTTTTAGTAGGTAGGTGGGGTGATTTCCCGACTGGTGTGCATTGACCCATCCTACTCAAAAGGACTTCCATTTTGCAGTCTTTAAGATTTCCTCCCACTTCTCATGCTGCCACACCAGTACCCGATTTACTTCCCAGTGGTTTTGTTTCCAACATGTGAGCCATTGGGTACACCCTTTGAATACGGCATAGGAGTCTGGGTAAAAAAATACTGGTTCCGTAGTCTCAGCTTCTTTAAGTCTCACGCTCCATACCACTGTTAACTCTCCCACCTGAGCACTTCCCTCACCCTCTGTTAGGACTCAGTCCCCTGAGTCAACATGCAGTGTTACCACTCGGTATTTCCATACCCTTCCCTCTCTTCTAGAGGATGCGTCAGTGAACCCACTGATTCTGTAGGTGGGTTTCAAACGGGGAAGCAGGTTTTATGTATGAGAGAGGGGGTTCAGGATGATTGGAGGGTGTATCTTGTATTTTGAGCACTTTAGGTGCCCCCTCCTCTATCTGGTGCATGTGGCAATAATGATCTAATCGTGCTCACCACTTCCTCGCTGCTTCTCGCTGCGCAACTCCCACAGGCGGGGGGGTTCTGGCCAGCACTGGTTTCAAGTCTTTAAAGGCTCCTTGTAGAATGATCGATTGCTGCCATATGATTCTTTCAGCTTCCTGAAAAGCTAGGCTAACCACGAAAAGACCCTTCTCCCAGATCGAGTAACGCTTTCTGTCTTTGAATGACACGTGCAAATGAAACCCTATAGGGCGGGTTGTACCCTCTGGCCCATGTTGCTACATATGGATGGATACTCCATGAATTGCAAAACCCCACTCAATTTGGAGTGATACACTCCAGGCTCAAAGACTAACATCTTTAAGGCTTCTTCATGGATGGGAATCCAGTCCCAAATAGCCCTTTAGCATGTCAAATCATATAAAAGATGAGCTATAATGGAAAAATCAGGGAAATATTTCCTCCAAAATACCAGCAAGCCTAGGGCATGTTGCAGCTCCATATTTCCAGGCCTCTTTACCTCTTTCAGAGTAGTTAAAGTTTCTGGAGGAATACACACTGTTCCTCCCTGCCACCAAATACCCAGAAACTTTACCTTGGAGGATGGGAGTTGTACCTTTTTGGCTGGAATTTGGAGCCCTAAATTTTCTAGGTGGGTGATTATCTCTGTCCGGGTCTGTCTCACTGCGGCAGCATCAGAGCCACCGATCAGGACATCATCAATATAATGATATATCCTGAACCCTTCCCTAGGAGGGATTTGAGCAAGCTCCTGCACTAGTGCATAATGAGCGCTGGTCGGCAAATGGCAGTATCCCTGCGGGAGATGTGTAAAAGTAAATTGCACGCCTGCCCATGTAAAGGCAAAGGCATGTCTGTCTGCCTCCTGTATGGGGACCATAAAGAAGGTATCCTCTACATCAATAGTTGCTAAGATCTGGTGGGCTTCTTCCTGTATGGTTGCAATCAGTTCAGCTATGTCAGGTACTGCAGCTGTTAGAGGACCTGTATTGGCATTTAGTCACCGATAGCCAATTGTCAGTCGCCACTTTCCGTGAGGTTTACAGGCTGGCCACATCGGAGAGTTATAGGGTGAGTGAGTTGGGATAATTATCCCTTGTTCCTGCAGCTCTGCTATTGCTGGAGTGATCCCCTCCCTGGCACCTAACGGTAAGGTGTAAGGTTTCACATTAACAATTTCAGAAGGAAGAATCACAAAATCATCACGGTTGGAAAAGACCTTGAAGATCATCCAGTCCAACCATTAACCCAACATTGATAGTTCCCAACTCCCCCAGATCCCTCAGTGCTGGCTCAGCCCAACTCTTCAACCCCCCCAGGGATTGGGACTCCCCCCCTGCCCTGGGCAGCCCATTCCAACGCCCAACAGCCCCTTCTGCACAGAAATCCTTCCTCAGAGCCAGCCTGACCCTGCCCTGGGCAGCTTGAGGCCATTCCCTCGGGGCCTGGTGCTGGGGCCTTGGCTCCAGAGACTCATCCCCCCTCTCTGCACCCTCCTGGCAGGGAGTTGCAGAGGGCCAGGAGGTCTCCCCTCAGCCTCCTCTTCTCCAGACTGAACCCCCCCTGTTCCCCCAGCTGCTCCCCAGCAGACCTGTGCTCCAGACCCTGCCCCAGCTCCGTTGCCCTTCTCTGGCCACGCTTGAGTCATTCAATGGCCTTTTTGGGGTGAGGGGCCCAAAACTGAACCCACTCAGCGAGGGGCGGCCTCACCAGTGCCCAGCACAGGGCTCAGATCCCTTCCCTGTCCCTGCTGGCCACGCCAGTGCTGACACAAGCCAGGATGCCATTGGCCTTCTTGGCCCCCTGGGCACACTGCTGGCTCATTATCAGTCCCCCCCAGGTCCCTCTCTGACTGGCAGCTCTCCAGCCACTCCTCCCCAGGCCTGTAGCCCTGCTGGGGGTTGTTGTGGCCCAAGGGCAGCCCCCGGCATTTGCCCTCAGTGAAACTCCCCCAGTTGGGCTCAGCCCATGGCTCCAGCCTGGCCAGGTCTCTCTGCAGAGCCTCCCCACCCTCGAGCAGATCAACACTCCCACCCAACTGGGTGTCATCTGCAAACTGACTGAGGGTGCACTCGATCCCCTCGTCCAGATCATCAATAAAGATGTTAAACAGGAGTGGCCCCAAAACCCAGCCCTGGGGGACACCACTCGTGACCGGCCGCCAGCTGGATTTAACTCCGTTCACCACAACTCTTTGGGCCCGGCCATCCAGCCAGATTTTTACCCAGCAAAGCGCAGAGTAAAAGAAGCACAGGCATTTCCTGTAGAAGTCTTGTAGAGGCAGTTGGGGACTCAAATTTCCATTCCCTTCCTTTTGAATCCACCCAGGCTTGTCCCTTCAATAGGTCAAGTCCCAGGATATTTGTGGGAAAATTTCCCAGAATCATAACAGCCTCTGTTTCGGTTTCATTCCCAGGTAACCAGCATTTCACCTGAGCAGTCAGCTGTGGCTTAGAGTCCCCGAAAACATCTGTAACTCAGATCTGCTTTTTGTCAGCAATTATGCCATAGTGCTTGGCAACATCAGCTTGGAGTGCTGAAATCTGAGCACCTATATCTACTAGAAATGTAATTGGAGTTTTAAGGGGGCCAAGGGGAAAGGAAATCAAAAGTCTCCCTAAGTATTTTCTGTGAGCATCCTTAAGTGGACCCACCCGCCATCCCTCGGCTCACTTACTGGGGATGGTGTGTCCAGTTTACTGACCCTAAATCAATCAGGTCCTCTCAGGGGCAGTTGGTGTTTGAGAGGCAATTACCACCATCTCGTTAGGTTTCAGTTCTGTCCCTCCCTTCGCCCGAAAGGTCTGTGTGGTTGTGGGGGCACCTTTCTTTTCACTTTCCAGGCTCAGATGAGCTTTTCTAAAACTACAGCAGATATACCATCCATTAAGCCCTGGGGAATCCTCTGTCCAACTCCCTCAGCCCACAAGAGGTTTCTCTTTGCCCTTAAAGACTTGCAGAGGGGGAGGAGACAGGTTTTCCTGCTGTTCAATTCTGCACACCAAGGGCTTAGGTTTACCTGTTCCCTCAGTAAGGCCCATTCTCAGGCTGTAATTTATTAAGTTTTGAGCTACCTCTCCCCAAGTGATGGGTCCTCCCCCTGCCTGTCTCCCCCCTCGTGGGGCTAATGCATCCTGCAAACAATCTTGTAATTGTACTCCATATAATTTCAAAGAGTCTGGCAAGCCGCTGCTTTAATTTATAGTATTTTCAAACAAAACTCTTTTGGGGCAAATCCCATATCCAAACAGTCGAGGGCTTTCACTACTGAATTCAATCAGTACTGGATGTTCCACCCTTAACGCACAATGAGAAGTATTTCTTACTGTGCTGCCTTTCTGACAGTTGAGCAACATCATCACTGCCATCTTTTTAATTTTTTTTTTAAATTTTACATCTATCTTAAAATTATCAAGCTAATTAAATTTACATTTGTCTAGATTTCCTGCTATTGTTCAAAGTAGTTTAAAGCAGAAGCCTGCCTTTCTAGTGGGATTTCTTCTGCTACCAAACTCATCTGCTGAACACCACATTTAATGAAAGGGTTAGCTCTGTATCACCATAGGAAATCACTAACAATGTGCTCAAGTTTTTGTAGGCAGTACGTTTTTTTGAGCTGCCTGCTGGTGCTGTTGCTGGGGAACACTCAAGACACAGGGAGGCTGCCTGCACCTGCAGGCGGGGGGGGAATGTGCACAGTGAAAGTTAGCGATGGTTTGTGCAGCTGTTGAATGGGTTCAGCCTTTAAATGTGTCCAGCCTGTCACACCCGGTTCCTTTTTCCTTTGCAGGTTGTATTTAGAGCTTACATCATACTTTTTAAAAATCAAAACAAACAAGCAGACAAAGAAAAAAAAAAGCTGGGCAATTTTTCTTCCCCCAGATGAGCTTTTTTTCCCGTCCTGGCCATTTTGTAGTGTGATGATCAGCACCAATATTAGTGCACAGGACTGGGCCCAGGGCAGGGCTTTTGCAGGCAGCACCTTTCTTGAGGCTCCCAGTAATGCAGTTCAGGGGGAGCGCTTGAGAAACGGGGGCACTCACCCATAACTGCTCTTTTTGGTGCATCCTATCGCTCTCTGTCTGGATCCCTGCCCCCATTTTTTAATTCCTCCCTGTGTTTAGCCCATCACTATGTTGTCTTTCTCTGTCTGACTCCCTGTCTGTGGTTCCTCATTCCTCCCAGTCTGTCCTATGGCCTGTTGCTATTTTCTTCCTTTCTCCACATCTCTCTCTTCCGCTCCCTGTCCTCTTTTTTCTGTCACCAGGTGCTGCTTCCTGGCCTTATTTTCCCTCTCTCTCCTGCAGTCTGTCCCCTCTCTCCCCCCTGTCTCCCCTGCTCAGCTGCCTGGGCCCTCTCTCTGGGACTCGGTTCTGCCCCCCATCCCCTTTTGCTCTTCCTCCATCTCCATCCCGGAGGCCATCGCTGTTGTGTCCTTCTCGGACCCTTGTCCTGACCCACACCCTGTTTCTCAGTCTCCTGGGACTGTTTCCATCTTCTCTTGCTCCGTGCCCTGCTCTCTGTCCCTGCCTCTCCCTTGCTCTCCCCTCCGTCCCTCTCTCCTGCTCCCTGTCCCATGTCTCTGTCCCTCCACTCTGCTGGTGCCTTTGCTGTCTCTCGCCCCCCGGCCCGCTCACTCGCCCTGCCTGTGTCTGTCCGTCCCTCTGTCCTCCTTCCTGCCCTTCTCCTCTCGCTGTCCCTCCGTCCTGAGGCTCACCACTCTCTTCCTTCCTGCACCCGCTGTCCCCTTCCCCTCCACCCTCCTCCCGCTCTGCCCCTCTGCCCGGCTCCTCACCAGCATTTCTCCTTCCCCCACTCCCTGCCCAGCTCCCCCCCCTCTCCTCGTCCCACTGCCCGTTTCCCATCCCTCTGCCCACCGCCCGTCCCTCTCCAGCAGCCCAACGCCCTGTCCCACCTCTCTCCGCCGCTCTGTCCCTCCCTCCTCTTCTCTTTCTCCTTCTTCTTCTTCTCCTGCAACTCTTCCCCCGCCTCTCCCCTGCTCCACCGGCCGGAGCAGCCCGGGGAGGCGGCCATGGGGCTGGGGGGCGGGGCCGGGCCGGGGGACGGTGTCCGCGCAGGGTCAGACCGCGGGAACGGGTGCCCCGGGGCATGCTGGGAGCTGCAGTCCCGGGCACGGGGCTCACCGGCGGCCATGTTGGTTCCCGGGGCATGCTGGGAGCTGCAGTCCCGGGCACGGGGCTCACCGGTGGCCATGTTGGTTCCCGGGGCATGCTGGGAGCTGCAGTCCCGGGCACGGGGCTCACCGGCGGCCATGTTGGTCTCGGGAGCTGCAGCCTTTGCTCCAGCTGCGGCCCGGCTGCGGTCAGTACTGGGGTCACCCCTGGGGCCCTTGGGCAGGTGTCGGGGTTTCTCCTGCCCGCTGGATGCCTGGGGGGCGGGGGGGCGGGCGTGTGTGCTCCTGGTCAGCTGGAGCTGGGCCCGGCCGGGGCAGGCCCAGGAGTAAAGTCAGAGCTGGGGAGGGGAGGGGGAAGGACACAGACCCCCCTGGGCACAGGCACCGGGCAGCCCTACCCCCAGAGCCCCCGGGAGCCCCCCCAGCATGTTGAGCTGTATTGAGGGAATCCATCCTCCTCAGCCAGATGACAGAGACTGGGAGAATGACCTCCCCGCAATCCAGGAGACAGTCAGTGACCTGCTGCATCATGTAGACACACACAAGTCTATGGGACCAGATGGGATACACTCGAGGGTGCTGAAGGAGCTGGCTGGGTGCTCGCCAAGCCACTTTCCATCGTTTCCCAGCAGTCCTGGCTGACCGGGGAGGTCCCAACAGATTGGAGACTGGCCAATGTGACGCCCATCCATAAGAAGGGTCAGAAGGATGATCCAGTAAATTACAGGGCTGTCAGCTTGACTTTGGTGCCTGGGAAGCTGATGGAGCAGCTCATCCTGAGTACCATCGTACAGCACATGCAGGACAACCAGATGCTCAGGCCCAGTCAGCATGGGTTTAGGAAAGGCAGGTCCTGCCTGACAAACCTGATCTCCTTCTACGACAGGGCCACCTGCTTATTGATGAGGGAAAGGCTGTGGATGCTGTCTGCCTCGACTTTAGTAAGGCCTTTGACACCGTTTCCCACAGCATTCTCCTGGCAAAACTGACTGCTCGAGACTTGGATGATTGCACGGTTTGCTGGGTAATAATTGGCTGGATGGCCGGGCCCAAAGAGTTGTGGTGAACGGAGTTAAATCCAGTTGGCGGCCGGTCACGAGTGGTGTCCCCCAGGGCTGGGTTTTGGGGCCACTCCTGTTTAACATCTTTATTGATGATCTGGACGAGGGGATCGAGTGCACCCTCAGTCAGTTTGCAGATGACACCCAGTTGGGTGGGAGTGTTGATCTGCTCGAGGGTAGGGAGGCTCTGCAGAGAGACCTGGCCAGGCTGGAGCCATGGGCTGAGCCCAACTGGGGGAGTTTCACTAAGGGCAAATGCCGGGGGCTGCCCTTGGGCCACAGCAACCCCCAGCAGGGCTACAGGCCTGGGGAGGAGTGGCTGGAGAGCTGCCGGTCAGAGAGGGACCTGGGGGGGACTGATAATGAGCCAGCAGTGTGCCCAGGGGGCCAAGAAGGCCAATGGCATCCTGGCTTGTGTCAGCACTGGCGTGGCCAGCAGGGACAGGGAAGGGATCTGAGCCCTGTTCTGGGCACTGGTGAGGCCGCCCCTCGCTGAGTGGGTTCAGTTTTGGGCCCCTCACCCCAAAAAGGCCATTGAATGACTCGAGCGTGGCCAGAGAAGGGCAACGGAGCTGGGGCAGGGTCTGGAGCACAGGTCTGCTGGGGAGCGGCTGGGGGAACTGGGGGGGTTCAGTCTGGAGAAGAGGAGGCTGAGGGGAGACCTCCTGGCCCTCTGCAACTCCCTGCCAGGAGGGTGCAGAGAGGGGGGATGAGTCTCTGGAGCCAAGGAGCCAGCGCCAGGCCCCGAGGGAATGGCCTCAAGCTGCCCAGGGCAGGGTCAGGCTGGCTCTGAGGAAGGATTTCTGTGCAGAAGGGGCTGTTGGGCGTTGGAGTGGGCTGCCCAGGGCAGGGGGGGAGTCCCCGGGATCCCTGGAGGGGTTGAAGAGTCGGGCTGAGCCAGCGCTGAGGGATCTGGGGGAGTTGGGAACTGTCAGTGCTGGGTTGGACTAGATGGTCTTCAAGGTGTTTTCCAAACTAGACAATTCTGTGATTTTGTGAGTTCCTATAGTAATAGGAGTAGTGTGTTTTTCTGTTAATTCTTACAGGGCTTTTGTTGTCCTTCAGTGTTCACTACCCTGCGTGCAAAAAATCCAATCTCACACACAGAGCTGAGATATCAGTTTAAGCCATTTCTGTGCAAAGATGGGGGCCAGGTGATAATTCCACAAACCTAGCATGCTACACAAAGGGACTGCAGCCTATTCATCTTGTTACATGGTTAGTAAAAACCTATCTAAGATTACACTCATGGGTCTGTAATTACCATTCCATATGCTATTCGTTAGTTATATTTAAATTACCCTCGGTTTCTGTGTAAATTAGCACACATGATCCTTACAGGCATGGGGGGGCCAATTCTTTTTGGTCTTGGATTGAGTCAGTGGTCACAGTCTCCCCCTGCCCCCCTCCACCTCACTGCCTTTCCCTTTCCCTTCAGTTATTGCTGATTCTTGCTGAATTCATACTTCTCAGACAATCATCCAAGCATCTGGTGCCTTCTGGGACAGAATGTTCCCCTCTTACTACTCTTTTAGCTGCTCTTCAAAGGTATAGTTGTTAGGCAGCCATTCTTTATGCAAAGTTGGAGTAACTCACTCCCTTATCTCCTGGTTCCTTCTTTTCACTGGGTCTTAAATCAGAACCTGCCCCTGGCATTCTTCTATTTACAAGTTCAGTATGAGCAGAGAAGAAAATTTCCTGGAGACATCAGAGAGGCCGGGCTGTGAGCTCTGCTGCTCCCTGGCTGCACCCTAGTTTTCAGCCTCAGACTCCGGGTAAACTAGCTCAAAGCCTGTCAGCCAGGTCCTCGCCCAGGGGGTGACAGATGCGGGTGTCATAAACTGCTGTGGCTGCAGAGCTGGGCTGTGCCCCAGTTTATGAATGCCAGCCTTACGCTTTTCCAGGGACAGGGCTAAAGCAGAAGTGGGGCTGTGAGAAGGGCCCAGGACAAGGGCTCTGGCCATGTAACACCAAGAAAGAGATAGCACCCCCAAGCCCAGGACGTAATCTGCCAGCCTGGTGCCACAAGAGGATCCTGTGGGAAGGAGCAGAGGTTCTACCAAAGGGGACTGGTTCAAGGTAACGGGCTAATTTACAGCAGTGGCATTTCCAGCCAGCTCGGGAGAGAGGCCCTGTGGGAGCTGGGGCTGGAGCTGTATGCACCCAGCTCCTGGGACGCAGGACACATTTTCATATCCAAGAAAAAACCCCAAGGGGTACCAGCGCCCAGGGCCAGCTGGCCCTGGATGGCCCCTCACGAGGGGAACAGGCCATGCCCACAGGAGCCTCAGGGCTCAGGGCAACCCCGGCACCACGACCCAGGAGTCCTGGTTGCCACATGGTCCCCTGAGCCCGCTGGGACCCTCAGGCAGGGCTCTCACAGCAGCCCCCAGCCCTGTCCAGCCACCCCCCAGCCCAGCAGCTGCAGCTTTGGAGAGTGGACAGCCCCACTGTGTCACCGCAGTCGGGAACAAACCTCTCAACACCAGCGCAGCGTTCAGAAGCAGGCATTCCTTTATTCGGCGCTGGGTGCGTGGCGGGTCACGCACACACTGAAACAAAAGGTCATCCTTGATGTACCTTAAAGACATGAATGTTCATCCGGTTTTGGAGAAGTCTCCACCTTTTTGCCTATCTGCTGCGTTTCCATAATGCTGGCGTTGCAAACCTACACTACGCGTGCGCGGGGATCTCGGGTGGTCGTTTGGGGAGCTACTCCCCTACTCCTTTTCCCTTTTATGGTCACGAGTCTTTTGGGGACGATTTCTTCTCCTTGGATGTTTCCCAGCTCTGTTGTCTGGCCGAGCTGTTCTTTCTTACGCGCCTTGTTTCAGCAGCTCTGCCAGGATGTGTGTCAAGCTGAGGATATCTTCTCTGTAGACTTGAGTCGCTCAGGCCTCCTTGCTCCATACGAAGTTTGACGTTGTTTGGTAAAACATTTTCTCAACCACTGCAACCCTTTGGGAAGGAGCTCCTGAAAACCTTCCCCGTGCTGGAGAGCCGCAGGAGCATGGGGAACAAGCTGCACAGCTCAGAGCTGAGAGCCGCGGTGCAGCAGCCCTCCATCACGCTTGCCGCCTGTTGCCCTCAGCTGGGAAAAAAAGATGCTCTTGCCAGAGCGTCTCCTCTCCAACGTGCCCCTGCCCCAGGGCCGTGGCTGCGGGGGAGAGGCCGCACTGTGACGTCACAGAGCCCTGCGGTGCCACGCCGGGGTGTGCAGTGCTGTGCCCGGGCACCACATCAGACGTGCCAGCAGCGGCAGCAGCGGTAGCAGCGGCAGTGACATGGTGCGGGTGCAGGTGCAGGTGAAGGGGACCATGACTCCCACGCTCATCCTCCTCCTGCTTCTGGTGGCCCTGCGAGCCCAGGGGGCCGGGGCCGCTCCGTGGCGAGCGCGGGCATTAGGTAGGTGGGCAGGTGAGGGCCAGCGCCCAGCCCTGGCAGCGTGGGGCAGCACCCACTGCACCTCGGGCTGACAGCGGGGCTAGGGTGGTGGCGGGGCAGAGCCGGGAGAGCCGCGGGGCCGGGCTGGGCCGGGCCAGCTGTGTCCAGCTCCACGGGCAGCGGGAGGCAGAGCCCAGGTCGCCATGGGACACACAGCCCCAGCCCACAGCCCGGGGCACAGATGGGGCAGCACTGGGGCAGCCTCTGGGCTCTTCTCCACCAGACACGGGAACAATAACGTTTTCACGGGGGCGCCTTTTCCGCCCAGAAACCACGTGCCAGGGAGAAATCCCCAGGGGCCGTACGTTTGTCCGTCCGGTGCTTGAGGGCTCTTGCACAGGGCCTGGAAACCGTATTTTGAAAGCCTCCGGGTGCAGCTCCCAGGTCACCCCGGCCCCTCTGCACCTCTGGAAATCTCCCCCCATGTCTGGGTCCCAGGGCATTACCTGACCCCCTGCAGTCGCTGCAGGTCACTGGGAAAGGAGCTCACAACCTCTAATGGGAACCTGCTTGCTTACAGCTGTGCCCGGAGCCAGTGGCCACTCGACGGCTCAGCCGGCTCTAGTGAGGGAGGATCAGGGCCATCCCACAGGTACGTCCCTTGAATGAGTGAGCACTCGGGTTTTAATACTCCGTTTGTGTGAAATTTCACTTAACACTCTCTCGGCCCACGCTCAGCCGTGCAGAAGAGGAGCAGAGAGGGACTGGATGCTGTGAGCACTCTGCCTTGCCAAGGAGCTCAGAGCTGGTGTGCACTCCAGGGGGTCCTTGCTCCCAACGCCTCTGTGCATGTTTGGTTTTCCATCCGCCTGCTCCAGGCACCCAGTACCTGTCTGCACAGCGCTCCTGATGGAGGGGGGAGAGGAGTGCCACGGAGCACTCCCGTGTGGGAACTGCCTTCGCGGCCGTTCAGCCCTGCAGAGGTGTATAGAAATAGGTCCTGGGAGCTTCTCTGTTCTGTCTGTTCACAGAGGTGTCTGGAGGCGATGGCTCTGCAGCTTCCCAGCTGCGATCCAGGGCAGAAGCTCAGGGAGATCGCACGGGTACGTCACGGCTTTGAACCTCCTTGGAGAGCCGCCGGCTCAAAGCCCCGATGTGAGCGAGGCGTCTCTGGTGGCTGTGAGAACGTGGGCCTGCACTGTGTGTGCAGTGTCCTTGCGTGATCCACTTGTATGTTCTGCTGCTCGGTCATGACGGTGCCTGATGGGAATTCTTGTGGGTGTTTGGTTGCAGATGTGGGTACAGGGAGGGCTCTGCCAGCTCGTCGTGCGGATCCTGCGCTGGAGCTTCGCTGGCATCGCAGGCGTGAGTAGTCAGCCTTGACTGACTTGGTAGACGTAGCACTCGTTTCCAGGATTGTATTGGTGAGAAATTTAACTCTGGACTTTCTGTTCAGGTCCTCAAAGAGCAAAGGATAATGCTGAAGTGGGACAACCCTCGCAGCGGTACTCAGAAGTCCTCCAGGAAATCCTGAAGGAGCTGGAACGGGCCGTGCCAGCCCAGGGTGGGTGTCTGTCCCTGTTAAGCAGAGCCTTGGCAAGCTGAGGTTTTAGATGCGTGGAGGGACAAGGCGTAGCCTGCACAGTAGGAAGGGGCCGCCCAGAGCCTCCCTGCGGCCACGCTCAGTTTCGGGCCTTGCGGGCGCTGTCGAGCTGCAGAGAGGGTCGAGTCTCTGCTGGCAGTTGGGGTTCCAGCCGAGCCCCAGGAACCGCTGCTGCCCCAGTTACAGCCTTACTGGGGCCAGAGCTGTTCTGGGCAGACGGTGGTGTCCAGCTGGCCGGAGCTGGTGGTGCTCACGCCTTGAGTGCGGGAGGGACTTGCTGAGGAGCTGGTGGCTGCTCAGTGCTGAGGGGGCAGCACCCTGCCAGTGGCCGGCAGGGAGAGCGCAGAGGATGCGCCGGCAGCTGGGGCTGGCTGAGAGCAGCAGACAGTGCCGGGGCTGCAGGCCTGCCCTGGCCAGGATGGGAGCAGCCCCAGCTTCAGAGTCCAGCCCCGTCGTTCTCCTTGATGTCTGAGGCCTCTCGGTGACGCCTCGGTGTCAGGGACGGGTGAAAGCTGGACACCCAGCCTCAGGCCGGACACCTGACCTGAAGGCAGCGAAAAGGAAGGGCTGTGAATTCCGTCTCGGGGCCTTTATCTCTCTGCTTCTAGCTGTGCTTTGGAAAACTGGCTGGTGGTTTTCCTCTAGTTTTGGGGGACGGTGGGAAGTGCTGCGCAGAAAAGCTCTTTCCCCAGCGCGACGGGCGACAGCATCTTCCTGTCCTCTCTGAAGGACGTAACCTGCCATCACCTTGCAGGTTGCCAAAAATGCACTAAGTGGCGTGTGAACAAGACCACGTGCAGTCTCCTAGTCTGCGGGCAGGTCAGGATTTGCTGTCTACTGGTCAGCTGGAAAGGGTCTAGCGCTGAAAGTTTTCTCCATGAATGACACCTTGTTTGCACTGGTGACCAGGTGCACCCCCAAACGTCCAGGCCTTGTTTCTTGGCACTGTGAATGTCTTTTGAGAAGTACTGCCCTCGGAAGGCACCATGGTCCTGATGAGGAACGGTTACTTCTGCTTAATCTGACCTCCTTTCTTTCTTCCTAAAGGGAATGGCCGTGGTTCTGTGGAGAAGGAGGTGTTTGGGGAAGGAGGCCGCCAGGCGGTGCCAGCCTCTGCTGAAAGAACAGGGGCGGTTCAACCAGCGGGCGTGCCAGGTAATTGCTGTCCTTGGGTCACCCAGTGTCACACATCCAAAAAAGCCTGTCTGCAGGCTCTGCCCCCAGTGCCCGCTACGGCACACCCTGTCAGCAGCACAGCCCACCGCTCTTAGTGCAGAGCAAGGGTTTGAAAACCTCATCAGTCTCCTCTTTCTGCAGGCGCCTCGACGAAGCTTCGAGATCCCAGCCTGGCAGCAGCCGCCGTCCCTCGGCCCTGGAGAGCCGGACCGTCCACCTCGGCACCCCTGAGAGCTGGGACAGACGCCAGCAGCCGCTGGAAAACTGTCCCGCTTGCCACAGAGCCCCAGGGGCCGACTGTTCCTTTAGAATAAATTGATAAGGATAAACACAGACCAGGAGCGCACTTGTCTGCCTGTGACCAGCAGCAAACCCAGGAATTCACCCATTCTGGGCCGAAGTTCACCTCAGGGCATGAAGGTCAGCGAGGGTTGTCCAGCGCAGCCCCCCAGCCCCCCGACGCCACTCCTGGCCGTTAAGCAGCTCCGAAGGGCAGCACTGGGGAGCCCCTGAGCTGCGCCCCGCAGCGCCCAGGCCTTGCTGGGAAGTGCTGGCACCGCCGCAGCCTGGGAAACGGTCACCCCCTTTCTCGTGGGTCCTTTGACACAATCCGTTCTAACCCCTGCACTACTACAGCCTGCCGGCAGTTTCCCCTCTGCTGCGGAACCAGCATCTAGTGCAGGGAGGTAGAAAGAGAAGCGTGAGATCTTACGGGCAGGGAGGAGGCAGAGAAGTCCCGCAGGCTGAGCTCCGGCCGCCTGGGATGGGATCTGCGTGCGATGGAGCCGCGAGGTGTCTGTGAGCCGGGAGAGGCCCCTTGTGGCCAAGCCCCTGAGCAGGTCCCAGGGGCGGCTGCTCAGCTGGGCCTGGATCAAGTGCAGCCAAGGCCTTGGGTGTCCCGTGCAGGTGTCCCGCCTCGGGGCGAGGTGTCTTGGGGCAGGACTGTGCCAGGGAAGGACACGCTCTGTGGTGTGGCGAGGGGAGAGGCAGCCATGAGAGGGATCCCTCTGTCTGCCGCCAGGGCTTTTACATGTCACAGGGAAAGCAGCTTCTGGGTGCCCAGGCAGTCCCCCTTGGGTCGGAGCAGCCCAAAGCCAGCCTGCAGACCCTGCTGCTGTCTCATGAGGGGTGTCATAGAAATCCCCTCTTTCCCCCAGGGCTGCCCTCCGTGGAGGGATGGGCCTTGGAGCCAGGGGAAGCGCAGCCCTTCTTTGGAGACGGTTACCAGGGGAGCCGAGTGCCTGCCAAGGAAGAGACAGTCTCAGCAAGCCAGATGGCAAACAGAGGTGCCGTTTCCCAGAAGACTCTTGAAAGGGGCCTGCAGCAGGACCTGGAGCCAGAAGACTCAGGCCCGCGTGCCTGCCATCATGGCTGAGGGCTGCCCCTGCCCCTTGGATGCTGCCGCCAACCTCTCCCCCACAGGCATGAGCAGGCCAAGCCCTGCCCTGCAGTTAGTCCTGCTCCCATCCCCCGGAGACCTGCTGCCCTGGGTGCCCCGACAGAGAGAGTCGCTGCTGCTCTCCGCAGCGCCCATCGCTGCCCGTACCCAGGGGGGCTGTCGGTCCTCCCCTGCAGGCCGGGCTTCCCACGCCTCCCGTTCTGCCTGTGCTTGCTCTCGCCGCTCTTGTCACCGGCTCTGCGCTTGCTCCCGCTGTGCAGGCAGCTGCCAGACCTCCTGGAGGGGACAGGAATGCAGCAGCAGGCAGGATTAGTCTCAGCTCCTGGAGGGGCTTCCTTTGGGCCTGACCCACGTTGCTGCCCCTTGCCCCAGCCGGGCGGTCGGCTTTGCCCTTAAGAGATCAGGGGCCCTGGAGCCACGCCAGGCTCCTCAGCTCATGGCAAACACAGCTGAGTGACCAAAGACCTCCGCTGCCATCGCCCAGACGGGACTTGTCCATTTGCCATAGCCCCTGGCCTGAAGAAAGTGCTTCGTGACAACCCCGGGGGCAAGACCAGGCGGGGAGGGTGTGCAGCACCTTCCTCTTTGGGAAGAAGATCTGAAGGAGGTGTGCCGGCGTCTCCGTCTGCTCATGCGGGATCAGGACACACCCATACCCTGTTACATTTTGATAACCAACTCTACTGGCTCTGCCTGAGCTGGAATGGGTTTTCCCCTACAGCAGCCCCACGGTGCTGTGCGTTATGCTGGGAGCTGCAGGGTGTTGGCAGCACCCTGGTGTTGTGGCTGCTGCTGAGCAGGGCTTACACAGCACCAAGGCTCCTTCCGACATTTCCCCCAGTGGGACGGGGTGGGCAAGATCTCTGGAGGGGACACAGCCAGGACAGCTGACCCCAGCTGACCCAAGGGATATTCCAGACCCTGTGACGTCTGCTCAGTATAAAGCTGGGAGGAAGGAGGAAGGGTGTGGGGTCACCCTTGGTCCTCCGAGGCAACCACCCCGCATATGGGAGCCCCGATCCTGAGAAGCCCCACATCGCCTGTCCGTGGTAAGTAGAGAATAAATCTGTTTGCTTTTGCTTCTGCGTGCGGACCTTTGCTTTGCTTTGCTTATGTTAAAACTGCTTTTGTTTTGCCCACAAGGGTTGGTCTGTCTTATTTTCTTTCCCCTCTTGGCCCTGTTGAGAAAAGAATGGGAAAAGGGGAGGGGGGGGAAGTGATAGAGCAACTTTGGCATTTAGCCAAAGTCAAACCATCACAGTCTATTTTGGCACCCAACATGGGGCAAAACAACGGCAGTTTTGTATTAAATGTGCTGCAGCTATAATAGTTATTAAGCAACAAGCTCTTGTGCTGGTCACGGGCTTGTTTATTGCGCTGCTTATCTTTATTTTGTTGAGCTCGGGAACATGCTGCAAGGAATTGGGAACATCATGAGTGGTTTTATTTCACAGGCTCCCGAGGTACTTAGTCATCCTTATGTTAGCTCATGGATACTCTTTATTAATGCTGTTCGCCTGTTGTGGGTTGTGTGGAGCTCGGTATGCTTTTGGTGTAAGAGAAGGCAAATTTTGCGTGAGTCCGTACCAGAACGTGCCCTGAGGCGGCCTGTTCCTGGGTGGCAGGGGGAGTGGAAGGAGTTGGGCAGATTCCTAGGACGGTTATCACCTCCTGTAGCCTGAGATCTCACCCCTGAACAGGCAAGCAACCCCACAAAATTGACCCATCACCTGATAGAGGGGTGCCTTGCCTATCCCAATGAGTATCACCAACTTCTAGCGCTGTACCTGTGCTTACCGAGCTGCAGTTCAGCACTCTCAAATGACTGTGGTTGACATGGGAACTCAAACAATAACAACAACAGAGATTGCCCCAGTAATAGAAAAGAAACAACGGAGAAGGAGAACAACAGGCCCATACCCTCGATTAATAAGGGAGGAGAAAGAAGAGGAAGAAGCTGGTCCTTCAGCAAAGGAATCAGAAGAGGGAATAACAGAACTAAACAGGAGGCAGAAACTACCCGGTCCCTGACGTCATCAGAGCTGCGAGATCTGCAGCAAGACTACTGCCGCCAGCCGGGTGAGCGGATCGCTGCCTGGCTGCTGCGATGCTGGGATAATGGGGCAGATGCTCAACAGCTGGAAGGTAAGGAGGCCCAACAGCTGGGTTCCCTTGCTAGAAATCGAGGAATTGAAAGGGGAATTGGAAAGGAGACAGCAATTTGCAGACTGTGGAGACGGCTCCTTTCAAGTGTTAAAGCAAGGTATCCTTTCAAGGAAGATCTTATGGACCACACCCCAGGGAAGTGGGCTACTGCAGATGAAGGTGTCCAGTACCTGAGAGAATTAGCAGTGCTGGAAGTCATCTGTGGTGATCCAGATAACGATGAAGCCCCTAAAAATCCAGAGGATGTCCCATGCACACGGGCCATGTGGAGGAAGGTGATTAAAGGTGCGCCATCCTCGTATTCTGCCGGCTTGGCCACGATGCACTACCCCGAAATGGATGCAGGAGAAGGACTAAGATGTACGCCAACTGTGGAGGCAGTCTCTTCCTGGCTTCAGAACTTTGAAGAGAGTCTTGGTACCTCCTCATCTCTACGGGCGAGTGCCCTGGATGTTAGCAGCTCCCCAAGAAATCATTTCTCTTCTGTCCCAGTCAGGGGGAAAGGAAAGCCAAGGCGCATGACACGTGGCGAACTCTGGTTCTTCCTGCGCGACCAGGGGGAGGACATGAGGAAGTGGGATGGTCACCCACCTTTAAGTTGGAAGCACGTGTACATGAATTGCGAGGAAAGACCCCTGCCAACAAGAAGACATCCAAGAAGGTTGTTAATGTAGCTGGTGTAAAACCACAAGGAAGTAACCAGCGATCTCCCAGATACAGAAAGACTGAGATCACCTCCCTTGATCCTGAAGAAGGAACCTCCGGCCTGGCACGGCAGGAGTCAGACAGTGAAGACTGTGACCAAGACCGGGAATAGAGGGCCCCTGCCTCCAGCCAGGAGGAGGAAAGGGATGATCGGGTGTGTTGGACAGTGTGGATTCGATGTCCTGGCACATCAAATCCACAGAAGTACCAGGCTTTAATTGACACCGAGACACAATGTACACTAATGCCGTCAAGTTATAGAGGGGCAGAACCTATCTGCATCTCAGGAGTGACAGGGGGCTGTCAAGAACTATCAGTACTGGAGGCCGAGGTTAGCTTGACTGGGGACAAGTGGGAAAAACATCCCATTGCAACTGGCCTAGAAGCCCCTTGTATCTTGAGCATTGACTATCTCAAGAGGGGATACTTCAAAGACCCAAAAGGATACCGATGGGCTTTTGGTGTGGCCAGTGTGAACACAGAGAAGGTAAAACAGTTGTCTAATCTGCCTGGCCTCTCAGAAGATCCTTTTGTTGTGGGACTCTTGTAAGTTGAAGAACAACAGGTGCCAATTGCTACGAGGACCGTGCACCAATGGCAGTATCGTACAATCCGAGACTCTCTGGCTCCCATCCAAGAACTGATTCGTCAACTAGAGAGCCAGGGTGTCATCAATAAGACAAGTTTGCCTTTTAATAGCCCAGTATGGCCGGTGCGAAAGTCTGACGGAGGGTGGAGGTTAACAGTAAACTATCGTGGCCTGAATGAAGTGACGCAACCACTGAGTGCTGCTGTACCAGATACGTTAGAGCTCCAATATGAACTGGAGTCAAAGGCAGCCAAGTGGTACGCCACAATCGACATTGCCAATGCATTCTTTTCAATTCCTTTGGCAGAAGAGTGCAGGCCACAGTTTGCTTTCACGTGGAGGGGTGTCCAGTATACCTGGAACCGACTGCCCCAGGGGTGGAAGCACAGCCCCACTATTTGTCACGGACTAATTCAAACTGCACTGGAAAAGGGTGATGCCCCTGAACATCTACAATACATTGATGACATCATTGTGTGCGTCAATGAGGCAGAAGAAGTGTTCAAGAAAGGACAAAGAGTAATTGAGATTCTTCTGAGAGCTGGGTTTGCCATAAAGAAAAGCAAGGTCAAGGGACCAGCACAAGAGATTCAGTTTTTGGGAACAAAATGGCAAGATGGACGCCGTCATGTGCCGTTGGATGTTGTCAACAAGATAGCAACTGTGTCTCCACCGACCAACAAGAAGGAAACACGAGCTTTCCTAGGACTTGTGGGATTTTGGAGGATGCATATTCCAGGTTACAGTCAGCTTGTGAGCCCTCTCTATCAACTGACCCGAAAGAAGAACAATTTTGAGTGGGGTCCTGAGCAGAAACAAGCCTTTGAGCACATCAAACAGGAGATAGCTCGGGCAGTAGCTCTTGGGCCTGTTCAGACAGGACCAGCTGTGCAAAATATACTTCACACATCAACTGGGGAGCACGGACTCACATGGAGCCTCTGGCAGAAGATACCAGGTGAAACTCGAGGTCGACCATTAGGATTTTGGAACTGGGGATATTGAGGATCAGAAGCCCACTACACTCCAACTGAAAAGGAGATACTGGCAGCACATGAGGGGATTCAAGCTGCTTCAGAAGTTTTTGGTACAGAAGCACAGCTCCTCTTGGCGCCACGGCTGCCTGTATTACATTGGATGTTCAAAGGAAACATCCCTTCCACACACCATGCAACCAGTGCTACCTGGAGTAAATGGGTAGCATTAATCACGCAACGGGCTCGACTGGGGAAACCCAACCATCCAGGGATCCTGGAAGAGATCATGGACTGGCCAGAAGGTAGAGATTTTGGAGCATTGCCTGAGGAGGTGGCTCGTGCCCAAGAGGCACCGCCATATAACGAGTTACCAGAAGATGAGAGGCGTTATGCTCTCTTTACTGATGGATCCTGTCGTGTGGTAGGAAGCCATCGGAAGTGGAAAGCTGCTGTGTGGAGTCCCACAAGACAAGTCGTTGAGGCCACTGAAGGAGAAGGAGAGTCAAGTCAGTTTGCAGAAGTAAAAGCGATCCAGCTAGCCCTAAAGATCGCTGAACGGGAGAAGTGGCCAGTACTATATCTCTACACGGACTTCTGGATGGTGGCTAACGCCCTGTGGGGGTGGCTACAGGAGTGGAAGAAGAGCAATTGGCAGCGCAGAGGTAAACCCATCTGGGCTGCTGCATTGTGGCAGGACATCGCTGCCCGAGTGTAAAACGTGGCTCTAAAGGTACGTCATGTAGATGCTCATGTGCCCAAAAGGCGTGCCACCAAAGAACATCAAAACAATGAGCAAGCAAACAGAGCTGCCAAAATTGAAGTAGCTCGGCTGGACCTGGACTGGGAGCGTAAGGGTGAGCTGTTTGTAGCTCGATGGGCCCATGAAACATCAGGGCATCTCGGGAGAGATGCAACGTACAGATGGGCTCGTGATGGAGGGGTGGACCTGACCATGGAGGCCATCTCACAGGTCACTCACGAATGTGAAACATGTGCTGCAATCAAGCGAGCCACACGAGTAAAGTCTCCCTGGAACAGAGGGCGATGGCTGAGTTTTCAATACGGTGAGGCCTGGCAGATTGACTCTATTGGACCACTGCCACGAACACGCCAAGGCAAGCGCTACATACTCACCATGGTAGAAGCAACTACGGGTTGGATTGAAACGTACCCTGTAAATCATGCCACTGCCCGAAATACCATCTTGGGTCTTGAAAGGCCAATTTTATGTCGGCATGGTACTCCTGAAAGAATCAAATCAGAGAACAGGACCCATTTTCGAAATAATCTTATAAACTCCTGGGCAAAGAAACACGGCATTGAGTGGGTGTGTCACATCCCTTATTACCCACAAGCGTCTGGAAAGATTGAAAGATGTAATGGACTGTTGAAGACTATGATGAGAGCATGTTGGAAGCACGGGGTTATCAATTTAGCAGAAGCCACTTGGCTAATTAACACCAGAGGATCTGTTAACCGTCCTGGTCCTGCCCAAACAAACCCCCTTCATCCTGTGGGAGGAGATAAGGTCCCTGTAGCACACACAGGGAAATGGCTGGGGAAGGCAGTGCGGATTGCTCCTCCCTTGGGAAAAGGCAAGCCCACTCGTGGGATTGTCTTTGCTCAGGGACCTGGATGTACTTGGTGGGTAATGCGGGAGGGTGGGACTACTCAGTGTGTGCCTCAAGGACATTTAACCTTGGGGGGAAAGTAATCTGTGGGATGAGTTGTATGTTGCAGGACGTGATGGAGGAAGTAGGAACGACGAAGAGTGAACCAGATGCGTGCAATGACGACCCAAACCTAGCCGGTGCTGGAGTCCAACATCAAGCATACTTCTGTCCTGAGCATCTGTCTTGACAGATGGGAGCCAAGTCACTGAACATCTGAAGGAGTGAAGAAAGCTTATGGAATGGATAAATGAATATTATGTGGGACCTGGGCATAACGTAAATGGTATGGAATAAGGGGTGGAGACTGTACTGGGTCTGGCTGAGCTGGAATGGGTTTTCCCCTACATCAGCCCCACCGTGCTGTGGGTTATGCTGGGAGCTGCAGGGTGTTGGCAGCACCCTGGTGTGGTGGCTGCTGCTGAGCAGTGCTTACACAGCACCAAGGCTCCTTCTGACATTTCTCCCAGTGGGACGGGGTGGGCAAGATCTCTGGAGGGGACACAGCCAGGACAGCTGACCCCAGCTGACCCAAGGGATATTCCAGACCCTGTGACGTCTGCTCAGTATAAAGCTGGGAGGAAGGAGAAAGGGTGTGGGGTCACCCTTGGTCCTCCGAGGCAACCACCCCGCATATGGGAGCCCCGATCCTGAGAAGGCCCCACATCGCCTGTCCGTGGGAAGTAGAGAATATATCTGTTTGCTTTTGCTTCCGCGTGCGGACCTTTGCTTTGCTTTGTTTATGTTAAAACTGCTTTTGTTTCACCCACAAGGGTTGGTCTGTCTTATTTTCTTTCCCTTCTTTGCCCTGTTTAAAAAACAAGAGGAAAAGGGGGGAGAAAGTGATAGAGCGACTTGGTGGGTACCTGGCCTTTAGCCAAAGTCAAACCATCACACCAACAAATAAATTTTTGCGTCCATCCTGTGCTAACCTAATACGCCACAGGTCACCAAACCAAACCACTCCTGTGCCAGTCACTGTTTGGATTTGGGGAACCACGTTATCACAGTACTGCAGCCTAGTAACATTAACATACTCAACAGGTGCAACACTGGCCAACAAATCCAATTCTTGCAAAGGGAAAGAAATTGTTTGATTTAAATTCTCAATGACTGTCTTTTGCCAAGCTGTGTTAGGCATAGACGGCCAAACATAGATGATATTTGTGATGAAACAACCGTCATCGCTTTGATCGCTCGTCAGATTCACACTCTGTTGTTTCCAATATCCACCAAAATGAGTTTCATTTTCCCGCAACGGGGTGCCAATTAAACAGGTTCGAAAAGGATCATTGAAGTGCTAAGGCTTGGACAATAGGCCCAAGCCAGAGTTGACCTATAGATGAATCCTGTATATTTTATAACTGATAACCATTGTGCTAACAGGTATTATACTAAGTTATAATAAACCACCTATCCTGATGTAAAAGGTGGAAGTGTTGAAGCCTGAGCAACAGGCCCTGAACTGAAACTGCTAACTCGGAACGTAATCCTTAATGAAATATGCATGGAGGATGTAGCTACCTTGAATGTATCTTTCCCTTCCTTTGTATGGGAATAGAACAACCGAGTCACGGAGGCAGGTGTCTGTCCCCGAGACCTGATGTGAGATCTTGTGCATAATCCCATCAGATAAACAGAGAAACTCCCTGAGCTTCTTCCTTGAGCCCTGGCCAGGCTCTGGGGGGAACCTAATGTGAGATTGAAGCCAGGTATTTCCGTTTAAAACAAAGGTGCCAGCTATTCTGGCTTGCTGATTTTTGGGTCTATAAGGCTGGACCCGCTCACAGCGACTCTGGAAGCCTCAGCTACGGGTGCAGGCACCGCGTAGGATTTCCCACTTGGAGGGAAATGTTCTCCAAACCCTCGCTGTAACCGGGGCTGCCCAGCACCTGCAGGGCTGGGTGATGGTAAAGTATGTGAGTGGTCATGTCTCTTTCTTAATCACTATTCTCTCTCTCTCAGGTAGTAATGATTTGATGCATTACCCTGTATTTTCCTATTTAAGTGCACTATTGTGTCTTTTCTCACTGTATGTTTTCTGTATTATTTTGTAATATTATTTAGTTATTTCTAGTAAAATATGCCTGCTCTTTTCACTCTGGTGTCTGAGTTTAATTGGTATCCCTGATCAGCAGACTCAAACAAATATCCTTTATCCCAGATGTATTTGCCCATGTTACCCAAATATTTGTTCTAGCATAATGTCAAAAATTCCTTCACAAACTGTTACAAAACAAAATAAGATAGACATCGCCCCCATTTCCCACGTTTGATGTATCGCCACGGTTTGGCCTCTTTTTGCCAGTCGTCCTTGTTCACCTGTCAGCTTCGAGGAATGTTTATTCCAGTGCCACAACTTCTGTCTACTCTCTTGTTATTCTGCCTAATTCACTGCAAAGCTAAGCAGGACCTGCCTTTCCTAAACCCATGCTGACTGGGCCTGAGCATCTGGTTGTCCTGCATGTGCTGTACGATGGTACTCAGGATGAGCTGCTCCATCAGCTTCCCAGGCACCAAAGTCAAGCTGACAGCCCTGTAATTTACTGGATCATCCTTCTGACCCTTCTTATGGATGGGCGTCACATTGGCCAGTCTCCAATCTGTTGGGACCTCCCCGGTCAGCCAGGACTGCTGGGAAACGATGGAAAGTGGCTTGGCGAGCACCCAGCCAGCTCCTTCAGCACCCTCGAGTGTATCCCATCTGGTCCCATAGACTTGTGTGTGTCTACATGATGCAGCAGGTCACTGACTGTCTCCTGGATTGCGGGGAGGTCATTCTCCCAGTCTCTGTCATCTGGCTGAGGAGGCTGGATTCCCTCAATACAGCTCAACATGCTGGGGGGGCTCCCGGGGGCAGGGCTGCCCGGTGCCTGTGCCCAGGGGGGTCTGTGTCCTTCCCCCTCCCCTCCCCAGCTCTGACTTTACTCCTGGGCCTGCCCCGGCCGGGCCCAGCTCCAGCTGACCAGGAGCACACACGCCCGCCCCCCCGCCCCCCAGGCATCCAGCGGGCAGGAGAAACCCCGACACCTGCCCAAGGGCCCCAGGGGTGACCCCAGTACTGACCGCAGCCGGGCCGCAGCTGGAGCAAAGGCTGCAGCTCCCGAGACCAACATGGCCGCCGGCGAGCCCCGTGCCCGGGACTGCAGCTCCCAGCATGCGCCGGGAACCAACATGGCCGCCGGTGAGCCCCGTGCCCGGGACTGCAGCTCCCAGCATGCCCCGGGGCACCCGTTCCCGCGGTCTGACCCTGCGCGGACACCGTCCCCCGGCCCGGCCCCGCCCCCCAGCCCCATGGCCGCCTCCCCGGGCTGCTCCGGCCGGTGGAGCAGGGGAGAGGCGGGGGAAGAGTTGCAGGAGAAGAAGAAGAAGGAGAAAGAGAAGAGGAGGGAGGGACAGAGCGGCGGAGAGAGGTGGGACAGGGCGTTGGGCTGCTGGAGAGGGACGGGCGGTGGGCAGAGGGATGGGAAACGGGCAGTGGGACGAGGAGAGGGGGGGGAGCTGGGCAGGGAGTGGGGGAAGGAGAAATGCTGGTGAGGAGCCGGGCAGAGGGGCAGAGCGGGAGGAGGGTGGAGGGGAAGGGGACAGCGGGTGCAGGAAGGAAGAGAGTGGTGAGCCTCAGGACGGAGGGACAGCGAGAGGAGAAGGGCAGGAAGGAGGACAGAGGGACGGACAGACACAGGCAGGGCGAGTGAGCGGGCCGGGGGGCGAGAGACAGCAAAGGCAGCAGCAGAGTGGAGGGACAGAGACATGGGACAGGGAGCAGGAGAGAGGGACGGAGGGGAGAGCAAGGGAGAGGCAGGGACAGAGAGCAGGGCACGGAGCAAGAGAAGATGGAAGCAGTCCCAGGAGACTGAGAAACAGGGTGTGGGTCAGGACAAGGGTCCGAGAAGGACACAACAGCGATGGCCTCCGGGATGGAGATGGAGGAAGAGCAAAAGGGGATGGGGGGCAGAACCGAGTCCCAGAGAGAGGGCCCAGGCAGCTGAGCAGGGGAGACAGGGGGGAGAGAGGGGACAGACTGCAGGAGAGAGAGGGAAAATAAGGCCAGGAAGCAGCACCTGGTGACAGAAAAAAGAGGACAGGGAGCGGAAGAGAGAGATGTGGAGAAAGGCAGAAAATAGCAACAGGCTATATCATGTCTATAAACTATGACAAAGGTGTTGGGGGCACCAGTTACCTGGAGGGATACTGAATGTTATGTGTAATCTGTAATTTTTAATGTACTATAAAGTGAGTAATCCAAACTTGTTTTCAAAGATTTGAATGATAAACTGTAAGCTATTGATCCAGCATAGCATGAAACAGACCTGTACCTGTTAGCAGGAACTGCTTGCTTCAACTTTTTTCTTAGAGTTACCGATGAAATGCTACATCTAGTGCCAGAGGAAGAGAAGTTCCTGCTCACGCTCCCTGCAATTAAACTGTGGGCAAAATATGGATAAGGTGATTGTTCATAATCTTTAAGCTTTTCAGAGACACCTCATGCTGAAAAGATAAGACCGTTGGAAGTACTTCAGCTTTGGATAGCCGTTTAAGTGACAGTTTTCAAACAAAGCCCTGTTTTTTAGTTTAGATTCAAGGTCTGTCCATGGGGTGGAGTGGGTGTGTTTTTTAATGGGGGTAGAGTGGGGAGAAGAGGGGAGTTCCTGCAAGACAAGGTGCTTTACTGCTTATCAGGAACCTGACTACAGATTGTAAAAAAGACAAGTTAATATAAAAGCTTGATCCATAGGGAATAAGAAAGTATTGTTTGGGTATGCGTCTAGAGCAAGTGCTAGAAGAATGACAGAATTTTTTTCTTAAGGGACGTTGGAGTGAAGCAGTAGCTGTAGCAGTGTAGGCAAATTTCAGAGTAGCAGGATTTTGGGAAGTGGTGTGGGAATGATCCTTTTTCTCATCGCTGTTAAGGACCAACAGTTTTGGCCTCATGGCACTGCAATAACAACTGACTTTGAGGCTGAAGTGTAGTGAGTATTCTGTAGATTGTGAAGTTGGTGCTGCAAATTTGAAGGAATATCCTTGGGTATTGAAAGACTGCAGGCTAACTCCAGTGTATCCGCTCTGGGACAGGGCATTTTCTGCAGCCTGCTGGGATTTCTTGGTGGGCTTTCCTGGGCAATGCTGGTAGCGAGAACATGTCTGCTCTACCCAGATGCTTTGGCTTCTGCTCTTGTGAACAAGTTCTTGTTTTTTTGTCACAATAGTAAGAGCTATTGTTTATTCTAATTTGCAGCAGGAAGTAACACTTCTAGAGGTAGTTCTTCATAAAAGGTTTATGTTGACAACATTTAGTCCTACCCTGAATTACATGGCAGTTTTAGATGGACGGTTACTGGCTTTTCTTATAGAGGGAATGGCCAAATCCTGCGCTGCTGACACAACCCAAAGACAGCAATCTTAATTTACCACGGTGGGACCCTAGGGTGTGTAAACATTGACTTCAAAAGCCTTTAAACTTTTTTCTAACCTGTTGATACTGAGCACAATTGTTTTAACATCCCAGGTGACCCCCTCAGACCAGTACCATGTAATGGGGATCCTCGGCCCAGGCTCTCCACAGCAGGACACTGCACACACGGGATCTGCATCAACGACAGCGGTAACGGGAGAGGAGATCAAACATGGTAAAGTCCTTCCTGTGCTTGTTAAGTGATTTAAAAATGTAATCCTTGCTATATGAAACCACATCATCTGAATTGGTACCTAAGCACAATTCACAAGTGAAACGGTCCTGCCAGCATAGCGCTTTTTGAGCAGCAACAGTTCAGTGTTTCAAGCAAGAAGACATCAGAGCAATTAAAAAGGGAAGAGTGAACATGTATCTGGAAAGACAGTGCCTGGAGAGGCAGTTAATTTGGAGGAAGGAGAGATTGGAAGAGATCTCCAGGTCCATCAAAAGCTGCCTGAACTCCATAGTAAGCAATGAGGGGTTGGCTGGTTGCTTCCTCCGATTCACGGAAACAGACTCTACAACTCGAATAGAGTTATACAGCAGGTATGTTTACTCCAGGGTGCGAGGAGATTTTTCTCCAGAAGGTTGCACTCCGACGGCACATTTTACCAAAGCTTATAGACTGTGCATATACATATTAATTGGATTACATAGCACAAATATCCATATGCATAAGTGAGGCTGGGTTAGTTCTAGAGGCTGGTGTCAGCAGTTTCTCTTTGCACCTGCCCATTGCCTCCTGGGGGGCGTCTCTGGGGGTCTGTTGGCGGAAGGCTCATAGTCTTTCTCACCTTGTACTTTTCCTCAGAGATTCTCTTAGCCAGTTTCTTGAACAAGCAGAGTGGTTCCAGAAGGTTTGCCACCTCTGTCTTATCTAAAACCACCAGTATACTAGTTCTACCACCCATACATGGCTACTACATCTACTCTATCCACTACAAAACCAAACTTGTTAGAGGGCATCTGCTTTCAAAGGACATGTCTCTTATTTTTGCTGAACACAGTGGCCCTTGGTAAGCTTTCACAGAACTGTCAGGGCAAGCAGGATTATTAAGCAATATTCAGAAATCATTACAAGTTGCTATAAGTAAATAAGTTGCCAAAGCAGGTGGTCATTTCCTTGTATCACCTCCTTTCTTTATTTCCCTTGGAAGGCTGTTGCAGCACCCAAATCTTCTAAGCATTAAGAAGTTTTCTTCCAGTTTGCAGCTTAAAGTTACTCAGGACCAGGCAGTACACATTTTTTCTGGTGCTCACACCCTTCAATCTTAGTAACTGTTCTCCCTAAGTGTTATTTCCCTCTCCTGCATTTACAGGAGTCACCCCACTCTTCTCCCACTTGCTTTCCTGGCCCGAGCAAATCCGGCACTCCTGACGTCAGCCCTCACGTCCGCCTGCCATGTACCTGCGATCCTTGAGAAGCGAACCTGACCCCAGAGGTCTGGGTTTTCCCACTGTGTGTGGGGGAAACAGCCTGACCCCTGGTTGGTGGCAGCAGGGTGTGATACTGGTTCTCCTGTCTCTGCAGATCCCAACAGAGAAAAGAGTTTTGGCTGGACGCCATCCTCAGGTGAGTCCCGCTGCAGTAGCAAAGCTCTGGTGCCAGCGTGTCCGTCGGTGGGATGCTCCAGCTGAGCTGAAAGGCAACTCGAGAGCTGGGGGAGAGGTACCCCCACTGCTGGGGCAGCTGCAGGGCAGCGCTGGCCGAGTTGCTCAGCCTTGTGTTGGTAAAGTAACACCAAGCTGATCCTGCTGCCACCATTTGCTCCTTTTGTGTCTGGATTTCTCCTGATGTAAATGGTGCTGGAGGGGCTGGCAGGGGAGAGAGCAAAGGAGGAGGAGGCGAGTAGTGAGGAGGTGTTGAGTAGCGAGGAGGAGGCGTGTAGTGAGGAGGAGGAGGGTGTGGTGATCAGTGGAGGCGATCAGGGAGGAGGAGGCGGCGGCGAGCAAGATCAAGGCCATGGCGAGCAGCGGCGGGACATGGCAGCCAGTGCCACCAGCAGCTCCCAGGCGCGGCCGGAGCCAGACCCAGACCCAACAGGCTCCTCGGCAGAGCTGCCTCTCGCTGTGCCCGGAGCGCTGGCCCTTCGACCTGAGCCACTCGCCGCCGTGGTGAGTGGGGCTGAGGGGGCTCCGGGGACCTGGGGATGGGCTTGGGGGGCTCCAGGCGGGGCGCTCAGGAGGGCTCCAGAAGGCCCAGAATCGCTCCGGGGGGACTGTGGAGGGCCCAGGGCTGGCCCGGGCAGGCTCTGGAGAGCAGGGGTGTCTGGGGGCCGGTCTGGTCACTGTCCCTCCCGCGCAGTCCTGGGCAGTGGCAGCAGGGGGGACATGGGGGCCGTGGTGCAGTCAGGGTCACCCCTTGCGCGTGAACTGGGTTAACTGGGCAGCCGTGCTCGTTTCCCAGCCTCGGCCTTTCGATTCTGTAAGAATAACGATGCGGAATTGAGCACCGCAAACAGCTGGAAGCCCTGAAGGTGTTTCCCGGCGCTCGGTGCGGGCAGAGCGGTGGTTCTGGCTGCGAGGTTTGGTTGGGGGGAGCCGTCGGGCGCAGGCCGGCGCCTTGAACCCGGCTCCTCTGCGCATCCCGGGCCCTTGCGCCGTGGTGACGGCGTGTGCTGGGAGCGGGGCCGTGGCCTCAGGCCTTCCCCTTGTTGTTGTCCAGCTTCAGAGCTGCAGGTTGTGAGTGTCAGCGCAGCCAAACAGTGAGGTTAGACAAAGGTTCAAGTCAGGTGAGACAAAGAGTAAAGAAGTAGTGTGAAGCCTGTGAGACAAAACCCAGGTGGATGTGAGCCGAGCATCCGTGGGGCAAGGTGAGCAGTGGTCTCTCTGAGGTCAGATGGTCAGGGCTGAAGGGGTCCTGCAGATTTTTCAGCAAAGATACGAGGTGATTTGGAGAGACTGTGGCCTCTCCCTCCCGTGGCTATGACTTGAGTAAAACGGTACGTGTGCTTCAGGGTTTGGTGGCCTTGGAAGAGACCAGTTAATTATTGTTGGGCTCCAAAGCCCCATCAAAATGTCGCCTGCTGTCTCGGGTCAGTTTGTTCAGTAGCCGTGTCCCGGCGTGGTTTCTGACAAGCCCGGCAGTAGTAGTCGAGGTTAACAACTGTGGAAGCCAGGGCAGTTCCTCGAGGTGAAGTCCCTGAGGCGCAGTGCGGGGCGGCGGGTGGCCCAGCCATGGGCAGCGGCTCCCTCTCGGAGCAGGAGGGTCAGTGTACATGTGACAGAGCCCTGGCTCCTCACACAGCACCAGCCTCCTTTTGTGGAGACAGGGGATTGTTTTCCGGGCTTTTCATCTTCTGAATAGTTGGCCTGGGAGAGAGAGGAACCCGCTGGCCCTATCCGCTTAGCGTAAGCTTGGAGGCACCAAACAAAATAAAGATTTTTGCTGTATAGTGTCATAAAGGCAGCAGTTACCTTCTGGATGCCTGTACTAGCATGTAGATGGCAAAATCCCGTTCTCTGTGATGGGCTTGCACCATCTTCTAAGTCCTAAGCCCACATGGGCCTGTTAGGCCATTCCCAGCGGGGACTCACAAAGTCCTTACCATCAGGATTTAACGCCAAATCCCAGTTCTGCAGAGAACCACCTTGCCAGCATCGGCTTCCCTCTCTGGAGACTCTGACAGCATTTTATTGTGCAAGTGGGACCTAGGTGATGGTGGCTGAGGAGTTTCTTAGGGAGGGAATGGCAAGCAGGTGCCGGGTGCCTGGAAAGTCTCCTCAGAGGAGTCTTTGCTCCCCAGCGGAACGCACTGGGCCAGTGCCCCTGCCTTGGGGGACTTTGAACTTGCTGTTTGTGGTTGACAGCCTGTGGTGAGACTTGTCCTGCCTGAAAGCCGGACGAGCCTTTCTTGTTCGTGTCCCAGCAGACACGGTGTGAGATCCAGCAGGTTGCTGGGGTGAGGAGTGGTCTCCCCCAGGGCAGGGCTGGCTGGCTGAGGGGCAGAAAGCTCCAGCTGGGGCGTACGACACTGGGGCTCCGGTTCCCCGTGACTCCACCAGTGCGGAGCTACAGCTTTGGGGCTCTCTTAGATTATGCCTCTGGGGAGCAGTCACTGATTTAATTGCCCTGTAATTATTAACTGCAAAGATTTGCTTTACAAAACTGACACGGGATGCCTGCTGTGACTTTGTCTTGATATCCTTTCAAATGAGCAAGAGCAGTCTTAAAAATCATTGTGATACACAGCCCTGGCCCTGAGTACAGTGTGTTGTGCACTGCAAGGTGAGAAAAACCAGATACTGGTAATAAATAATAGTGGCAGTGATACTACAATGCAAATCCTGCTGAATACGGAGTTCCAAGTGGAAAGTTCCTTAATTGTCTAAAATCCTGGTCATCAGCTCAGCTCTGGTTTGTGTTTGTTTTTGTAATCCCAATTTGCTCTGTTTCAGTAGAATGGCCAGTTAATGCAAGGGATATGTAAATTGGGGAATATTCCTTTTTCGCATGGTATATGGTCCCTCACTTCAACATTCTAGACAGGTGAGAAGCAGAGATAATTTTGATGGTGACCTTTTCCTTTGAAACTCCAAAAATCTAATCTTTAATATAAAGTATATTCTCATCTACGATAGTAAGCAAGGTAAAGAACATTTATGGTTTAAAAAGTGGATGCCCATTGAAAAGGTATTGCTAAAAGGGGATGTCACCACTTCTCAGCAACTCTGTAGTAAAAGTGCTACATCTGGAACATCCCCGCTGAAGAATTTTGAGGAGATTGCCTCATTTGAGTCAGTCTTGATTTGGTATGAATTTGGGGAACTGGACTCAAATTTAGGTGCAGGTGAAGGAGGATTTTCAGCAAATTAAAAAAAAAAAGAATCAGGAACAAACAGTGTACATCCAAGCATTTTAAATCACCTTAAATGAAATTACTGAACTATCAGTGATGTGAAGTTACTGTCTGTGATACCAGAGAAACAAATGCGATACTATTTTTTAGAAGAGCTTCGACTCTCGTCCTGGAGGCTACAGATCAGTCGGTCTAGCTTCTGTGCTAGGAAAATTGTTCAGCAATTCCTGTAAATACCAAGTATTTGTAGAGAGAAGAAGAAACAGGATAAACAGCAGAGAAAAAGGAGTCCCAGAAATAAAAATTTTAAAAAAGACTTTTTGGGCTTACTATGATACCGCTGTAACAAACATTTTGTACAGTACTGTTTAAGACTGATTCTCCTCCTTTGCTGTCTGTTTTCCTAACACACATTTTTGTCAGTTCTGCACTTATATTTCTTGTAGAGGATTTAGGGGTGACATTCGTATGTAGCTCTTAAATATTTAAATCTCTGGAAGAAAGCTTCTCAGACATGAACTTCTGTTTTCCCTTTGCTGACAACATGTGCAGGAGCAGAGGACTAAATGAGACCAGGGGTCGGCTTTGCTCAAGAGCTTGTTTCTGACAGTCATGGAGGTAGGAAATCCGTGACGTTTCTCCGATAACTTGCTCTTGGGGAGGCGCTGCACAAGCCCCAGGCTGCGTTGCTCTGTGGAGCCAGCAATGAGCCCAGATCCGTGCTGCGCGGGTGCCAGCGCCCGGCGTGTTCCGTGCGGTGGCCCTGTGCCGCTCTCCTGGGCGAGAGGGGCCTTCCCTGGCAGAGAGCTCGGGCTGCCCGCCGCACCGTGCCTCTGCCGAAGCCCAGGGCATCCAGCTGCCTTCTTTCCAGCGGTTTGATGGGTCTTGGTTGAGGCCCCAAACATTTCCTCCTTCCCTCCAGTACCTTTTTGAACCTTGAATTGAATTCAGCATTTTTGAGGACCAGCCCGTTCATCATTTAAATGAGAAAATACAGGTACAGACTTCTTTGAAACTGAAGTTACTACATCCCTCTGCTCAGGTGGGAGTTGCATTTTAGCTGCTTTTATGGTCCCTGAAATATTAGATGGAAGGAAGTCAATGAAAAGGAATTGGATTGACTTTCTCCTCTGCTGCTGTATGCAGCTGCCAGGTGATAGCATGAGTCAATCCTCAGCAGAACCAATGTAATCTGGTGGTTTCAAAGCGAATGCAAGCAGTGGATTCAAAAAGTAATGTAGAACAGTTACTGTAGTACCGGTGTTTCATCAATGTGCATAACAGGGTGAACTAACTTGTTTGTTTAAAGTTTAATTTATTGTTGGTAGGCTACCTGTGAGATTCTTGGGAAAGCGCAGATAAAATTCCTGTAAATCCATGATCTCTTTGGGTTTTTTGGTTTCTTTTGTTTAAATTGTTTGTTCTTTTGTTGAGCACACCTTTGTGTGTGGTAATTCAGCATAGCAACAGACATTTATCTTGAATTATCCTGTTGAAAGGTGTGTAATACAGGTACAGTGGAATTTAAATGTAAAGCCAAAGGAAGCAAAGGAGTTCAATCTCTTGTTGTGTAATTAAAACACAACCTGCCTAGAGAGCCCAAAGGTCAGACTGAACGTATTATGCAATAAATTTATGCGCTCACAAATGTGAGCGGACTTAGAGTATTAAAAACTGAAGCCTACTGTCACTTCCTTGGTTATTTCTCCTGTCTTCCAGAGGGTGAAGTCAAATAAGGTTGTATTAAGAACTACTTAAAACTGTGTCTGCTAATTATGGATGCTTCAGCTTTTGTGTTCGTTCAGCTCATACCTGAGGTTGAGTTTTTGGAACCTCTGCTCTTTGGTAGCTGTGATGGTTCAGCTCTGTTGGCTTCCCAGGGATGCAGGACGTGCCTTGGGTAGAGCAGGGGAGGGTCCTGCTTGGATGGGCTGCGTGGTCTGGTTCTTCCTTTGTTGGTCTTACAGCTTCTCACCAATAAATAGGAGAGAGGTGAATTTGTTCACTTTGGATTGTTCAAGGTACGCATTAGAGAACCTTGAGCATATTGACATGGGAACTGGAAGAGACTTGAGGAGGCCTTGCATTCATTTTTGTTGCTCTGGATACAGAGGAGGACTTGGCACCCCTGTGCCAGGGCTCTGGGAAGGGGAATAGCCCAGCAGAGAGGAGCCCGGCCCAACCCTTCTGGCCTCTACAGCAGGGCAGTCCCGGGAGTCTGCTGGACCGAACAGCCCTTCAGAGTGGGGGCAGTGCTGTCTGGTCGGTCTCTCTCAAGCCTCGGAAGCGCGCTCTAAAATCTCGGAAGAGTCCGTTATCCGAGGAGGCTGTTGCGGGGGTTGGTCTTGGAGGAGACCTCCAGGGCTGGGCTCTGCTGGAGCCTGTGCCTTGGTGGTGCTACGCCGTTCGGTGCTGAGCTGCTCTGTCTGCTGTAGACGTCCCTTGTTTCTGACGGGAATCCTCCGGAGGCCGTAAGATGTTGCTTTTACATAATCTGATGGGCATTTACCTGGCAAAATGTTGGGCATGGTTCAATGAGACAGCATTTTGTGCAGCAAACGATTGGGCAGGTCTTTGTAAATGAAGCTGTAATGATTTGGCTGTCAAGGGACTTATATGCATCTGTATTGCTTTTATTTCAGATTACTGAAAACCTACGACAGACTGAAGGACAAACACTTGACTAAGTACGTCAGCAATACCTGGATAAGACAACATCATCAGAGATCAGGACTGGTGAGATTGAAAAATTTCCTTTTCTGAGAAAAAAAGAAAAGAATGAATTGTTTCTCTTAATATTGCACAAGTCAAATCACTGATAGTCCTGTTGTTCATTTCTTAGAAGTATGCGTTGTCATTGGTAAGAATTTGACCAGCCAAACACGTGCAATTCTGCTGTGCCAGATCAAAGCCACACGATCCCAAAGTTCTCCCCTACACCGTATCCCGCAGCAGCATTGATTCTCTTAGGTTACTGTTTCTCTTAGGTTTTTAAAATGTGACATCTAAGCATCTTTGACTCTAATAGCTGTTTAAATAGGTTCAGTGTTATTTTTTTAAAAGACTTCAATGGAAAACTGAAGGATTTGGTCAAGGTGAATGTGCTGGACATTTTGAAAAATACTTATGCACTCCTGGGTGTGACTCTGCTTAGCACAGGCAGATGCAACCCCTACGCAGTAGGAAGGCAAGTATTTAATTGCCCTCCGCTGACTTGGGCAGCGGCCCCTGAAGAGCAAGGCTGAGCCCACAGCTTTTAGGAAATGTGACTGGGGCTCTCCTGCCCTCTTCAGTTGGCTGATGGGGTCCCCGGGGTCAAAGAAACGACAATTCTGTGCTCGGAAGGTGAGTTCCAGCACCGTGGCAGAAGCAGCGGTGGTAACTGACTGGGAAGAGAAAGTAGCCTTTCTGGGGAATTGGGCTCTGTTTAAAAACACACCCTGTCCTGTCTTGTCCTTCTTAGTTACATTCTATTTGTTTATGGCAGATCTCGGGGAGTGGAAGAATCCTACCTGAGAAGGAATGCCAGCTGAATACTATAGAGGAGGAACACCTGAGATACACACGGGAGGGCCTGGCTGGCACCGTGTTTCGTAAGGCCCTTGGCATAGAGGTATGCATTGACCAGGACACAGGAACCTGGCTGCAATTAGCAGAGTAATTTAATCCTCAGCTCACACGTTCAGTGAATTTGGCTGAGTAGCTAATCTGAAAGAAAAGAAGAAAGACAGATGACTGAGCAAGGGAGGATGAGAGACAGAGCTGTCTGTCTGCAGAAGGGTCGTCAGCCCAGTGTGGGGCTTTTGAAAAGAAAAGGGAGGGAGGGGCAGCAGCCAGAGCAAGGAAGTGTCAGATGCACTCAGATTTAAGAGACCTTCAGCCAAGCCAAGAATCAGGAGATACGGAGAAACAGGCAGATGATTGAATTTAGGAGGATCAGCAGCTGGAGAGGACTGCAGGGAAATGAGTCAGAGGTGGGAACAAGTCTTGTCCCTTGTCTCTCTCCTTCTCCCCGTGATTTCCTTTCCTTCCTTAACCAGGCGTCCCAGTGTCACAGCTGTCCAGTGAAAGACAGCTGGCAGGCAAGCTCAGACGTTGCTGTTAGAGCTGGCAGGCCGATGCTGATGTGCTTCTTTCCCACAATTTAGTACCTCAGAGACATAAATTTCTCTTCTTTTAGGCGGGACCATCCAGAAGACCGGTGGGAAATGCCAGCTTTATGCACTCCCCTCATCCACCACCCGGTCCAAGAAATCATCGTGGGCTCTTCCCTCCCCTTGGCAGAGAAGCAACTGGTCGCTCCCAACAACAGGTGAGTTTTAGCAGCCACCCCGAAGGCGCTGGCGTGAGCACACAGAGCGCAGGCGTGCACGTAGGCCTGTGAGGTCTGACTGCCCCATCCTTCATCCCCTGGGGCCAACCTCCTGTTTGCAGGGTTGTCTCATTAGAGAGAAGTCTGCAGAAGCCGATGCTGCAGGAATGGCACATCAGAAAGTAGAAAAAAAAAAAATCTTTGTGATAAACCTGCTTTAATCCTTCCCTTTTCTCTGCCTTGTCGCCCAAAGCTAGGCCGGTGTCAGTACGTTAAGTATTGTTAATGGGTGCTGCGGCTGTAGGTGCGTTCACACGCATTCTAAAATCCTGAGAGCAATGGAGGTCTTTTAGAAAACAGAGGTGAAGGGGTGAAGAAAGATGAAAGCTCATGCAGAAGGCTGTGCTTTGGAGCTCTGGCTCAGAAACCTCTTCCTCTCTGTTAACAGGCAGAGAAGGAATGTTAATATACTCTTGAAATATAAGGATACTAACGTCTAAGGTCAGAGGCCAAATATATGGTTCAGTTTTCACCGGTTCTCGATTTCAGTGATGATCATGGGTGCAGACTGCAGTGAGATTTTCAGTCCTGAATAACCTCCTCTCCAGAAAGAGGACACTTGGGCCTGTAGTTGTGTGTGGTGGTGGACATCGTCACATCAACACTGATCCAAGGAGTCTGCCTGTTCTAAGGCAGCAAGTTAACTCGGATAAACAGGTTTTTAACTTGGTGTTCTGAGGGGTATACAAAGAAAAGCTGAACTAAAAAAGTCACAAAAATGCAGAGTATTGCACAAAAATAGGCCTGCTTTGGTGGTGCGTTCTCTCAGTGTGCGTGTGCTGAAGGCACCAAAAGGCAGCACGTGGCTGCGTTCCTGTGAGTGTCTGTGAGCTCACGTGTTTGCTTCAAGGCTGCACTGTGAAGAGACAGTAGCAAAACCTGGATTTATGGTCAAGAGTTATTCTGGATGCTCCAGTATTTGGATGCTTAATGAAAGATGCCTAAAGGGGCCTGGCTCTTTGGAGGCAGACTAGAAAATGTAATTTCCTGAAGGTACCTGAGAATCACTCATCACTTCCAAATATCTCAATCGGTGCTGGTTTTTTTTCCCCCCCCTCATGATGCTGTTCTGCACTGGAAACTATACGCTGAGATTTTGTAGCTGTTTTCTCTATTCTGTTCTAGACTTCCAGGCGACCACATGCAGCTCCAGGGGATCTGCAGCACTCACTCCATTTCCCACCACTTCCCATCTGTGCTGCAGTGGGGGCTGTAAATACTTCAACATCTAAAAAGAAGTGCCTGGCACCTCAACTCAGTCTACAGCCTGCCAGCAGGGTGAGGCCATATTTCATTCTGAAAATAAAGTCCTTTTAGGGACAGCTTTATAATACTGCTTTAGTACTGTAGTTCCCAGACCTGGTTAGTGCAGGCAACATGCCTTCCAAATGGTGATCAGCTTTTATTTAAACTCTCCTTGTTAACCTCCCCTTAATTTTCAAGACATTGACTTACTGGTCTAATGCCCAGTTCTTGATCACAGTGAGGAAAAATGTGGTGGCTTATCTTTTATAGTATAAAACCTCTGCATGCATAATTTTCTCCCTCCACATAGACTATCTGTTATGTCGAGAGGGAGGCAGCCACCTGGTTAACACCAAGAACTCAGGAATATTTCCACAGAGCCTTACAAGTTTTCACCTTCATCTACAGCTGCAAAGTAACAAAAAACCTCCTTTATTTTTTCTTGTTACCATTCCTCCTGCTAAGTCACACTGGCAGGTTCAGAGAATGAGAGCTTTTTGGAGTAGCCAGACATGATCTTGATACATACACAGTTACTTTCAGGTGAGATTTGGGCTTTTTTTCTAGGAAAACATGGTGTAATTGGTTTTGTGTTAGGAGTTCCATGGGGCTGGAGGATTTCGGAATGGGGCTGTGACCGCTGCCTGGCAGACACTGGACGAATAGCTCCCTCCTGCATTTGCTCTTACTGTGATGGGCACCATCCTTTCTCCAAGAATTTGCCGGCACTTTCTGCTTCATGCTCCCTGCTGACAAAACAGCCGGATCAGTCACAGGTTATGCAGACATGATGCAGACCTCAGACCCAGAGCACACGATGTTTGTGGAATTTATTCTCTAGAGTTGCCTTTTGCTTTTCAGGGCCCTGGGCCTCTGTTTGCATTTCATCTGAAGGAGGACGAGACCTCCACTACAAATGGGAGAGAAGCGTTTTGAACCACATCTTGTGTAACTGATGCCAAATGACGTTACTATTGGGAGACCTTGGCTGCTTTGGAACTTGCTTGCCAGCGGAGGGAGCGCAGCAGTGCCGTGGGGTTCTGTCTGCTGGGGATCAGAACCCTGCACTACAAGCAGTACCCGGCTCACAGTGCTGTATATAGCTATGGGGGTGATGCTCCCAGGCAATCTGCCTGTTGCTTTGCAAATTAAAAGAAAGGGTTTTAGCACAGAAATCTTTTCCTGAACAAAATTGCAAGCACTCAGTTATGGAACTGTTCTAGAAGCATGTGTCTTACGAGGTGTAAAGAGCCATCAAACCATGGTTGGTTCAATACGCTCGGTCGCTGGTTTTGCATAACCTATTTAACCTGGTTATATGTTTTCACAGGAGGAAAGGAGCGAAGTAAAAGGTCCAAATGCGGTAAAATACATGACCAGTTTATCTCCCGTCGTTAACACCGGCCTGATACCGGCACCACCTCCACCCCAGCAAAAACGTGGAAACACAGTGAGAAGTGAGGTAACCAGAGGGAGAAAATTGTGTCCCGTCAGTGTGCCCACTGAGGCAGAGCACCCTCCGAGGAAGGTAAGTTAGCTCTGTCTACATCTCTGTTTATGTACAGGTCTATAATCTTCCTTGTTGGTGTATTTGCCTAATGCTGAAAGATGTGTCGACCTAGTTTGCATAAAGATTCACTGAATTTTTGAAAGAAATAAAATCCCTAACTATTAAAATCTGTAACTGCCACCCATCTCTGTATATACTAAAACATTTGGTGTTTTTCATCAGCTGGGGGAAAAAAGGTGCTTGAACAGAAAAACCATGGGATCTCTTACTTAACACCTTCTGGTGTAGTCAGTCTGATCCTGTCTCTGACCATGTCTGAAATGCCTTGAGCGTACGAACCTTCATCTGTTACACTAGACCTCCAGCCAGTTTTAACTCCTGTGAAGGAAATGGTAGGAACCCTGGATTGGGAGGCGCGATGTGGGTCATGGTCCCTGCAATTTTGGGCAATTCGATGCAGTGGATTTTCAGTTTGAAATCTTTTCCTGCCCTTCTGCATATTACAAATCAGTTCCCAATTTAAGCAGCTCAAGGCCTGTCTTAAAAGACTGGCAGCCTCAAGTGTACGGCACACATACATGCTCTTTGTGTTCACCTTCTGTTAGAGTTGGAAGCTGACTGCATTTTTTTTGTGTATTTCCTGCTACAGAATTCTGGCGTCGTCTCCAGGTCCCTGGTACGCAGCGGCGCGCGTGTCACCGTGGCCTTGGTGGGGAAAAATCTCTGTTTACCTGGCAAGGCTGCTGGGGACAGGCAGCACTGTGGAGGGGAGAACCTGTGTATGTACAAAGGCAGACTACTGGAAGGAGGTAAGGGTGCAGAGTCAAAGAATTCATATCGATTCTGGCAACGTCTTTTTTTCTTTTGGCTAAAATGTTGGTGTGGCATCAAAATGACTTCAGCTGAGCTCAGTCAAGATACATGGATCCAGGGATTTTTATACCATCTTTTATACCATCTGCCTCCAGACTAAATGTGGATCTACTGTTTCATGATTGTAAGTGAGGTTAGAGTGACTTCTGCAAATTATGGTAGAAGGAACTTAGAGAACTAATTTAACAAAATACTGTAGCATAGGTGAATTTCGTATAGAGACGTGTGGTTAATAAAGTAGTAGTAGTAGTAGTAGTGGTAGCAAACTGTCCTTAAATGGGGGTTGTCTCTTTCTGACTTGCTCCATCACATCATGTTGCTTATTACTCCAGAAGGAAAAGTGCATAATGGGAGCCCAATTCCCATCTCTCTGACGTGAGTGCAATCCCATAGCACCAGTAAAAGGTGAATTGTGTTCTGGGATCCTGGGAAGAGGCGATGGCTGGGAGATTGTCACTTGTGAGGAGGAGTGATTCCACCGATGACACCCCTCATTCCAGCTCACAGACCCCCTGTGCTGGCGTTTTCAGCGGGCGTGGGAAGATGGTGCAGAGCTCCCTGCGCTCCCGCCCGTCCCCGAGGCTGTGGGAGCACCGCGGCGTGCCCGCGGATCAGCTCATGGGCTGCTGGGCTGGCTCCCCGCTGTGTCCTCTGTGCCTGCCCCTCTTGTCCCCAGCCCTGCTCACAGGCCTGCGGGAGTGACCAGTGTAAAGGGGGTACAACCCCGTCCCCCCGGCATGGAGGGGGGTGGCCGCCTCGGTGCCCTCCCGCCTGGATGCCAAGCGGTGCCCTTGCAGAGCAGCCTGGAACGGCTCCAGAAGCAGCATCTTTCCGGTGCCCGGTGTTCCCTGAGCCCAGCCGCGTCCGTGCGGGCCCAGAGCCGCTGGTGCTGAGCTGTGCTCATCTGGAGCCTCGGCTGCCCCTGCCAGGGGTGTCCCACTGCGGGGGCTCTGACGTGCTGCTGCCCTGCACCCGGTGGGCACGTGCCAGGAATCCTAAACCTCCTGTGCACGATGCCCACTCTTGTAAGGCAAGGGCGGAGTTAAGTTTGTGGAGATGGGAGGCTCTGCTCTCTGTTCTGCTGTGGCTGTGAGTGCCCAAACGGAGTGGCTTGTCACAGGGGTGCCCAGCTTGGCACTCTGGGGCTGGAGAGAGACGGGGCTGTTCTGTAGGGAGGAGGTGGGGTATTACCCCACAGAAAAAAAAAATCTCCTTATTCCCTTAATTCTCATTGTCTGGGTAACTGTTTATCTGCCTAATTGGTTCTGCATCAGATACGCGTTATTTCTGTCCCTGGCATCTGTCACTTCAGTGTTTTAAAAGCACCGATCGAAAGAAAAAGAGGCGGGCAATAAAATCTGAAAGGTGAGAAGTGATGGCCATGAGGGACAGCTGGTGTGTCAGCGGTGGCAGCTCTCCTGCACCGTTTGGGTTTGTTGCCTCTCTGCTGCGCGCGCAGTGAGCTGGTGGTGGCAGTGGAATTACTGAATGTCACGGGGAAATCACTGACATCACCGTGCGCTGGTGCCTGGGGTTCCAACCGCGGCAGCTCGGCTGGGCAGGGGAGGATTCTTTAATGCGTACGCGTGGGGCCAGTCTGTACTACAGATGTGAGCAGAGCTGTCTGTGAGCTACTACAGCTTGTCAGGCTCGTGGCCTGGGATGGAATCCAGACCATGTTGGTGTGGAAATGGTAAATCTGTTGTAAGCCTCATTTGTATGAGGATTTCACGTGGGAGCTGAAGGAGGTACGGGAGCAGTGCGGTGGCAGAGTGTTCCTGCGCAGCACCCTTTGCCTGTATTGATTTAATTCATTCAGTTTGTAAGCCACTGCTTTGCTGATTAGCCATGTCAATCCACATTTGTCTTACTTTGTGCTGCAGTAGATATCTTTCTCCAGTTTTCTCTGTTGCGGGCATTTTTTCTTCATGGCAACAGTTTTTTCTCCTGTAACAAGAGACTGTGTGGCATTTTCTCTCTGAGTTTGCCCAGTTCTCAGTTTTTCTAGTCCTTTCAGTGGCTAATGGTTTTGTTTGTTGTTTTTAATGTGTTGACCACACTTGATGCATCATTCAGTAGCTTTAGTGCTTTTTGCTATGCTGTTTATGAAGAATACGATGCTTTTTTATGATAATGTGCTGTTACTCTTCCATCTGTGGTCCTAGATTCTCTCATGGCATTAAAAAGACAGAGCAAATGTACAGGCAAAAGGAGACTGATGAAGTTAACCTCTGCCTGCTTAAAAAGAACTTTATTAGTTGTGAATTCCGTCTCACAGTATGATTCTTGTATTTTAGAGTACGATGATGATATTGAAGCAGAAGAGAGACAGATTGACGATCAAATGAGTGGAACATCAGAGTCACCCTCAGGTGATGAAAAACCTGACTTGGACACTGAAAAGGAGAGTGAAACCTTATCAGAGAAGGCATTGGAGGTCTCTGACAGTGAGAAGGATGAAGATGATAAATACTCTGACAGTGACTTCTGGGACAATGAACAAGGTTAGATTTTTTCATACTGAGGCTTAAAGAAGTTGACCTGATGACTGTTTTACATTTTTTTATGCACGTTTTACATTTTGCGCGTGCCCGGTACATGTTAAGGGGAAAACACATGAAAAAGCATGCAATTCCTACTGAATTGGGAAAAGATAGCTGTTTTATCTGTTATTAATTCAACCATCCTCACTGAAATGCAGCAAAACCCACAGGCAGTGTAAGGGTGTGCCAGCTCACAGCAGACTTTGCTGAAGTGCACCGGTGCAGAAGTGGAGCTGGAGCCAGTCGGCAAATTAGCTCTAAATACTTGGGCAGATCAGCACTTAATGTCAGCGGTCACTGACGTCCGAGACCACTCACACCTTCGGAGGATAGGTGCTTTCACCTGAGAAGCCCCCGGCACACCCACCGTGCCTCCTGGTGGTTTAGCAGTGCTGTCTTTAATGGCCCCGAGCAGCCAGAACCTCGGCGGCGTCCCCTGCCGCACTGCTGGCCCGTGCTGGCCGAGGGAGGAGATGCCGTCAGCTCGGCTCTCCCTGCTGCCTGCCTGGGATTATCTTCATCAGTAATCCCATGGAAAACTCGCAGGCAAGTTCTCATTTCTTAGATGAACAGCAGCATTCCATTCACCACGTCGTTGCCTCTTCCTTGGGGCAGTGTTTTAGTTCTTCTTAACTTTTCTCCTCTATGGCTTTGTGAGATCCTGAGCTGACTTCTGTGCCTCTTGCTTGTCATAATGTACCAGGATTTCTCCATTTCCTGCTCTTTCAAAATCAGTTACTTTACATTCCTTACATTTGACAGTCCTAATGTGCAAACCATTTCTCGAGTTAAACGGAAACTTTCACATTTGGATTTCTGGGTGAATTAAGCAATGGCAATATTAAGCAATACAGCTCGTTGTGAAAAGGTTGCAGCTGCAAGGAAGATCCAGTCTTTTTACAGAAAGTATAAAGTCCACCAGAAATTCCAATTAGGTTTGAAACTTCCTTGCTTATAAAATCATTGCAGTGATCAAAAAGAATCTTAACTTTTGTTCTCTCGTGATAATGAGAAATAGCTTGTGATTCAGGAATAATCAGTACGATTTTCTGCTTGTTAGTGCATGGCATTATGAACTTCTCTGTGACTTTACTCAGCTGCCTCTCAAGCTCTAGCAGTGTGTGATGATCATTCTTTCTCTTTCCTATTTGTTGATTTTTGATATTTTCCCCTTTGAAATGAAATCTTACTACTTTTTTCCCCACCACTGAACAGAAGAGGTGGAGAGAAGGGATAAAAAAGATGTGGGTTTCTCCCAACGGAGTAGTAATAATAAATTCATGAAACATAAGAATTCATTGGTAATTTTGAGGGCAAGAAGAGCTTTCTGCTTGAATGAAGGACTCCCTGAAAGTAGTATAGGTGGAAATATTCCAAGCAGCGTTAGTAGCAACTACTAGTTCCATTTTTTTAGGAGACCGGTAAAGTGCCTAATAGCTCTCCACAGTGGAAGATGTTTCTGGATATTCATTATTTTAAAAGTTTTTCTTTAATTCAACACCATTTTTTTTAGCTATGCGTTTAGCTATGCGTTTTTGCACATCCTTAAGCAGGTCTTTTCCATTCTTTCTATTTACAAATTCTCCAAGACAACATGACCCCATTTCACTGTTGTTGGCTTCAGCTTTCATCTGCGTGTGTCCTGAAATTCCACATGCTCTGTACATTTATTGTGCTTTGAGGTCATCTGCCGAGCCTTGGGCCTGTAATTTTTTCAAAGAAATACTCGCTTAAGCTTAAGTATGTGTCTTAGTGTTGGTAGACCAAGATTTTGGATAGCAAGCTTTTGGGCATGGATGCTACGTTTCTGTGTTTCAGCAATCAGTACACTAATCCTCTTGTAAGCTATGAGTGCTGCTTTGGCAGAAATAACGCGCTAATAGCAATGGGATCTGGATCTTTATGAGTGCGTGTTGTGGACAGATTTTGTCTCATCTTAGTTCAGCATATGATGACGCTTGTTCAAGAGTGTCTGAACCCGTTGGGCCCCTTGGGTCAGTTCAGCCAGCATACAGAGTCCAGAATAAAATCCAGATAACTGAGGTGCCACAGATGTGACTTTTGCATACAATATTATGAGTCGGACATAAATAAAGAGCGTGTAAGAGGGACCTTGGCATTCAAATCCCTGTGGACCATAAGCCTGTGAATGAACTGGGGAGAATCGCTGACGGTTCCCCTGGTGCAGTGTGTAATCTGCACGTTGGAGTGGTTCTGTCTGTTTGTACTCTCGTCAGTGTCTGGGAGCGGTGGTGTTTTCTGGGACTGTGAACACACCTCCTGTCACAACAGAGGCGCGAGTCCGGGGCAGGCTGGAGGTGCCAGAGTCATTGCCAGGTGGTGGCTGCCCAGTCATTTGTGCCTCACGCCTTTTGCTTTTTAATGGCTTCTCTTTCCGGCTTCCTCTTTTGTAACTTTGTGATAGTTCTTGAAGATTGCAGTCCAGTCCAGGTGGAAACAGCAACGGCACCTGGATGTGGTCGTCACGTGTATTCTGAACCTGATGACTCCTGTCCAGATGTGGAAGAAGAGGTCCTAGAAAGTGGGGAGTATGATGCCAGTGAAGGTGAGGTTGGCTGTTGAGCAGGGATGAAATCTGATTCATCTGAAGTCTTTTTATAGAAGTGCTTGCCCTTTCCCTTTCCTTGCTAGTCTATCAAACCCTATGTCTGCTCTTTTCTCTCCTAACTTGTACAAAATTGGGTGGTGACTAGCTGGCTTCTGCAGTCATGTGTAGTTAACCTGTATTACAGTAAACAACTGCTTTGTTGGCAGCTGTAATGGTCCTAGGAAAAGAATCCAGGCCATGAAAAACTGGGTGCCAGTCAAGAAAAGAGCTGTGGAAAGCAGGAGTCTAGCGAGTTTCCCTTTGCTTCCAGGTAGCGCAGGGGCTCCTGGGGAGGTGAATGTCCAGGACAGGCAGGGTGGGACTGACAGATGGAGGGCAGCTGAGCTGCAGCCTCCATCTCCGTGCTGCGCCCCGTTTGTCTCCCAAGCTCATCTCCTGGTGAGCAGTTGGCCTAATTGGCAGTGAGGAACCTTCAGCTCGGTCTTGGTTCCCTCCAAGAACGTTTCTGGTCCCTGCAGCCTGAGCCATTCATTGCTGGGAGCGTGGTCTGCCCGACAGAAGAGCCTTGCCTGTCACCCGGGGGGTGTTCCAGCCAGCCATCCTGCCGCGGCCATCAGCCGTACCGGAAGGTCACCTTAAGCTTCCGCTCCCCAGCGGCAGTGAGTCTGAAAAGCGAAGAAACCCACAGGTTAAAACTGACTTCAGTCTGCACTGCTGCTCTTCCATTTCCTTCTGCCATCCTCTAAGGCTCTAAGAGCTGGCAGGAACAGGCCAACTCTACTGTTTTTAAATTGCAAGTTGCGCACGGTCTTGTACGTTGACACATTAATCCCGGGTGTTGCAAGTTTGTTTTTCTGGTCAGCTGGGAGCCTTTTGACCTCCTTCCTCTATGTAGCCTAAGAGCACAGTCTTGTAAGGTGAGTTGTCTTTCATCTGGAGAGTGTATGCAGGAGGCTGGAGGTTCCTTCTTGTCTCTGGTCTGTCAGCAATTGTCTTTTTCCTCAGTAATTCTTTGTCAGGTGAAACTCCTTCTGCCTCAGTCCCATCAGCTGACGGCAGACAAGAGTCGGTACCATTTAGTTTCAAAGCCTGGTGGTCTTCATGTGTTGGTCTTCACACGGATCCGTGTTTCTGATGCAGAGAGCAGGGTAGCGAAGATGTAGTTCCTGGGCAGCCCGACTTCTGTGGCAGTTGTCCCTCTGGATCGGGGTTGAAACCTGTTTGCTTCCCGGGGGGCAGGTGGTCTTTGGAAAGACCCGAATCTCCTAGTTGTTATCTTCTCAGGTGCCACGGTGCCTCATCTGGAATACTTTAATGCTGAAACAACCTCACGGTTGCTGTTATCATTCTGCCCAAGGCAAGACCTCACTTTACAGAAGGGAATACGTTGTAATCAGCAGCCAGAGTAAATAAACTGCTCTTTCTGCTAACGAAGCAGGTAAACAGGCAGACTATGCCATGCACCACACAGCATTTGGTTTCTTTCAGGCAAAGTGAACAAAGCATCTATTTTGCAGGGACCAGCAAAATCCATTACATTAGACTCAGTCCGGTATAAGCAGCTGGACAGTTTGGACACTGTACTTTTGTGGAGAGAGGAATATTTACTCTGAGCTGGGATGACAGTTTGGGATGTTTTCATTTTGTACCAAAACTTCCCTTGGAAAGTTTTAAAATGATTTCATGTTACTGATGTTGGTAGTAGACCTGAGCTCTCCCAGATTCAGGAGGTAGGGTTTTCAGTGTGAGTGGTGTAAAAGTATGGTAGTGATTGATAACTGCCTTTTTATATCTATGTAGATATATATATATAATATGTATAAAAGAAGAAAAAATTTAAAATATAAGGTACAGAAAGCTAGTAGTGAACATAAGCAACAAACCTGGTGCAAGATGCGTCTTGGACGAAGGCATGATTTCTTGTATTGCAAAATGTAGAGTTTTTAATTATAATTTTGAAGTGTGGTCCAGTGTTTAGCGATGTGGGGTCTGGTGGGAGGAAGCAACCTGCTGAGCTCTCTCCTCTCCTTCCCCATCCTCCCTTCTCTTTCTGGAAACTGTCTTCCCAGCCTGTCCTGCCTGCTCCTGGTTCCTGCACTGTCTGCAGCCACCTGGGCTCCTTGTGCACCTTCACTTCCCTCTGCGGAGACCTGGGAGCGAGTCGGGCCCGGCTCTGAAGGGCAGGAAGGGAGGGGTGGGCGCGGGGAGCAGCGGGGCCAGGGGGAGGGTTGTGGCAAGCCGGACACGAGCTCCACTCGGCTGGCAGAGATGGGCCAGGCAAATAGCGTCCTCGAGGCCTGGAGCCTTCTCTGTCTGCCGTCCAGAAAGGGGCTCTGGTTGCACAGTGGGTTGCGCCAGCAAGCAGCAGAAAGCAGTAACTGTGGGGTGCAGCAGCAGTGCAGGAGGGTAAAACAAGTCAAAAGGAGTGGGAGATGATTTGGGGCAAGACAGCCTTTGCACAGTTTGGGAAAGGTAGCTTGGGAAAGACGTTGCTCTTGTTCCTTGTGGTGGCACAAAACTTCTCTTTTCTTCAAGAACCGGAACGTGCCGTGTTTGTACAGAGCACTGGTGCAGCAGCACAGGCTGCCGGGGGGGCTGCCTCGGGACAGACCCCACAGCACAGAATTCAGTGAGGGCACTGCCGTGAAATTCCCAGCGGGCAGGAATCGACCTTGTGTTATTCCCCTGATGTAATTACAGAATCCATGGGAAGCAATTACACAAAGAGCTGAGTATTCTTTTTCCTGTGTGTGCGTATTTTACGTGAGCAATTTACCACCTATTTCTTAACTTTTGAACATTACTGCCAAGCTTATAGCTACTTCGTAGACACACCTGGGCTCCCTGCTAGGCAGGTGAGGGAAGGAGGGAGAGTACAGAGGGCAAGCAGAGCTGTCAGAGTTGAAAGATGGTCGGGCATCGGCATTTTGGCTTAAATTGGTTATGCCAGATGCCCGAACAGCAGCACTAGAAACGTAGTCAGAGCAAAGGTGCATGATGAGAAGCAGCAGAGCCAGCTGTCGTCTTGTCACCATGCCGATGGTCCCCTCATTGCTTGGGAGAGATAGCATCTTTAACAATAGCCCTGTAAACAGCCTTAACACTAACACAATTCTCAGTAAAACTGTTGTTTTGTTTATATTTAATAGCACCAGACGGAACTTTTGTGGCAGAAGGAAGAAGAACACTTGATGTGCAGGAAGCATCAGAAAAAGCGGGACGAGAAAGGACGATGCTAGGGGAGACAAAAGCAATTGAGGAGGCACATTTTGTTGAAGAGGAAGAAGTTTTCACCAAAGAGGCAGGAGAAGAAGTGGAATGGTTGGGAGACTTGCTGCCCGAGGACGAAGCAGTGGCTGTGCTGCAGGCAGAGGGTCAGCCTGTGGTAGAGGAATCTGCACCTGAAGAGAGTGCCATGGCAGAGGGAGATCCCAAAGGACAGGGGATAGGGAAAGGAAGGGCCTTTGGCATTGAGATGACACCTGGGGAACAGGGAGTTCTGGTGGAGGGGATGGAGAGCGAGGCAGAGCTCAAGGAGCGGGGAACTGGGGAAGAGGAGGTGCCAGGAGCAGGGGAATTGCTTGACGAGGAGGAAAGCAGAATGCAGCCCGAGGGACGGGGTGGGGCTGAGGAATGGTCTGAGAGTGATGAGGAGGAATCAGAAGAAGAGGAGTCTGACAGAGAGGAGGACATGGAGGAGGGAGATACTTCAGGGGAGGACGACATGGCAAGTGATATGTCTGAGTGGGAGGAGGACGGGGATGCGGGAGAATTTGAAGGGACAGATGTGAGGATTCCTTTTTCTGAAGAAGAGGAGGAGATGGACGAGGTAGGATTTGAAGGGGAAGATGTGCTTGGTGCTCTGTTTGAGGGAGAGGAGGATGGGATGAGGGAGAATTTGAAGGGATGGATGTAGCGAGTCCTTTTTAGGAAGAAGAGGAGGACATGGACGAGGGAGGATTGGAAGGGAAAGATGTGTTGGTGCTCTGTCTGAGGGAGAGGAGCACCTGCAGAAGATGTATTTTGCACGGTAGGACGATGCGGGGGTGGCCAGAGCAGAGTCAGGAGGTGGAGGCGAGGCCATGGGTGGAGCAGCGGGGTCAAGGGAGCTTGGCAGGGAGGGATCACTGCGGAGTGGGGAGCAGAGGTGGCCTGGGGCGGGGACGGTTGCTGGGGTTAGAACCGGGGGTCGACAGGGCACAGGGAGGGTGATGGGAGCAGCGGGGGGAGATAGAGAGGGCCGGGGTGGCAGCTGAGGGAGGGGCTCTAGGGCTCTGGGGGGACGGGGAAGGGGCAACCGATGGAGCTTGCGGGCGAGGGGCCAGCCAGGAGGGGTGTGAGGGGAGGTGCCGAGGACCAGGGCGAGGCGGGGGGCAGGGGGGCACAGCACATCTTTTGTTCCCACGTCCTTTGGAGAGGAGCTGAAGGCAGAAACATCCCTGAGCTCAGAGCCGAGGTGGAGCGGGTCTGCAGGAGCCAAGGAGCTGTGCCTGGGCACCCAGCAACACCTGACAGCTCCTGGGATGGGGCTGTGGGGGCCAGGACAGGCTGCAGGAGGGGACAGAGCAGGCGGTGTGAAAGCTGAGGGGGAGCAGCCAGAACTCTGTGACAACAGGGGAGAGGGGGGGTAGCGCAGGGAGAGCTGCTGAAGACACGAGCAGAGGAAGGACAGTCCCTTCGGAGGCGACCCAGACGCCCTGGGAGCTGCTGTCGGGGCCAGAGGAGCAGCAGCCCCGTGAGGTGAGTCCTGCGTGGGTCGGCCCCTGACCTGCGCCCGGTCGAGTCCCCAGGCTGGTCCCTGCAGGAGCAGCGGGTGCAGCACTTGGTCCCATTCCTTACGCTTCCCTTAAGTATCTGCTGCTGGCCGCTGGCGTAGGGGACGGTTCCAATCCTTTTGGGTGGCCGCTTCTGCCCCCTTCCCTGTTCCCGAAATCTCCTTGCAAATCCCTTAGTTCTGGTGCTAAGCTGGCGGCCCCTCAGCCCCTCGCCCCTTGCGGAGCAGCTCCCGCCACCCAGCAGTGCAGCCCCAGGTCAAGGGCAGCACCGGCTCCTCTGCTTGCTCTGGCAGCTGCTCCTAGTAAATCTCTTACAGTGGTGTATCAGTAGCTCGAAGCTTAGCGTGTTTTTTGTAAAGCTAATGTTTTTCTCGTTGGTTTGTAGGATGATAGAAGCCCAGATGCAGTTGTCTGCCCTCAGTGCAGGCCCAGGATGGGGAAGAAACTGTCCTCTAAGCTTCTGCTGCTGCTTCAGTGCTCAGTCCTGCAACATTTACACAAAATGCTGCATATTTGTGCCGGTCGGGAGCAGCTTCTCGGTGTGGAGCAGACAACTGAAATGAGCCAACCCAGGAACCATCACTCCCTCGTGCTCATGAAGACCATAATTGCAAGGATTAATCCACAGCTGTCAGGCTCGCTTTCCTAAAACACAGAAATATTGGACCGGCTGAACCTTCCTTCCTTCCCTGGGCACCACGTGCTTCTGCCGTCTGTTGGGTGTGGGGCTGAGGGGAGATGTGCTGTGTGTGTTTGTGGTGGTGTTGACGTTCGTGTCCATCCATGCCTGTGTGCTGTGTTGTTCTGTCCGTCATCTGCGTCTCGCCTGCTGAGAGCCGGGGCTGTGTCTTCGCTGCAGCGCAGGGCAGCTCAGCAGAGCTGGGGGACGGCCGGTCCCGGGGGCGGCGGTGGCCTTGCCCAGGGGTCTTTAGGCTGGGGGCTGCCTCCACCCCACGCTGCAGGCAAGCGACCCTCGGGCGTGTGCGGGAGGGCTGTGCTCTCCTCGGGGACCCGGGCGTGTCGCTGGCCACACTCCAGGGCCTTCCCGGGACTTGGAAACATTGAGAGCTGTTAAATCCGAACCACTCCAGCTCCCGTTTATAAATGGTTCAAGCCCGGCCTTTTGCTTCTGCTGGGCTCAGGCAGGAGTAGCTCCCCGGGCCCACAGAGTCCGTGCGGGCTCTGCAGGAGGGGTGGTCAGAGCAGAGCGGTCCCAGCCCAGTGCTGGCTGCAGATCTCTGCTGCCGGAGCCCCCCCAGCTCTCGCGCAGCCCCGGGGGCTCCCCGAGACCCCGCCAGCCCCCGGCGCGTGGCAGGTGTTGCTGGGTGGCTGCAGGATGCTCTGCCCCGGCACGGCAGGGCCGTCACGGTGTGTGCAGGCTGGGAAACGGGGCTGAAACGAGCGGGATTTGGGGTGGATTTGACACTAAATCACTGAGGATCAGTCTACCTGGGAGAGGACCTTCAATCAAGTAATCGATGTTTGTTCCCTCCTGTGCTAAAGGCAGTTGCATTTGTTTTCAGTCTGGAGTTGATCTCTGCTTTCTAACGGAATATTTGTGCTGCTGAAGCCGTGTCACGCAGATCCCCTGCAAAGCAAATGCCTCTGGCTTGTGGGCATGACTGTGCCGAAGCCGCTGGCCAGCGCACGTAGGCGATGCAGTTCAGGGGCCACGGGTGACCAGTGGCGGAAGGGGGAGCACAGGGCTCTCCTTGGCAGGGGGTCCCCGGGAGTGTCAGGATTAAACCTGAAGCTGCGCTTGGGCAGGTCCCGAGCCACACTGCCTCATCTGAGCGGCTTCACTGAGCGCAGAGAGAAGACGCTCGAGGTGGGATGGTTGATTTGCCCGGCACGGGCCAGAGCTGGAGCCGTCTGCACGGCCTCTCCACGCACGCTCAGACAGTCCTCTCACTCTGCAAACCGGGAGCGGGGTCCCGGCTCCAGCCAGGCTCCGTGCCGTGCCCGGGAGCCGCAGCCCCCCAGGAGCCCCGAGCGGCCCCGTCCCGTGTCCCCGGGGCGGCGGCTGAGCCTCCGCCCTTCCCTCCCAGGGCCCAGGGCTCTTTCCTTGGGGGTAGAAGCACCTTTAGAGAACCCCGGCGCTGGGAGCGGGCTGGAGGGGCGGGTGGGTTGGCAGCGGCAGCAGACAGCTTCACTAGTGCCGCTCGGCCTTGGGGGAGAGAAGGCGAGTGGGGAACCACGAGGCAGCCGATCTGCCGAGGCGCTCGGGCGGCAGGACACCTGGAGCACCGGGCAAGGCCCAGAGGAACGGCACAGTAGTGGTTGGAGGGAACTGGAAAGCTGACAATTCCTTATTTAAAGCACTTATAAATGGCACTTGTGCATAGGAATTTAGCAATTAGGGAATAGAATCCTTGGCTTAGGAACGTGTCGACTCATACAAGTTCTTGCATTGTTCTAAAAATCACACTTTGAATACTCTGGTTTTATAGAGAGAGAGGGAAAAAAAAAAAAAAGATCAAGTTTCCCAAGAACACTCCACGATTTCTGAGCTCATACTGTATTGGTGAAAGAATCTGTTTTCTCTCGTGCTTCCTTCTGACAGCCACATTTACAGGATGGGTACAGGCGGAAACCACCCATACTCCATCCCGAGAGCTCACCCCCCTGCCATACCAGACAGTTTCCCCCCGCTCACGGATTCACCTTTTTCCTCACTTTTTGACACGCTGGCAATGCCACGGGCAGCTGCTTGGCACAGTGCAGCTGCAGGGTGACGAGAGCCCGACTTGTGCCTGGGACACTGCGCTGTTCACGTCTGGCTCCTGTAAGGCAACTGATTTCTAAACTGGTCGGAGGACTGGAACCAGACACGGAATTGAGCTGAATTTGGCAATTTCTGCTTCAGAGCCCTGCTGTGCTACTGGTGGTGTGGCTATCGAAGACGTACCAGCTGTGTGCTTTCAAAACAGGGGCATGCCTGTAGACTGAGCAGGTGGAGTTCTGGTAAGATGCAAACCCATTCAAATGGATAATTTTACGGTTTTGAAAATGCTACTCATGGTAATTTTTGCTCTCCTAACATTGCTAGTTAGTAATTAACTTCAAAGTGAAGAAAGGTAGGTGGCACTTAGGGAAAAACAAGATGTGCGCACAAAAAAACAAGGGGGGCGGGGGCTAATATTCCACTGAATATCTGTGAGAAAAGCAAACTGTCCAGCAGTGTTGCAAAACTCGTTGCTGGCTCACCACAAAGGCTTTTTTTTGCTCCCTCAACTGTCGGGTATTCTCAGTAGCTTGTCCCTGGATGCTGCTGATGGTGCTGCGGACGCTCGCAGGGCTGAAAGCGCACCCCAGGACATTCAGCACAGGCTAAACAGATGCCCCTTGCCCTGCCGTGGGGTGGCACAGGGGGGCTCGCGGGCGGGGGGCTCGCAGCAGCGTTTTGTGGGCTCGGTGGTAAAAATGGAGTGTGACTGACCCGATTTTCACAGTGAACTGCTTTGTTTTGATGGACACAGTAGTCCTTGGTAAAATGCCACAGCAGAGTCTGGGCAAGCAGGTTTCTCAGCAATATTTAAAAACACTCTGAGTAATACTATAACTTGCTCTGAGTAAGTTGCGCAGCAGTTTTCTATAAGCAAGTAAGTAAATAAGTCCCCAAACAAGTCATCTCATTTCTCTGTATCACCAGAAGCCCAGGGGGTACCAGCGCCCAGGGCCAGCTGGCCCTGGATGGCCCCTCACGAGGGGAACAGGCCATGCCCACAGGAGCCTCAGGGCTCAGGGGAGCCCCGGCACCACGACCCAGGAGTCCTGGTTGCCACATGGTCCCCTGAGCCCGCTGGGACCCTCAGGCAGGGCTCTCACAGCAGCCCCCAGCCCTGTCCAGCCACCCCCCAGCCCAGCAGCTGCAGCTTTGGAGAGTGGACAGCCCCACTGTGTCACCGCAGTCGGGAACAAACCTCTCAACACCAGCGCAGCGTTCAGAAGCAGGCATTCCTTTATTCGGCGCTGGGTGCGTGGCGGGTCACGCACACACTGAAACAAAAGGTCATCCTTGATGTACCTTAAAGACATGAATGTTCATCCGGTTTTGGAGAAGTCTCCACCTTTTTGCCTATCTGCTGCGTTTCCATAATGCTGGCGTTGCAAACCTACACTACGCGTGCGCGGGGATCTCGGGTGGTCGTTTGGGGAGCTACCCCCCTACTCCTTTTCGCTTTTATGGTCACGAGTCTTTTGGGGACGATTTCTTCTCCTTGGATGTTTCCCAGCTCTGTTGTCTGGCCGAGCTGTTCTTTCTTACGCGCCTTGTTTCAGCAGCTCTGCCAGGATGTGTGTCAAGCTGAGGATATCTTCTCTGTAGACTTGAGTCGCTCAGGCCTCCTTGCTCCATACAAAGTTCGACGTTGTTTGGTAAAACATTTTCTCAACCACTGCAACCCTTTGGGAAGGAGCTCCTGAAAACCTTCCCCGTGCTGGAGAGCTGCAGGAGCGTGGGGAACAAGCTGCACAGCTCAGAGCTGAGAGCCGCAGTGCAGCAGCCCTCCATCACGCTTGCCGCCTGTTGCCCTCAGCTGGGAAAAAAAGATGCTCTTGCCAGAGCGTCTCCTCTCCAACGCGCCCCTGCCCCAGGGCCGTGGCTGCGGGGGAGAGGCCGCACTGTGACGTCACAGAGCCCTGCGGTGCCACGCCGGGGTGTGCAGTGCTGTGCCCGGGCACCACATCAGACGTGCCAGCAGCGGCAGCAGCGGTAGCAGCGGCAGTGACGTGGTGCGGGTGCAGGTGCAGGTGAAGGGGACCATGACTCCCACGCTCATCCTCCTCCTGCTTCTGGTGGCCCTGCGAGCCCAGGGGGCCGGGGCCGCTCCGTGGCGAGCGCGGGCATTAGGTAGGTGGGCAGGTGAGGGCCAGCGCCCAGCCCTGGCAGCGTGGGGCAGCACCCACTGCACCTCGGGCTGACAGCGGGGCTGGGGTGGTGGCGGGGCAGAGCCGGGAGAGCCGCGGGGCCGGGCTGGGCCGGGCCAGCTGTGTCCAGCTCCACGGGCAGCGGGAGGCAGAGCCCAGGTCGCCATGGGACACACAGCCCCAGCCCACAGCCCGGGGCACAGACGGGGCAGCACTGGGGCAGCCTCTGGGCTCTTCTCCACCAGACACGGGAACAATAACGTTTTCACGGGGGCGCCTTTTCCGCCCAGAAACCACGTGCCAGGGAGAAATCCCCAGGGGCCGTACGTTTGTCCGTCCGGTGCTTGAGGGCTCTTGCACAGGGCCTGGAAACCGTATTTTGAAAGCCTCCGGGTGCAGCTCCCAGGTCACCCCGGCCCCTCTGCACCTCTGGAAATCTCCCCCCATGTCTGGGCCCCAGGGCATTACCTGACCCCCTGCAGTCGCTGCAGGTCACTGGGAAAGGAGCTCACAACCTCTAATGGGAACGTGCTTGCTTACAGCTGTGCCCGGAGCCAGTGGCCACTCGACGGCTCAGCCAGCTCTAGTCAGGGAGGATCAGGGCCATCCCACAGGTACGTCCCTTGAATGAGTGAGCACTCGGGTTTTAATACTCCGTTTGTGTGAAATTTCACTTAACATTCTCTCGGCCCACGCTCAGCCGTGCGGAAGAGGAGCAGAGAGGGACTGGATGCCGTGAGCACTCTGCCTTGCCAAGGAGCTCAGAGCTGGTGTGCACTCCAGGGGGTCCTTGCTCCCAACGCCTCTGTGCATGTTTGGTTTTCCATCCGCCTGCTCCAGGCACCCAGTACCTGTCTGCACAGCGCTCCTGATGGAGGGGGGAGACGAGTGCCACGGAGCACTCCCGTGTGGGAACTGCCTTCGCGGCCATTCAGCCCTGCAGAGGTGTATAGAAATAGGTCCTGGGAGCTTCTCTGTTCTGTCTGTTCACAGAGGTGTCTGGAGGCGATGGCTCTGCAGCTTCCCAGCTGCGATCCAGGGGAGAAGCTCAGGGAGATCGCACGGGTACGTCACGGCTTTGAACTTCCTTGGAGAGCCGCCGGCTCAAAGCCCCGATGTGAGCGAGGCGTCTCTGGTGGCTGTGAGAACGTGGGCCTGCACTGTGTGTGCAGTGTCCTTGCGTGATCCACTTGTATGTTCTGCTGCTCGGTCATGAGGGTGCCTGATGGGAATTCTTGTGGGTGTTTGGTTGCAGATGTGGGTACAGGGAGGGCTCTGCCAGCTCGTCGTGCAGATCCTGCGCTGGAGCTTCGCTGGCGTCGCAGGCGTGAGTAGTCAGCCTTGACTGACTTGGTAGACGTAGCACTCGTTTTCAGGATTGTATTGGTGAGAAATTTAACTCTGGACTTTCTGTTCAGGTCCTCAAAGAGCAAAGGATAATGCTGAAGTGGGACAACCCTCACAGCCGTACTCAGAAGTCCTCCAGGAAATCCTGAAGGAGCTGGAACGGGCCATGCCAGCCCAGGGTGGGTGTCTGTCCCTTTTAAGCAGAGCCTTGGCAAGCTGAGGTTTTAGACGCGTGGAGGGACAAGGCGTAGCCTGCACAGTAGGAAGGGGCCACCCAGAGCCTCCCCGCGGCCCAGCACCATGATCCTGATGAGTAACGGTTACTTCTGCTTAATCTGACCTCCTTCCTTTCTTCCTAAAGGGAATGGCCATGGTTCTGTGGAGAAGGAGGTGTTTGGGGAAGGAGGCCGCCAGGCGGTGCCAGCCTCTGCTGAAAGAACAGGGGCGGTTCAACCAGCGGGCGTGCCAGGTAATTGCTGTCCTTGGGTCACCCAGTGTCACACATCCAAAAAAGCCTGTCTGCAGGCTCTGCCCCCAGTGCCCGCTACGGCACACCCTGTCAGCAGCACAGCCCACCGCTCTTAGTGCAGAGCAAGGGTTTGAAAACCTCATCAGTCTCCTCTCTCTGCAGGCGCCTCGACGAAGCTTCGAGATCCCAGCCTGGCAGCAGCCACCATCCCTCGGCCCTGGAGAGCCGGACCGTCCACCTCGGCACCCCCGAGAGCTGGGACAGACACCAGCAGCCGCTGGAAAACTGTCCCGCTTACCACAGAGCCCCAGGGGCCGACTGTTCCTTTAGAATAAATTTATAAGAATAAGCACAGTCCAGGAGCGCACTTGTCTGCCTCTGACCAGCAGCAAACCCAGGAATTCACCCATTCTGGACCGAAGTTCACCTCAGGGCATGAAGGTCAGCGAGGGTTCCCCAGCGCAGCCCCCCAGCCCCCCGACACCACTCCTGGCCGTGGAGCAGCTCCGAAGGGCAGCACTGGGGAGCCCCTGAGCTGCGCCCCGCAGCGCCCAGGCCTTGCTGGGAAGTGCTGGCACCGCCGCAGTCTGGGAAAGGGTCACCCCCTTTCTCGTGGTCCTTTGACACAATCCGTTCTAGCCCCTGCACTGCTACAGCCTGCCGGGAGTTTCCCCTCTGCTGCGGAACCAGCATCTAGTGCAGGGAGGTAGAAAGAGAAGCGTGAGATCTTACGGGCAGGGAGGAGGCAGAGAAGTCCCGCAGGCTGAGCTCCGGCCGCCTGGGATGGGATCTGCGTGCGATGGAGCCGCGAGGTGCCTGTGAGCCGGGAGAGGCCCCTTGTGGCCAAGCCCCTGAGCAGGTCCCAGGGGCGGCTGCTCAGCTGGGCCTGGATCAAGTGCAGCCAAGGCCTTGGGTGTCCCGTGCAGGTGTCCCGCCTCGGGGCGAGGTGTCTTGGGGCAGGACTGTGCCAGGGAAGGACACGCTCTGTGGTGTGGCGAGGGGAGAGGCAGCCATGAGAGGGATCCCTCTGTCTGCCGCCAGGGCTTTTACATGTCACAGGGAAAGCAGCTTCTGGGTGCCCAGGCAGTCCCCCTTGGGTCGGTGCAGCCCAAAGCCAGCCTGCAGACCCTGCTGCTGTCTCATGAGGGGTGTCAGAGAAATCCCCTCTTTCCCCCAGGGCTGCCCTCCGTGGAGGGATGGGCCTTGGAGCCAGGGGAAGCGCAGCCCTTCTTTGGAGACGGTTACCAGGGGAGCCGAGTGCCTGCCAAGGAAGAGACAGTCTCAGCAAGCCAGATGGCAAACAGAGGTGCCGTTTCCCAGAAGACTCTTGAAAGGGGCCTGCAGCAGGACCTGGAGCCAGGAGACTCAGGCCCGCGTGCCTGCCATCATGGCTGAGGGCTGCCCCTGCCCCTTGGATGCTGCCGCCAACCTCTCCCCCACGGGGATGAGCAGGCCAAGCCCTGCCCTGCAGTTAGTCCTGCTCCCATCCCCCGGAGACCTGCTGCCCTGGGTGCCCCGACAGAGAGAGTCGCTGCTGCTCTCCGCAGCACCCATCGCTGCCCGTACCCAGGGGGGCTGTCGGTCCTCCCCTGCAGGCCGGGCTTCCCACGCCTCCCGTTCTGCCTGTGCTTGCTCTCGCCGCTCTTGCCACCGGCTCTGCGCTTGCTCCCGCTGTGCAGGCAGCTGCCAGACCTCCTGGAGGGGACAGGAATGCAGCAGCAGGCAGGATTAGTCTCAGCTCCTGGAGGGGCTTCCTTTGGGCCTGACCCACGTTGCTGCCCCTTGCCCCAGCGGGGCGGTCGGCTTTGCCCTTAAGAGATCAGGGGCCCTGCAGCCACGCCAGGCTCCTCAGCTCATGGCAAACGCAGCTGAGTGACCAAAGACCTCCGCTGCCATCGCCCAGACGGGACTTGTCCATTTGCCATAGCCCCTGGCCTGAAGAAAGCGCTTCGTGACAACCCCGGGGGCAAGATCAGGCGGGGAGGGTGTGCAGCACCTTCCTCTTTGGGAAGAAGATCTGAAGGAGGTGTGCCGGCGTCTCTGCTCATGCGGGATCAGGAGCGACACACCATCAATAGGATGATCAGATCGGTCGTTTATTCTCGGATTCTGGTTACGGTTATGGTACGCTAAGTCCCGTACACGCGCTTATCCGTCCTCTGATAGTCTCCATGCTATCTACACGCGCTGTCCACACGCTTCTACAAGCGTTTGCATCGATTAGTTGGATTTACCTATATAAAGTCCCAAACTTGCCAAAACTTCATTATCTCATATCCTGCTTTGTTCAATCTGGTGTGCTTTTGCTGACCACAGCTCTTTCTGCTTTTGCTGACCACAGGTGTTCATTCTTTTGCTATCTGTACAGCTGCTCCTTCTTCTGCTCGCTTTGCCTTTGGCCTTGAATCCTCCTGTCTGCATTAACTCCCGTCTAATGCATCCCAGACTCCTACAGAGGCGACAGATGGCTGCAAGGAACGCACGGGATCCTTTCAGGAGGGCTCTCTGCACAAAGGGCCTTCTGCTGAGTCTCAAACAGCACGGCAGTCACGGCAAGGCACGTACCTGCAGCGCTCTCCTGCAGCCTTGGGATGACGGGAGCGCAGCGGTGGGCCTGGCTGGAGAAGCTGCCCCTGCCTGCCCGTCTCCTTTGTCCTGGGGGAGCTGCCTGGGCACGGGGCGAGCCCCCTGCAAAGAGACCCCGGGAGGAGTGGGCACGAGCGTGGGGAGGGTGCTCTCCCATTTTCACTGGGCATCAAAGCTCCCCAGGCTGGCAGAAGCAGCGGGGCAGGGGGGGCCATTTCCCAGGGCAAGGGGGAGCCTTTCCTGAGCCCCACTGGGCTCGGGATGGGGGAGAGGTGCCCCTCAGCTCTGCTGTAAGGACAGGCGAGGGCGGGTGCACAAGTATCCTCTGCCTTCCCCGCTAAGGGGCCTGCGACGGGGCAAACGAGCTCCCGAGAGACGTGGGGCATGTGCCAGGGACCTTCCCGAGTCCCCACAGCCCGAGTGGCCCCAGCGGATGTCTCTCCTGCGTGAGTGCAGGGATCCCTTGCATCCCTTCCCACAAGTGTCTCGCCTGGCAGAAGGCTTCTTGCCTGTGCCTTGCTGCCTGGTGCCTGGCCCCTGCGCTGGCAGCACAGGCAGGGAAGGCTTGGCCCGTCTCTGCAGCAGCGTGCCAGGACACCCGTCTGCAGCCGGGAGGAAGCTCTTTGGAGCAGCCCCACGGGGAGGGCATTTTAACCGGGCTGTGGTCAGCCCTGGACAGCACGGGCCCGTGCCTGTACTTCTTCTGGGCCTGTGCTTTTCCTGTGCAGCCCCCGCCTTGTGCCGGGTGGAGAAATCCTTGTCCGCTGCTCCGCTGGTAACAAGGAACTGAAACCTGGAAAGCAAATGCTGACACAGGCCTGCAGAAGGGTGAGCCCCACCCTCTGCAGCTCCCCAGCACTAACCCTCCTGACTCTCGTGCCAGGCATGGCATCCCTTTCCCTTTGTGGGCACACAGAGGTTTTGTTGGCAATCTCCCCCCAGCACCAGAAAGTGGAGCTCTAACCCTGTGCAGCTGGTTCTGTCTGATGTGACCGACGCCAGGCTGGGCGTGAGACACGCGGGCCGTGCCCCGTCGCTCCGGGAGAACACGGGCCTCGCCCCAGCTCACTCTGCACTCTGATCACAGGAAAGAGGGAAGCCCCATTGTGGGCCCAACGCTTTCTCAGACTAGATCCGGACTCGGGGTCTCTCCCTCCTGGTTGACCGAGAAGCAGCTGTGGGCACACGGGGCTGCCTCGGTGTGCTGCCACCATGCTCAGGGAGGGATCGCTCGCCAGGGCCTGGGATCCGCGGGGCAAAGGGGGACCAAGACGCCAGCCCACCTTGTCCAGTTTCAGCTGTCCCAGGATGTATGCAGACACGCATCCCAGATAGCCACAACCTCTGGGAAGCCCGGGGAGGAAAGGAAGAGGTGTCAGGCTCCAGGCCAGCCATCTTACAGCCTGGGTGTTGCTGAGGTCCTGTTGGTCCCGGGGGGGTGTGAGCATCAAGGTGTGAGACATCTTTGTCTGATTCGTGCCCATGTGAGTGATAAAATGCAGCTCTCTTAAGTATGGAACTCTTAAATGCTTTTCTGCTTTTTTTATGTAGCCACAGGTTTAAGGGAAATAAGGTGTCAGGTACATAGTTCTTGTTGTCAGAACAGGGGGTCGACAGGGCACAGGGAGGGTGATGGGAGCACCGGGGGGAGATAGAGCGGCGCCGGGGTGGCAGCTGAGGGAGGGGGCTCTAGGGCTCGGGGGGAGATGGGGAACCGATGGAGCTTGCGGGCGAGGGGTCAGCCAGGAGGGGTGTGAGGGAAGGGGCCGAGGACCAGGGCGAGGGCGGGGCGGGGGAGCGGGGCACAGTCTAAGTAGTTACGTCAGATCGACTTTGGGTTTTCCAAGTCCCTCTGCAAGAGATGCCAGAATTTAACTCCTGAAAATAAACCTGGCAAATTAAACCAAAGAGCTCAAATGTGCATTTTAGTTGCGGTTTAAGTGAAAAGCAATAAGCAAGCGTAACACGTTGTCTAATAACATTATATTCCTGTCTGATACCTGAAACAATCAAGTTTGCAGAAGGCATCTCGATCTCTGCTGTAACAGCTGGTACGTCTTCCTAGAGACGTTCTGCAAACACTGCACGAGAGACAGCGCACGTGCCAGCGCAGGGCGCTTACCCGCAAAAACCTGAAAGACAAATACCCCTCAAGGTCTGTGCTACCAATATCATACGTTGTATTTACAAAAGCCTGTCTTTCCATCCATCCGTGGCCAAAAATTACACGTACCACGACTCACAGGACATCTACCTTCAAGGCAAAACATTTTTCCTAACAGCAGGCATATTAAAGGTTAACTAATTTGATGGAGGTTTTCAGAATGAGCCTTCAGGGTTCTGTAATGAAAAGCACCAGAAGAGGAAGCAAGAGATTCAAGCTCCACACAGGTATTTTGTAGCCGGTTCTTTTCTCCCAGCATTAGAGTAGCAGAGCAAGTTTTGGCCTCGCCTGACCTGGGGCAGGCAGCTAACTGACACACTTTTCTTTCCCAGGCTGTACAAAGTCCTGCCTACCAGCGGCCAATCTTTGAAAAGTGAGATGAAATTTCAAAATGACGGTACTGAAGGGGAAAAAAACGTCTGTCCAGTGGAAATAAACCATGAACCACCTCCTGATTTACCAGGCTTCTGCTACAGCCAAGAGAACAAAGTGCGCGTTTTAAAATATTAGCAGTTGTTTTGATATCAAATTCAACAATGCTTTAGAATTTAATATTTATCGTGTAACCAGACAGAGTCATGGAAAGCAGCAGAAATCAGCAGTTTTCAAAACCCACGTATAATTTTCAGAAAATAAATTGAGTGCAATTTTTTTTTTTCTTCTATCCTATGAAGAGAACTCTGTCATGGGGACATTGCACATCACACATCAGCTGTCCTGGTTCAGCTAGGATAGGGTTAAGTTTCCCCATCAGGGGGAAGGGATCTCCAGCCGGGTTATTCAGACCATGCTGATGTCAGGTCCGGCGCGGCAGCGCGGGAAGCTTTCCTGTGTGGCTTTGGTCACGGGAGCACGCGCGGCGGGCTGGATGTGTCCTTGCGGTATTTCTCTGTCTTGTTTACTGTTATTGCTGTTTATTGCTGTTATTATTGCTACTGTTGTTGTTCAGATTGTCATTTATCACATTGTTGTATTAAATCTCTTCTTATTTCAACCCGGGGGTTTGTGCCTGCTTTCAGTCTGTCTGACCGGAGGGTGGGGAGGGACAATGGCAACGTGTTCTCCAGTCCCGGCAGGGCCTAAACCATCACATCAGCTAAATAACCTGAATACTTTGAAAACCCAAGACTCCAAGTGACCGTAAAAATTAAGTAATAACCTTTGGATAATGGCATGCTGCACAGGAGGAATTTTGTAAACCAAACATGACTAAGTTTAGATTCACTTTTTTTTTTTTAATTTTATGAGCAAATCTCTCATCTCATAGCAAAGAGCTCATCTATTGCCCACGGCAAAGCAGGAGATCTGAGATAATTCAGGATGTGCCCTTCACCAGAACACTGCCAGACCAACCACAGAGAAAGCGAGGTCTCCACCCCAGCCCTGACGCTGGGATCACCCGTCTCAGCCGTTCTCCAGGCTGTGACGCCGCAGTTTGCAGTCGCCCAACCCTCTCTCGACTGTCCCCCTTGCTGCAGCCATCTTCTGCACGCTGACAGATTTACACCGTGGTGTAAGGCGAACCTGTTTGTGACAGCTGTCACCGAGCCCATCCTTCGAGCGTTTCTCCCGGGCTGTGGCACCGGGGCCAGGCCCAGCTGTCCCAACCCGATATCGGGGGAGGGTTCTTAAAAAATCCCGAGAGCAAGATTAAGACACAAACGAGGTCAGATGCTGCATAACCTTATGAACTTTATTTCTATAACAACTAATAAGAGCGATAGGACAGAGAGGAAAAGAAAGGAAAAGGTTGGAATCCCTAAGCAAGAACACGGTAGAGGCGCAACTAATTACCACCACCACGACTGGGGATCCGGCGATGTTCTGTCGGTCCGATGATGCTCCACGTTCCTGGCTCCGAGTTGGTTCCCCTCTTCTTGTTGGTTCCCATCTTCTAGCTGGTTTCCCTCTTACAAAGGAGTACACAGTCTGTCTTTTTTATAGTCCCCGTCCCCACAGTTTGTCCACCCATTTCCACGGGGCTTGTTGTTGTAGGTGCCACCCCGTGGCCCTCCGTGCGCGCATGCCTGGGTGTCCATGGTGGTCGTGCTGGTGAGGGGCCAATCTGTCTCGTCGCGGTTTCCCCTCCACCCGGCTCACGCGCTCGCAGCTCGATAGATGACTGCTGATGTTCTCATCTAGGGCGGATGTGGTTTTCGTCAGGGACTGTGTGTTTGCTCCGTTGAGTCAGGAGGTGGTCGTCGTGGAGACAGCGATGTTGAGACATACTAAAAGTCCAAAAAGTTCCTTACACCAGCCCAGCCCGCACAGGGTCCGCCCAGGCCCCCCTGACCCCCGGCGCTCTGCAGAGCACAAGCCGAGGGCCCAGCCTCACCGCGCTCATCTCGCTCTATCACTTCCCCCCCCTTCCCTTTGTTTTCTCAACAGGGTAAAGAGGGGAAATAAGATAAACGAACCCTTGTGGGTGAAACAAAAGCAGTTTTAATATAAGCAAAGCAAAGCAAAAGTCCGCGCACGGAAGCGAAAGCAAAGAGATTTATTCTCTACTTCCCATGGAGAGGCGCTGTCAGGCCTTCTCAGGAAGCAGGGCTCCAATACGCGTAGTAGCTGCCTCGGAGGACCAAGGGTGACCCCACCCCCTTCCTCCTTTCTCCCAGCTTTATACTGAGCAGACGTCATATGGTATGGAATATCCCTTTGGTCGGTTTGGGTCAGCTGTCCTGGCTGTATCCCCTCCCAAGATCTTGCCCACCCCGTCCCACTGGGGAAAATATCAGAAAGAACCTTGGTGCTGTGTAAGCACTGCTCAGCAGCAGCCACAACACCAGGGTGCTGCCAACACCCTGCAGCTCCCAGCATAAACCACAGCACCGTGAGGGCTGCTATAGGGGAAAACCGATTCCAGTTCAGCCAGACCCAATACAGGGGCGCAGCTCAGAGGCTCCCCAGTGCTGCCCTTCGGAGCTGCTCCACGGCCAGGAGTGGCGTCGGGGGGCTGGGGGGCTGCGCTGGGCAAGCCTCGCTGACCTTCATGCCCTGAGGTGAACTTCGGCCCAGAATGGGTGAATTCCTGGGTTTGCTGCTGGTCAGAGGCGGACAAGTGCGCTCCTGGTCTGTGTTTATCCTTATCAATTTATTCTAAAGGAACAGTCGGCCCCTGGGGCTCTGTGGTAAGCGGGACAGTTTTCCAGCGGCTGCTGGTGTCTGTCCCAGCTCTCGGGGGTGCCGAGGTGGACGGTCCGGCTCTCCAGGGCCGAGGGACAGCGGCTGCTGCCAGGCTGGGATCTCGAAGCTTCGTCGAGGCGCCTGCAGAGAGAGGAGACTGATGAGGTTTTCAAACACTTGCTCTGCACTAAGAGCGGTGGGCTGTGCTGCTGACAGGGTGTGCCGTAGCGGGCACTGGGGGCAGAGCCTGCAGACAGGCTTTTTTGGATGTGTGACACTGGGTGACCCAAGGACAGCAATTACCTGGCACGCCTGCTGGTTGAACCGCCCCTGTTCTTTCAGCAGAGGCTGGCACCGCCTGGCGGCCTCCTTCCCCAAACACCTCCTTCTCCACAGAACCACGGCCATTCCCTTTAGGAAGAAAGAAAGGAGGTCAGATTAAGCAGAAGTAACCGTTCCTCATCAGGATCATGGTGCCTTCCGAGGGCAGTACTTCTCAAAAGACATTCACAGTGCCAAGAAACAAGGCCTGGACGTTTGGGGGTGCACCTGGTCACCAGTGCAAACAAGGTGTCATTCATGGAGAAAACTTTCAGCGCTAGATCCTCTCCAGCTGACCAGTAGACAGCAAATCCTGACCTGCCCGCAGACTAGGAGACTGCACGTGGTCTTGTTCACACGCCACTTAGTGCATTTTTGGCAACCTGCAAGGTGATGGCAGGTTACGTCCTTCAGAGAGGACAGGAAGATGCTGTCGCCCGTCGCGCTGGGGAAAGAGCTTTTCTGAGCAGCACTTCCCACCGTCCCCCAAAACTAGAGGAAAACCACCAGCCAGTTTTCCAAAGCACAGCTAGAAGCAGAGAGATAAAGGCCCCGAGACGGAATTCACAGCCCTTCCTTTTCGCTGCCTTCAGGTCAGGTGTCCGGCCTGAGGCTGGGTGTCCAGCTTTCACCTGTCCCTGACACCGAGGCGTCACCGAGAGGCCTCAGACATCAAGGAGAACGACGGGGCTGGACTCTGAAGCTGGGGCTGCTCCCATCCTGGCCAGGGCAGGCCTGCAGCCCCGGCACTGTCTGCTGCTCTCAGCCAGCCCCAGCTGCCGGCGCATCCTCTGCGCTCTCCCCGCCGGCCACTGGCAGGGTGCTGCCCCCTCAGCACTGAGCAGCCACCAGCTCCTCAGCAAGTCCCTCCCGCACTCAAGGCGTGAGCACCACCAGCTCCGGCCAGCTGGACACCACCGTCTGCCCAGAACAGCTCTGGCCCCAGTAAGGCTGTAACTGGGGCAGCAGCGGTTCCTGGGGCTCGGCTGGAACCCCAACTGCCAGCAGAGAGTCGACCCTCTCTGCAGCTCGACAGCGCCCGCAAGGCCCGAAACTGAGCTTGGCCGCAGGGAGGCTCTGGGCGGCCCCTTCCGACTGTGCAGGCTACGCCTTGTCCCTCCACGCGTCTAAAACCTCAGCTTGCCAAGGCTTCTGCTTAACAGGGACAGACACCCACCCTGGGCTGGCACGGCCCGTTCCAGCTCCTTCAGGATTTCCTGGAGGACTTCTGAGTACCGCTGCGAGGGTTGTCCCACTTCAGCATTATCCTTTGCTCTTTGAGGACCTGAACAGAAAGTCCAGAGTTAAATTTCTCACCAATACAATCCTGGAAACGAGTGCTACGTCTACCAAGTCAGTCACGGCTGACTACTCACGCCTGCGAAGCCAGCGAAGCCCCAGCGCAGGATCTTCACGACGAGCTGGCAGAGCCCTCCCTGTACCCACATCTGCAACCAAACACCCACAAGAATTCCCATCAGGCACCGTCATGACCGAGCAGCAGAACATACAAGTGGATCACGCAAGGACACTGCACACACAGTGCAGGCCCACGTTCTCACAGCCACCAGAGACGCCTCGCTCACATCGGGGCTTTGAGCCGGCGGCTCTCCAAGGAAGTTCAAAGCTGTGACGTACCCGTGCGATCTCCCTGAGCTTCTCCCCTGGAGCCATTGCCTCCAGACACCTCTGTGAACAGACAGAACAGAGAAGCTCCCAGGACCTATTTCTATACACCTCTGCAGGGCTGAACGGCCGCGAAGGCAGTTCCCACACGGGAGTGCTCCGTGGCACTCGTCTCCCCCCTCCATCAGGAGCGCTGTGCAGACAGGTACTGGGTGCCTGGAGCAGGCGGATGGAAAACCAAACATGCACAGAGGCGTTGGGAGCAAGGACCCCCTGGAGTGCACACCAGCTCTGAGCTCCTTGGCAAGGCAGAGTGCTCACGGCATCCAGTCCCTCTCTGCTCCTCTTCCGCACGGCTGAGCGTGGGCCGAGAGAGTGTTAAGTGAAATTTCACACAAACGGAGTATTAAAACCCGAGTGCTCACTCATTCAAGGGACGTACCTGTGGGATGGCCCTGATCCTCCCTGACTAGAGCCGGCTGAGCCGTCGAGTGGCCACTGGCTCCGGGCACAGCTGTAAGCAAGCAGGTTCCCATTAGAGGTTGTGAGCTCCTTTCCCAGTGACCTGCAGCGACTGCAGGGGGTCAGGTAATGCCCTGGGGCCCAGACATGGGGGGAGATTTCCAGAGGTGCAGAGGGGCCGGGGTGACCTGGGAGCTGCACCCGGAGGCTTTCAAAATACGGTTTCCAGGCCCTGTGCAAGAGCCCTCAAGCACCGGACGGACAAACGTACGGCCCCTGGGGATTTCTCCCTGGCACGTGGTTTCTGGGCGGAAAAGGCGCCCCCGTGAAAACGTTATTGTTCCCGTGTCTGGTGGAGAAGAGCCCAGAGGCTGCCCCAGTGCTGCCCCGTCTGTGCCCCGGGCTGTGGGCTGGGGCTGTGTGTCCCATGGCGACCTGGGCTCTGCCTCCCGCTGCCCGTGGAGCTGGACACAGCTGGCCCGGCCCAGCCCGGCCCCGCGGCTCTCCCGGCTCTGCCCCGCCACCACCCCAGCCCCGCTGTCAGCCCGAGGTGCAGTGGGTGCTGCCCCACGCTGCCAGGGCTGGGCGCTGGCCCTCACCTGCCCACCTACCTAATGCCCGCGCTCGCCACGGAGCGGCCCCGGCCCCCTGGGCTCGCAGGGCCACCAGAAGCAGGAGGAGGATGAGCGTGGGAGTCATGGTCCCCTTCACCTGCACCTGCACCCGCACCACGTCACTGCCGCTGCTACCGCTGCTGCCGCTGCTGGCACGTCTGATGTGGTGCCCGGGCACAGCACTGCACACCCCGGCGTGGCACCGCAGGGCTCTGTGACGTCACAGTGCGGCCTCTCCCCCGCAGCCACGGCCCTGGGGCAGGGGCGCGTTGGAGAGGAGACGCTCTGGCAAGAGCATCTTTTTTTCCCAGCTGAGGGCAACAGGCGGCAAGCGTGATGGAGGGCTGCTGCACCGCGGCTGTCAGCTCTGAGCTGTGCAGCTTGTTCCCCACGCTCCTGCGGCTCTCCAGCACGGGGAAGGTTTTCAGGAGCTCCTTCCCAAAGGGTTGCAGTGGTTGAGAAAATGTTTTACCAAACAACGTCGAACTTTGTATGGAGCAAGGAGGCCTGAGCGACTCAAGTCTACAGAGAAGATATCCTCAGCTTGACACACATCCTGGCAGAGCTGCTGAAGCAAGGCGCGTAAGAAAGAACAGCTCGGCCAGACAACAGAGCTGGGAAACATCCAAGGAGAAGAAATCGTCCCCAAAAGACTCGTGACCATAAAAGGGAAAAGGAGTAGGGGAGTAGCTCCCCAAACGACCACCCGAGATCCCCGCGCACGCGTAGTGTAGGTTTGCAACGCCAGCATTATGGAAACGCAGCAGATAGGCAAAAAGGTGGAGACTTCTCCAAAACCGGATGAACATTCATGTCTTTAAGGTACATCAAGGATGACCTTTTGTTTCAGTGTGTGCGTGACCCGCCACGCACCCAGCGCCGAATAAAGGAATGCCTGCTTCTGAACGCTGCGCTGGTGTTGAGAGGTTTGTTCCCGACTGCGGTGACACAGTGGGGCTGTCCACTCTCCAAAGCTGCAGCTGCTGGGCTGGGGGGTGGCTGGACAGGGCTGGGGGCTGCTGTGAGAGCCCTGCCTGAGGGTCCCAGCGGGCTCAGGGGACCATGTGGCAACCAGGACTCCTGGGTCGTGGTGCCGGGGCTGCCCTGAGCCCTGAGGCTCCTGTGGGCATGGCCTGTTCCCCTCGTGAGGGGCCATCCAGGGCCAGCTGGCCCTGGGCGCTGGTACCCCCTGGGCTTCTGGTGATACAGAGAAATGAGATGACTTGTTTGGGGACTTATTTACTTACTTGCTTATAGAAAACTGCTGCGCAACTTACTCAGAGCAAGTTATAGTATTACTCAGAGTGTTTTTAAATATTGCTGAGAAACCTGCTTGCCCAGACTCTGCTGTGGCATTTCACCAAGGACTACTGTGTCCATCAAAACAAAGCAGTTCACTGTGAAAATCGGGTCAGTCACACTCCATTTTTACCACCGAGCCCACAAAACGCTGCTGCGAGCCCCCCGCCCGCGAGCCCCCCTGTGCCACCCCACGGCAGGGCAAGAGGCATCTGTTTAGCCTGTGCTGAATGTCCTGGGGTGCGCTTTCAGCCCTGCGAGCGTCCGCAGCACCATCAGCAGCATCCAGGGACAAGCTACTGAGAATACCCGACAGTTGAGGGAGCAAAAAAAAGCCTTTGTGGTGAGCCAGCAACGAGTTTTGCAACACTGCTGGACAGTTTGCTTTTCTCACAGATATGCAGTGGAATATTAGCCCCCGCCCCCCCTTGTTTTTTTTGTGCGCACATCTTGTTTTTCCTAAGTGCCACCTACCTTTCTTCACTTTGAAGTTAATTACTAACTAGCAATGTTAGGAGAGCAAAAATTACCATGAGTAGCATTTTCAAAACCGTAAAATTATCCATTTGAATGGGTTTGCATCTTACCAGAACTCCACCTGCTCAGTCTACAGGCATGCCCCTGTTTTGAAAGCACACAGCTGGTACGTCTTCGATAGCCACACCACCAGTAGCACAGCAGGGCTCTGAAGCAGAAATTGCCAAATTCAGCTCAATTCCGTGTCTGGTTCCAGTCCTCCGACCAGTTTAGAAATCAGTTGCCTTACAGGAGCCAGACGTGAACAGCGCAGTGTCCCAGGCACAAGTCGGGCTCTCGTCACCCTGCAGCTGCGCTGTGCCAAGCAGCTGCCCGTGGCATTGCCAGCGTGTCAAAAAGTGAGGAAAAAGGTGAATCTGTGAGCGGGGGGAAACTGTCTGGTATGGCAGGGGGGTGAGCTCTCAGGATGGAGTATGGGTGGTTTCCGCCTGTACCCATCCTGTAAATGTGGCTGTCAGAAGGAAGCACGAGAGAAAACAGATTCTTTCACCAATACAGTATGAGCTCAGAAATCGTGGAGTGTTCTTGGGAAACTTGATCTTTTTTTTTTTTTTTCCCTCTCTCTCTATAAAACCAGAGTATTCAAAGTGTGATTTTTAGAACAATGCAAGAACTTGTATGAGTCGACACGTTCCTAAGCCAAGGATTCTATTCCCTAATTGCTAAATTCCTATGCACAAGCGCCATTTATAAGTACTTTAAATAAGGAATTGTCAGCTTTCCAGTTCCCTCCAACCACTACTGTGCCGTTCCTCTGGGACTTGCCCGGTGCTCCAGGTGTCCTGCCGCCCGAGCGCCTCGGCAGATCGGCTGCCTCGTGGTTCCCCACTCGCCTTCTCTCCCCCAAGGCCGAGCGGCACTAGTGAAGCTGTCTGCTGCCGCTGCCAACCCACCCGCCCCTCCAGCCCGCTCCCAGCGCCGGGGTTCTCTAAAGGTGCTTCTACCCCCAAGGAAAGAGCCCTGGGCCCTGGGAGGGAAGGGCCGAGGCTCAGCCGCCGCCCCGGGGACACGGGACGGGGCCGCTCGGGGCTCCTGGGGGGCTGCGGCTCCCGGGCACGGCACGGAGCCTGGCTGGAGCCGGGACCCCGCTCCCGGTTTGCAGAGTGAGAGGACTGTCTGAGCGTGCGTGGAGAGGCCGTGCAGACGGCTCCAGCTCTGGCCCGTGCCGGGCAAATCAACCATCCCACCTCGAGCGTCTTCTCTGCGCTCAGTGAAGCCGCTCAGATGAGGCAGTGTGGCTCGGGACCTGCCCAAGCGCAGCTTCAGGTTTAATCCTGACACTCCCGGGGACCCCCTGCCAAGGAGAGCCCTGTGCTCCCCCCTCCGCCACTGGTCACCCGTGGCCCCTGAACTGCATCGCCTACGTGCGCTGGCCAGCGGCTTCGGCACAGTCATGCCCACAAGCCAGAGGCATTTGCTTTGCAGGGGATCTGCGTGACACGGCTTCAGCAGCACAAATATTCCGTTAGAAAGCAGAGATCAACTCCAGACTGAAAACAAATGCAACTGCCTTTAGCACAGGAGGGAACAAACATCGATTACTTGATTGAAGGTCCTCTCCCAGGTAGACTGATCCTCAGTGATTTAGTGTCAAATCCACCCCAAATCCCGCTCGTTTCAGCCCCGTTTCCCAGCCTGCACACACCGTGACGGCCCTGCCGTGCCGGGGCAGAGCATCCTGCAGCCACCCAGCAACACCTGCCACGCGCCGGGGGCTGGCGGGGTCTCGGGGAGCCCCCGGGGCTGCGCGAGAGCTGGGGGGGCTCCGGCAGCAGAGATCTGCAGCCAGCACTGGGCTGGGACCGCTCTGCTCTGACCACCCCTCCTGCAGAGCCCGCACGGACTCTGTGGGCCCGGGGAGCTACTCCTGCCTGAGCCCAGCAGAAGCAAAAGGCCGGGCTTGAACCATTTATAAACGGGAGCTGGAGTGGTTCGGATTTAACAGCTCTCAATGTTTCCAAGTCCCGGGAAGGCCCTGGAGTGTGGCCAGCGACACGCCCGGGTCCCCGAGGGGAGCACAGCCCTCCCGCACACGCCCGAGGGTCGCTTGCCTGCAGCGTGGGGTGGAGGCAGCCCCCAGCCTAAAGACCCCTGGGCAAGGCCACCGCCGCCCCCGGGACCGGCCGTCCCCCAGCTCTGCTGAGCTGCCCTGCGCTGCAGCGAAGACACAGCCCCGGCTCTCAGCAGGCGAGACGCAGATGACGGACAGAACAACACAGCACACAGGCATGGATGGACACGAACGTCAACACCACCACAAACACACACAGCACATCTCCCCTCAGCCCCACACCCAACAGACGGCAGAAGCACGTGGTGCCCAGGGAAGGAAGGAAGGTTCAGCCGGTCCAATATTTCTGTGTTTTAGGAAAGCGAGCCTGACAGCTGTGGAATAATCCTTGCAATTATGGTCTTCATGAGCACGAGGGAGTGATGGTTCCTGGGTTGGCTCATTTCAGTTGTCTGCTCCACACCGAGAAGCTGCTCCCGACCGGCACAAATATGCAGCATTTTTTGTAAATGTTGCAGGACTGAGCACTGAAGCAGCAGCAGAAGCTTAGAGGACAGTTTCTTCCCCATCCTGGGCCTGCACTGAGGGCAGACAACTGCATCTGGGCTTCTATCATCCTACAAACCAACGAGAAAAACATTAGCTTCACAAAAAACACGCTAAGCTTCGAGCTACTGATACACCACTGTAAGAGATTTACTAGGAGCAGCTGCCAGAGCAAGCAGAGGAGCCGGTGCTGCCCTTGACCTGGGGCTGCACTGCTGGGTGGCGGGAGCTGCTCCGCAAGGGGCGAGGGGCTGAGGGGCCGCCAGCTTAGCACCAGAACTAAGGGATTTGCAAGGAGATTTCGGGAACAGGGAAGGGGGCAGAAGCGGCCACCCAAAAGGATTTACCATCCCCTACGCCAGCGGCCAGCAGCAGATACTTAAGGGAAGCGTAAGGAATGGGACCAAGTGCTGCACCCGCTGCTCCTGCAGGGACCAGCCTGGGGACTCGACCGGGCACAGGTCAGGGGCCGACCCACGCAGGACTCGCCTCACGGGGCTGCTGCTCCTCTGGCCCCGACAGCAGCTCCCAGGGCGTCTGGGTCGCCTCCGAAGGGACTGTCCTTCCTCTGCTCGTGTCCTCAGCAGCTCTCCCTGCGCTACCCCCCCTCTCCCCTGTTGTCACAGAGTTCTGGCTGCTCCCCCTCAGCTTTCACCCCGCCTGCTCTGTCCCCTCCTGCAGCCTGTCCTGGCCCCCACAGCCCCATCCCAGGAGCTGTCAGGTGTTGCTGGGTGCCCGGGCACAGCTCCTTGGCTCCTGCAGACCCGCTCCACCTCGGCTCTGAGCTCAGGGATGTTTCTGCCTTCAGCTGCTCTCCAAAGGACGTGGGAACAAAAGATGTGCTGTGCCCCCCTGCCCCCCGCCTCGCCCTGGTCCTCGGCCCCTCCCCTCACACCCCTCCTGGCTGGCCCCTCGCCCGCAAGCTCCATCGGTTGCCCCTTCCCCGTCCCCCCAGAGCCCTAGAGCCCCTCCCTCAGCTGCCACCCCGGCCCTCTCTATCTCCCCCCGCTGCTCCCATCACCCTCCCTGTGCCCTGTCGACCCCCGGTTCTAACCCCAGCAACCATCCCCGCCCCAGGCCACCTCTGCTCCCCACTCCGCAGTGATCCCTCCCTGCCAAGCTCCCTTGACCCCGCTGCTCCACCCATGGCCTCGCCTCCACCTCCTGACTCTGCTCTGGCCACCCCCGCATCGTCCTACCGTGCAAAATACATCTTCTCCAGGTGCTCCTCTCCCTCAGACAGAGCACCAACACATCTTTCCCTTCCAATCCTCCCTCGTCCATGTCCTCCTCTTCTTCCTAAAAAGGACTCGCTACATCCATCCCTTCAAATTCTCCCTCATCCCCATCCTCCTCTCCCTCAAACAGAGCACCAAGCACATCTTCCCCTTCAAATCCTACCTCGTCCATCTCCTCCTCTTCTTCAGAAAAAGGACTCCTCACATCTGTCTCTTCAAATTCTCCTGCACCCCGTCCTCCTCCCCCTCAGACATATCACTTGCCATGTCGTCCTCCCCTGAAGTATCTCCCTCCTCCATGTCCTCCTCTCCGTCAGACTCCTCTTCTTCTGATTCCTCCTCATCACTCTCAGACCATTCCTCAGCCCCACCCCGTCCCTCGGGCTGCATTCTGCTTTCCTCCTCGTCAAGCAATTCCCCTGCTCCTGGCACCTCCTCTTCCCCAGTTCCCCGCTCCTTGAGCTCTGCCTCGCTCTCCATCCCCTCCACCAGAACTCCCCGTTCCCCAGGTGTCATCTCAATGCCAAAGGCCCTTCCTTTCCCTATCCCCTGTCCTTTGGGATCTCCCTCTGCCATGGCACTCTCTTCAGGTGCAGATTCCTCTACCACAGGCTGACCCTCTGCCTGCAGCACAGCCACTGCTTCGTCCTCGGGCAGCAAGTCTCCCAACCGTTCCACTTCTTCTCCTGCCTCTTTGGTGAAAACTTCTTCCTCTTCAACAAAACGTGCCTCCTCAATTGCTTTTGTCTCCCCTAGCATCGTCCTTTCTCGTCCCGCTTTTTCTGATGCTTCCTGCACATCAAGTGTTCTTCTTCCTTCTGCCACAAAAGTTCCGTCTGGTGCTATTAAATATAAACAAAACAATAGTTTTACTGAGAGTTGTGTTAGTGTTAAGGCTGTTTACAGGGCTATTGTTAAAGATGCTATCTCTCCCAAGCAATGAGGGGACATCGGCATGGTGACAAGACGACAGCTGGCTCTGCTGCTTCTCATCATGCACCTTTGCTCTGACTACGTTTCTAGTGCTGCTGTTCGGGCATCTGGCATAACCAATTTAAGCCAAAATGCCGATGCCCGACCATCTTTCAACTCTGACAGCTCTGCTTGCCCTCTGTACTCTCCCTCCTTCCCTCACCTGCCTAGCAGGGAGCCCAGGTGTGTCTACGAAGTAGCTATAAGCTTGGCAGTAATGTTCAAAAGTTAAGAAATAGGTGGTAAATTGCTCACATAAAATACGCACACACAGGAAAAAGAATACTCAGCTCTTTGTGTAATTGCTTCCCATGGATTCTGTAATTACATCAGGGGAATAACACAAGGTCGATTCCTGCCCGCTGGGAATTTCACGGCAGTGCCCTCACTGAATTCTGTGCTGTGGGGTCTGTCCCGAGGCAGCCCCCCCGGCAGCCTGTGCTGCTGCACCAGTGCTCTGTACAAACACGGCACGTTCCGGTTCTTGAAGAAAAGAGAAGTTTTGTGCCACCACAAGGAACAAGAGCAACGTCTTTCCCAAGCTACCTTTCCCAAACTGTGCAAAGGCTGTCTTGCCCCAAATCATCTCCCACTCCTTTTGACTTGTTTTACCCTCCTGCACTGCTGCTGCACCCCACAGTTACTGCTTTCCGCTGCTTGCTGGCGCAACCCACTGTGCAACCAGAGCCCCTTTCTGGACGGCAGACAGAGAAGGCTCCAGGCCTCGAGGACGCTATTTGCCTGGCCCATCTCTGCCAGCCGAGTGGAGCTCGTGTCCGGCTTGCCACAACCCTCCCCCTGGCCCCGCTGCTCCCCGCGCCCACCCCTCCCTTCCTGCCCTTCAGAGCCGGGCCCGACTCGCTCCCAGGTCTCCGCAGAGGGAACTGGAAGGTGCACAAGGAGCCCAGGTGGCTGCAGACAGTGCAGGAACCAGGAGCAGGCAGGACAGGCTGGGAAGACAGTTTCCAGAAAGAGAAGGGAGGATGGGGAAGGAGAGGAGAGAGCTCAGCAGGTTGCTTCCTCCCACCAGACCCCACATCGCTAAACACTGGACCACACTTCAAAATTATAATTAAAAACTCTACATTTTGCAATACAAGAAATCATGCCTTCGTCCAAGACGCATCTTGCACCAGGTTTGTTGCTTATGTTCACTACTAGCTTTCTGTACCTTATATTTTAAATTTTTTCTTCTTTTATACATATTATATATATATATCTACATAGATATAAAAAGGCAGTTATCAATCACTACCATACTTTTACACCACTCACACTGAAAACCCTACCTCCTGAATCTGGGAGAGCTCAGGTCTACTACCAACATCAGTAACATGAAATCATTTTAAAACTTTCCAAGGGAAGTTTTGGTACAAAATGAAAACATCCCAAACTGTCATCCCAGCTCAGAGTAAATATTCCTCTCTCCACAAAAGTACAGTGTCCAAACTGTCCAGCTGCTTATACCGGACTGAGTCTAATGTAATGGATTTTGCTGGTCCCTGCAAAATAGATGCTTTGTTCATTTTGCCTGAAAGAAACCAAATGCTGTGTGGTGCATGGCATAGTCTGCCTGTTTACCTGCTTCGTTAGCAGAAAGAGCAGTTTATTTACTCTGGCTGCTGATTACAACGTATTCCCTTCTGTAAAGTGAGGTCTTGCCTTGGGCAGAATGATAACAGCAACCGTGAGGTTGTTTCAGCATTAAAGTATTCCAGATGAGGCACCGTGGCACCTGAGAAGGTAACAACTAGGAGATTCGGGTCTTTCCAAAGACCACCTGCCCCCCGGGAAGCAAACAGGTTTCAACCCCGATCCAGAGGGACAACTGCCACAGAAGTCGGGCTGCCCAGGAACTACATCTTCGCTACCCTGCTCTCTGCATCAGAAACACGGATCCGTGTGAAGACCAACACATGAAGACCACCAGGCTTTGAAACTAAATGGTACCGACTGTTGTCTGCAGTCAGCTGATGGGACTGAGGCAGAAGGAGTTTCACCTGACAAAGAATTACTGAGGAAAAAGACAATTGCTGACAGACCAGAGACAAGAAGGAACCTCCAGCCTCCTGCATACACTCTCCAGATGAAAGACAACTCACCTTACAAGACTGTGCTCTTAGGCTACATAGAGGAAGGAGGTCAAAAGGCTCCCAGCTGACCAGAAAAACAAACTTGCAACACCCGGGATTAATGTGTCAACGTACAAGACCGTGCGCAACTTGCAATTTAAAAACAGTAGAGTTGGCCTGTTCCTGCCAGCTCTTAGAGCCTTAGAGGATGGCAGAAGGAAATGGAAGAGCAGCAGTGCAGACTGAAGTCAGTTTTAACCTGTGGGTTTCTTCGCTTTTCAGACTCACTGCCGCTGGGGAGCGGAAGCTTAAGGTGACCTTCCGGTACGGCTGATGGCCGCGGCAGGATGGCTGGCTGGAACACCCCCGGGGTGACAGGCAAGGCTCTTCTGTCGGGCAGACCACGCTCCCAGCAATGAATGGCTCAGGCTGCAGGGACCAGAAACGTTCTTGGAGGGAACCAAGACCGAGCTGAAGGTTCCTCACTGCCAATTAGGCCAACTGCTCACCAGGAGATGAGCTTGGGAGACAAATGGGGCGCAGCACGGAGATGGAGGCTGCAGCTCAGCTGCCCTCCATCTGTCAGTCCCACCCTGCCTGTCCTGGACATTCACCTCCCCAGGAGCCCCTGCGCTACCTGGAAGCAAAGGGAAACTCGCTAGACTCCTGCTTTCCACAGCTCTTTTCTTGACTGGCACCCAGTTTTTCATGGCCTGGATTCTTTTCCTAGGACCATTACAGCTGCCAACAAAGCAGTTGTTTACTGTAATACAGGTTAACTACACATGACTGCAGAAGCCAGCTAGTCACCACCCAATTTTGTACAAGTTAGGAGAGAAAAGAGCAGACATAGGGTTTGATAGACTAGCAAGGAAAGGGAAAGGGCAAGCACTTCTATAAAAAGACTTCAGATGAATCAGATCTCATCCCTGCTCAACAGCCAACCTCACCTTCACTGGCATCATACTCCCCACTTTCTAGGACCTCTTCTTCCACATCTGGACAGGAGTCATCAGGTTCAGAATACACGTGACGACCACATCCAGGTGCCGTTGCTGTTTCCACCTGGACTGGACTGCAATCTTCAAGAACTATCACAAAGTTACAAAAGAGGAAGCCGGAAAGAGAAGCCATTAAAAAGCAAAAGGCGTGAGGCACAAATGACTGGGCAGCCACCACCTGGCAATGACTCTGGCACCTCCAGCCTGCCCCGGACTCGCGCCTCTGTTGTGACAGGAGGTGTGTTCACAGTCCCAGAAAACACCACCGCTCCCAGACACTGACGAGAGTACAAACAGACAGAACCACTCCAACGTGCAGATTACACACTGCACCAGGGGAACCGTCAGCGATTCTCCCCAGTTCATTCACAGGCTTATGGTCCACAGGGATTTGAATGCCAAGGTCCCTCTTACACGCTCTTTATTTATGTCCGACTCATAATATTGTATGCAAAAGTCACATCTGTGGCACCTCAGTTATCTGGATTTTATTCTGGACTCTGTATGCTGGCTGAACTGACCCAAGGGGCCCAACGGGTTCAGACACTCTTGAACAAGCGTCATCATATGCTGAACTAAGATGAGACAAAATCTGTCCACAACACGCACTCATAAAGATCCAGATCCCATTGCTATTAGCGCGTTATTTCTGCCAAAGCAGCACTCATAGCTTACAAGAGGATTAGTGTACTGATTGCTGAAACACAGAAACGTAGCATCCATGCCCAAAAGCTTGCTATCCAAAATCTTGGTCTACCAACACTAAGACACATACTTAAGCTTAAGCGAGTATTTCTTTGAAAAAATTACAGGCCCAAGGCTCGGCAGATGACCTCAAAGCACAATAAATGTACAGAGCATGTGGAATTTCAGGACACACGCAGATGAAAGCTGAAGCCAACAACAGTGAAATGGGGTCATGTTGTCTTGGAGAATTTGTAAATAGAAAGAATGGAAAAGACCTGCTTAAGGATGTGCAAAAACGCATAGCTAAACGCATAGCTAAAAAAAAATGGTGTTGAATTAAAGAAAAACTTTTAAAATAATGAATATCCAGAAACATCTTCCACTGTGGAGAGCTATTAGGCACTTTACCGGTCTCCTAAAAAAATGGAACTAGTAGTTGCTACTAACGCTGCTTGGAATATTTCCACCTATACTACTTTCAGGGAGTCCTTCATTCAAGCAGAAAGCTCTTCTTGCCCTCAAAATTACCAATGAATTCTTATGTTTCATGAATTTATTATTACTACTCCGTTGGGAGAAACCCACATCTTTTTTATCCCTTCTCTCCACCTCTTCTGTTCAGTGGTGGGGAAAAAAGTAGTAAGATTTCATTTCAAAGGGGAAAATATCAAAAATCAACAAATAGGAAAGAGAATGAATGATCATCACACACTGCTAGAGCTTGAGAGGCAGCTGAGTAAAGTCACAGAGAAGTTCATAATGCCATGCACTAACAAGCAGAAAATCGTACTGATTATTCCTGAATCACAAGCTATTTCTCATTATCACGAGAGAACAAAAGTTAAGATTCTTTTTGATCACTGCAATGATTTTATAAGCAAGGAAGTTTCAAACCTAATTGGAATTTCTGGTGGAATTTATACTTTCTGTAAAAAGACTGGATCTTTCTTGCAGCTGCAACCTTTTCACAACGAGCTGTATTGCTTAATATTGCCATTGCTTAATTCACCTAGAAATCCAAATGTGAAAGTTTCCGTTTAACTCGAGAAATGGTTTGCACATTAGGACTGTCAAATGTAAGGAATGTAAAGTAACTGATTTTGAAAGAGCAGGAAATGGAGAAATCCTGGTACATTATGACAAGCAAGAGGCACAGAAGTCAGCTCAGGATCTCACAAAGCCATAGAGGAGAAAAGTTAAGAAGAACTAAAACACTGCCCCAAGGAAGAGGCAACGACGTGGTGAATGGAATGCTGCTGTTCATCTAAGAAATGAGAACTTGCCTGCGAGTTTTCCATGGGATTACTGATGAAGATAATCCCAGGCAGGCAGCAGGGAGAGCCGAGCTGACGGCATCTCCTCCCTCGGCCAGCACGGGCCAGCAGTGCGGCAGGGGACGCCGCCGAGGTTCTGGCTGCTCGGGGCCATTAAAGACAGCACTGCTAAACCACCAGGAGGCACGCTGGGTGTGCCGGGGGCTTCTCAGGTGAAAGCACCTATCCTCCGAAGGTGTGAGTGGTCTCGGACGTCAGTGACCGCTGACATTAAGTGCTGATCTGCCCAAGTATTTAGAGCTAATTTGCCGACTGGCTCCAGCTCCACTTCTGCACCGGTGCACTTCAGCAAAGTCTGCTGTGAGCTGGCACACCCTTACACTGCCCGTGGGTTTTGCTGCATTTCAGTGACGGATGGTTGAATTAATAACAGATAAAACAGCTATCTTTTCCCAATTCAGTAGGAATTGCATGCTTTTTCATGTGTTTTCCCCTTAACATGTACCGGGCACGCGCAAAATGTAAAACGTGCATAAAAAATGTAAAACAGTCATCAGGTCAACTTCTTTAAGCCTCAGTATGAAAAAAATCTAACCTTGTTCATTGTCCCAGAAGTCACTGTCAGAGTATTTATCATCTTCATCCTTCTCACTGTCAGAGACCTCCAATGCCTTCTCTGATAAGGTTTCACTCTCCTTTTCAGTGTCCAAGTCAGGTTTTTCATCACCTGAGGGTGACTCTGATGTTCCACTCATTTGATCGTCAATCTGTCTCTCTTCTGCTTCAATATCATCATCGTACTCTAAAATACAAGAATCATACTGTGAGACGGAATTCACAACTAATAAAGTTCTTTTTAAGCAGGCAGAGGTTAACTTCATCAGTCTCCTTTTGCCTGTACATTTGCTCTGTCTTTTTAATGCCATGAGAGAATCTAGGACCACAGATGGAAGAGTAACAGCACATTATCATAAAAAAGCATCGTATTCTTCATAAACAGCATAGCAAAAAGCACTAAAGCTACTGAATGATGCATCAAGTGTGGTCAACACATTAAAAACAACAAACAAAACCATTAGCCACTGAAAGGACTAGAAAAACTGAGAACTGGGCAAACTCAGAAGGAAAATGCCACACAGTCTCTTGTTACAGGAGAAAAAACTGTTGCAATGAAGAAAAAATGCCAGCAACAGAGAAAACTGGAGAAAGATAATCTACTGCAGCACAAAGTAAGACAAATGTGGATTGACATGGCTAATCAGCAAAGCAGTGGCTTACAAACTGAATGAATTAAATCAATACAGGCAAAGGGTGCTGCGCAGGAACACTCTGCCACCGCACTGCTCCCGTACCTCCTTCAGCTCCCACGTGAAATCCTCATACAAATGAGGCTTACAACAGATTTACCATTTCCACACCAACATGGTCTGGATTCCGTCCCAGGCCACGAGCCTGACAAGCTGTAGTAGCTCACAGACAGCTCTGCTCACATCTGTAGTACAGACTGGCCCCACGCGTACGCATTAAAGAATCCTCCCCTGCCCAGCCGAGCTGCCGCGGTTGGAACCCCAGGCACCAGCGCACGGTGATGTCAGTGATTTCCCCGTGACATTCAGTAATTCCACTGCCACCACCAGCTCACTGCGCGCGCAGCAGAGAGGCAACAAACCCAAACGGTGCAGGAGAGCTGCCACCGCTGACACACCAGCTGTCCCTCATGGCCATCACTTCTCACCTTTCAGATTTTATTGCCCGCCTCTTTTTCTTTCGATCGGTGCTTTTAAAACACTGAAGTGACAGATGCCAGGGACAGAAATAACAAGTATCTGATGCAGAACCAATTAGGCAGATAAACAGTTACCCAGACAATGAGAATTAAGGGAATAAGGAGATTTTTTTTTTTTTCTGTGGGGTAATACCCCACCTCCTCCCTACACAACAGCCCCGTCTCTCTCCAGCCCCAGAGTGCCAAGCTGGGCACCCCTGTGACAAGCCACTCCGTTTGGGCACTCACAGCCACAGCAGAACAGAGAGCAGAGCCTCCCATCTCCACAAACTTAACTCCGCCCTTGCCTTACAAGAGTGGGCATCGTGCACAGGAGGTTTAGGATTCCTGGCACGTGCCCACCGGGTGCAGGGCAGCAGCACGTCAGAGCCCCCGCAGTGGGACACCCCTGGCAGGGGCAGCCGAGGCTCCAGATGAGCACAGCTCAGCACCAGCGGCTCTGGGCCCGCACGGACGCGGCTGGGCTCAGGCAACACCGGGCACCGGAAAGATGCTGCTTCTGGAGCCGTTCCAGGCTGCTCTGCAAGGGCACCGCTTGGCATCCAGGCGGGAGGGCACCGAGGCGGCCACCCCCCTCCATGCCGGGGGGACGGGGTTGTACCCCCTTTACACTGGTCACTCCCGCAGGCCTGTGAGTAGGGCTGGGGACAAGAGGGGCAGGCACAGAGGACACAGCGGGGAGCCAGCCCAGCAGCCCATGAGCTGATCCGCGGGCACGCCGCGGTGCTCCCACAGCCTCGGGGACGGGCAGGAGCGCAGGGAGCTCTGCACCATCTTCCCACGCCCGCTGAAAACGCCAGCACAGGGGGTCTGTGAGCTGGAATGAGGGGTGTCATCGGTGGAATCACTCCTCCTCACAAGTGACAATCTCCCAGCCATCGCCTCTTCCCAGGATCCCAGAACACAATTCACCTTTTACTGGTGCTATGGGATTGCACTCACGTCAGAGAGATGGGAATTGGGCTCCCATTATGCACTTTTCCTTCTGGAGTAATAAGCAACATGATGTGATGGAGCAAGTCAGAAAGAGACAACCCCCATTTAAGGACAGTTTGCTACCACTACTACTACTACTACTACTTTATTAACCACACGTCTCTATACGAAATTCACCTAAGCTACAGTATTTTGTTAAATTAGTTCTCTAAGTTCCTTCTACCATAATTTGCAGAAGTCACTCTAACCTCACTTACAATCATGAAACAGTAGATCCACATTTAGTCTGGAGGCAGATGGTATAAAAGATGGTATAAAAATCCCTGGATCCATGTATCTTGACTGAGCTCAGCTGAAGTCATTTTGATGCCACACCAACATTTTAGCCAAAAGAAAAAAAGACGTTGCCAGAATCGATATGAATTCTTTGACTCTGCACCCTTACCTCCTTCCAGTAGTCTGCCTTTGTACATACACAGGTTCTCCCCTCCACAGTGCTGCCTGTCCCCAGCAGCCTTGCCAGGTAAACAGAGATTTTTCCCCACCAAGGCCACGGTGACACGCGCGCCACTGCGTACCAGGGACCTGGAGACGACGCCAGAATTCTGTAGCAGGAAATACACAAAAAAAATGCAGTCAGCTTCCAACTCTAACAGAAGGTGAACACAAAGAGCATGTATGTGTGCCGTACACTTGAGGCTGCCAGTCTTTTAAGACAGGCCTTGAGCTGCTTAAATTGGGAACTGATTTGTAATATGCAGAAGGGCAGGAAAAGATTTCAAACTGAAAATCCACTGCATCGAATTGCCCAAAATTGCAGGGACCATGACCCACATCGCGCCTCCCAATCCAGGGTTCCTACCATTTCCTTCACAGGAGTTAAAACTGGCTGGAGGTCTAGTGTAACAGATGAAGGTTCGTACGCTCAAGGCATTTCAGACATGGTCAGAGACAGGATCAGACTGACTACACCAGAAGGTGTTAAGTAAGAGATCCCATGGTTTTTCTGTTCAAGCACCTTTTTTCCCCCAGCTGATGAAAAACACCAAATGTTTTAGTATATACAGAGATGGGTGGCAGTTACAGATTTTAATAGTTAGGAATTTTATTTCTTTCAAAAATTCAGTGAATCTTTATGCAAACTAGGTAGACACATCTTTCAGCATTAGGCAAATACACCAACAAGGAAGATTATATACCTGTACATAAACAGAGATGTAGACAGAGCTAACTTACCTTCCTCGGAGGGTGCTCTGCCTCAGTGGGCACACTGACGGGACACAATTTTCTCCCTCTGGTTACCTCACTTCTCACTGTGTTTCCACGTTTTTGCTGGGGTGGAGGTGGTGCCGGTATCAGGCCGGTGTTAACGACGGGAGATAAACTGGTCATGTATTTTACCGCATTTGGACCTTTTACTTCGCTCCTTTCCTCCTGTGAAAACATATAACCAAGTTAAATAGGTTATGCAAAACCAGCGACCGAGCGTATTGAACCAACCATAGTTTGATGGCTCTTTACACCTCGTAAGACACATGCTTCTAGAACAGTTCCATAACTGAGTGCTTGCAATTTTGTTCAGGAAAAGATTTCTGTGCTAAAACCCTTTCTTTTAATTTGCAAAGCAACAGGCAGATTGCCTGGGAGCATCACCCCCATAGCTATATACAGCACTGTGAGCCGGGTACTGCTTGTAGTGCAGGGTTCTGATCCCCAGCAGACAGAACCCCACGGCACTGCTGCGCTCCCTCCGCTGGCAAGCAAGTTCCAAAGCAGCCAAGGTCTCCCAATAGTAACGTCATTTGGCATCAGTTACACAAGATGTGGTTCAAAACGCTTCTCTCCCATTTGTAGTGGAGGTCTCGTCCTCCTTCAGATGAAATGCAAACAGAGGCCCAGGGCCCTGAAAAGCAAAAGGCAACTCTAGAGAATAAATTCCACAAACATCGTGTGCTCTGGGTCTGAGGTCTGCATCATGTCTGCATAACCTGTGACTGATCCGGCTGTTTTGTCAGCAGGGAGCATGAAGCAGAAAGTGCCGGCAAATTCTTGGAGAAAGGATGGTGCCCATCACAGTAAGAGCAAATGCAGGAGGGAGCTATTCGTCCAGTGTCTGCCAGGCAGCGGTCACAGCCCCATTCCGAAATCCTCCAGCCCCATGGAACTCCTAACACAAAACCAATTACACCATGTTTTCCTAGAAAAAAAGTCCAAATCTCACCTGAAAGTAACTGTGTATGTATCAAGATCATGTCTGGCTACTCCAAAAAGCTCTCATTCTCTGAACCTGCCAGTGTGACTTAGCAGGAGGAATGGTAACAGGAAAAAATAAAGGAGGTTTTTTGTTACTTTGCAGCTGTAGATGAAGGTGAAAACTTGTAAGGCTCTGTGGAAATATTCCTGAGTTCTTGGTGTTAACCAGGTGGCTGCCTCCCTCTCGACATAACAGATAGTCTATGTGGAGGGAGAAAATTATGCATGCAGAGGTTTTATACTATAAAAGATAAGCCACCACATTTTTCCTCACTGTGATCAAGAACTGGGCATTAGACCAGTAAGTCAATGTCTTGAAAATTAAGGGGAGGTTAACAAGGAGAGTTTAAATAAAAGCTGATCACCATTTGGAAGGCATGTTGCCTGCACTAACCAGGTCTGGGAACTACAGTACTAAAGCAGTATTATAAAGCTGTCCCTAAAATGACATTATTTTCAGAATGAAATATGGCCTCACCCTGCTGGCAGGCTGTAGACTGAGTTGAGGTGCCAGGCACTTCTTTTTAGATGTTGAAGTATTTACAGCCCCCACTGCAGCACAGATGGGAAGTGGTGGGAAATGGAGTGAGTGCTGCAGATCCCCTGGAGCTGCATGTGGTCGCCTGGAAGTCTAGAACAGAATAGAGAAAACAGCTACAAAATCTCAGCGTATAGTTTCCAGTGCAGAACAGCATCATGAGGGGGGGGAAAAAAAACCAGCACCGATTGAGATATTTGGAAGTGATGAGTGATTCTCAGGTACCTTCAGGAAATTACATTTTCTAGTCTGCCTCCAAAGAGCCAGGCCCCTTTAGGCATCTTTCATTAAGCATCCAAATACTGGAGCATCCAGAATAACTCTTGACCATAAATCCAGGTTTTGCTACTGTCTCTTCACAGTGCAGCCTTGAAGCAAACACGTGAGCTCACAGACACTCACAGGAACGCAGCCACGTGCTGCCTTTTGGTGCCTTCAGCACACGCACACTGAGAGAACGCACCACCAAAGCAGGCCTATTTTTGTGCAATACTCTGCATTTTTGTGACTTTTTTAGTTCAGCTTTTCTTTGTATACCCCTCAGAACACCAAGTTAAAAACCTGTTTATCCGAGTTAACTTGCTGCCTTAGAACAGGCAGACTCCTTGGATCAGTGTTGATGTGACGATGTCCACCACCACACACAACTACAGGCCCAAGTGTCCTCTTTCTGGAGAGGAGGTTATTCAGGACTGAAAATCTCACTGCAGTCTGCACCCATGATCATCACTGAAATCGAGAACCGGTGAAAACTGAACCATATATTTGGCCTCTGACCTTAGACGTTAGTATCCTTATATTTCAAGAGTATATTAACATTCCTTCTCTGCCTGTTAACAGAGAGGAAGAGGTTTCTGAGCCAGAGCTCCAAAGCACAGCCTTCTGCATGAGCTTTCATCTTTCTTCACCCCTTCACCTCTGTTTTCTAAAAGACCTCCATTGCTCTCAGGATTTTAGAATGCGTGTGAACGCACCTACAGCCGCAGCACCCATTAACAATACTTAACGTACTGACACCGGCCTAGCTTTGGGCGACAAGGCAGAGAAAAGGGAAGGATTAAAGCAGGTTTATCACAAAGATTTTTTTTTTTCCACGTTCTGATGTGCCATTCCTGCAGCATCGGCTTCTGCAGACTTCTCTCTAATGAGACAACCCTGCAAACAGGAGGTCGGCCCCAGGGGATGGAGGATGGGGCAGTCAGACCTCACAGGCCTACGTGCACGCCTGCGCTCTGTGTGCTCACGCCAGCGCCTTCGGGGTGGCTGCTAAAACTCACCTGTTGTTGGGAGCGACCAGTTGCTTCTCTGCCAAGGGGAGGGAAGAGCCCACGATGATTTCTTGGACCGGGTGGTGGATGAGGGGAGTGCATAAAGCTGGCATTTCCCACCGGTCTTCTGGATGGTCCCGCCTAAAAGAAGAGAAATTTATGTCTCTGAGGTACTAAATTGTGGGAAAGAAGCACATCAGCATCGGCCTGCCAGCTCTAACAGCAACGTCTGAGCTTGCCTGCCAGCTGTCTTTCACTGGACAGCTGTGACACTGGGACGCCTGGTTAAGGAAGGAAAGGAAATCACGGGGAGAAGGAGAGAGACAAGGGACAAGACTTGTTCCCACCTCTGACTCATTTCCCTGCAGTCCTCTCCAGCTGCTGATCCTCCTAAATTCAATCATCTGCCTGTTTCTCCGTATCTCCTGATTCTTGGCTTGGCTGAAGGTCTCTTAAATCTGAGTGCATCTGACACTTCCTTGCTCTGGCTGCTGCCCCTCCCTCCCTTTTCTTTTCAAAAGCCCCACACTGGGCTGACAACCCTTCTGCAGACAGACAGCTCTGTCTCTCATCCTCCCTTGCTCAGTCATCTGTCTTTCTTCTTTTCTTTCAGATTAGCTACTCAGCCAAATTCACTGAACGTGTGAGCTGAGGATTAAATTACTCTGCTAATTGCAGCCAGGTTCCTGTGTCCTGGTCAATGCATACCTCTATGCCAAGGGCCTTACGAAACACGGTGCCAGCCAGGCCCTCCCGTGTGTATCTCAGGTGTTCCTCCTCTATAGTATTCAGCTGGCATTCCTTCTCAGGTAGGATTCTTCCACTCTTCGAGATCTGCCATAAACAAATAGAATGTAACTAAGAAGGACAAGACAGGACAGGGTGTGTTTTTAAACAGAGCCCAATTCCCCAGAAAGGCTACTTTCTCTTCCCAGTCAGTTACCACCGCTGCTTCTGCCACGGTGCTGGAACTCACCTTCCGAGCACAGAATTGTCGTTTCTTTGACCCCGGGGACCCCATCAGCCAACTGAAGAGGGCAGGAGAGCCCCAGTCACATTTCCTAAAAGCTGTGGGCTCAGCCTTGCTCTTCAGGGGCCGCTGCCCAAGTCAGCGGAGGGCAATTAAATACTTGCCTTCCTACTGCGTAGGGGTTGCATCTGCCTGTGCTAAGCAGAGTCACACCCAGGAGTGCATAAGTATTTTTCAAAATGTCCAGCACATTCACCTTGACCAAATCCTTCAGTTTTCCATTGAAGTCTTTTAAAAAAATAACACTGAACCTATTTAAACAGCTATTAGAGTCAAAGATGCTTAGATGTCACATTTTAAAAACCTAAGAGAAACAGTAACCTAAGAGAATCAATGCTGCTGCGGGATACGGTGTAGGGGAGAACTTTGGGATCGTGTGGCTTTGATCTGGCACAGCAGAATTGCACGTGTTTGGCTGGTCAAATTCTTACCAATGACAACGCATACTTCTAAGAAATGAACAACAGGACTATCAGTGATTTGACTTGTGCAATATTAAGAGAAACAATTCATTCTTTTCTTTTTTTCTCAGAAAAGGAAATTTTTCAATCTCACCAGTCCTGATCTCTGATGATGTTGTCTTATCCAGGTATTGCTGACGTACTTAGTCAAGTGTTTGTCCTTCAGTCTGTCGTAGGTTTTCAGTAATCTGAAATAAAAGCAATACAGATGCATATAAGTCCCTTGACAGCCAAATCATTACAGCTTCATTTACAAAGACCTGCCCAATCGTTTGCTGCACAAAATGCTGTCTCATTGAACCATGCCCAACATTTTGCCAGGTAAATGCCCATCAGATTATGTAAAAGCAACATCTTACGGCCTCCGGAGGATTCCCGTCAGAAACAAGGGATGTCTACAGCAGACAGAGCAGCTCAGCACCGAACGGCGTAGCACCACCAAGGCACAGGCTCCAGCAGAGCCCAGCCCTGGAGGTCTCCTCCAAGACCAACCCCCGCAACAGCCTCCTCGGATAACGGACTCTTCCGAGATTTTAGAGCGCGCTTCCGAGGCTTGAGAGAGACCGACCAGACAGCACTGCCCCCACTCTGAAGGGCTGTTCGGTCCAGCAGACTCCCGGGACTGCCCTGCTGTAGAGGCCAGAAGGGTTGGGCCGGGCTCCTCTCTGCTGGGCTATTCCCCTTCCCAGAGCCCTGGCACAGGGGTGCCAAGTCCTCCTCTGTATCCAGAGCAACAAAAATGAATGCAAGGCCTCCTCAAGTCTCTTCCAGTTCCCATGTCAATATGCTCAAGGTTCTCTAATGCGTACCTTGAACAATCCAAAGTGAACAAATTCACCTCTCTCCTATTTATTGGTGAGAAGCTGTAAGACCAACAAAGGAAGAACCAGACCACGCAGCCCATCCAAGCAGGACCCTCCCCTGCTCTACCCAAGGCACGTCCTGCATCCCTGGGAAGCCAACAGAGCTGAACCATCACAGCTACCAAAGAGCAGAGGTTCCAAAAACTCAACCTCAGGTATGAGCTGAACGAACACAAAAGCTGAAGCATCCATAATTAGCAGACACAGTTTTAAGTAGTTCTTAATACAACCTTATTTGACTTCACCCTCTGGAAGACAGGAGAAATAACCAAGGAAGTGACAGTAGGCTTCAGTTTTTAATACTCTAAGTCCGCTCACATTTGTGAGCGCATAAATTTATTGCATAATACGTTCAGTCTGACCTTTGGGCTCTCTAGGCAGGTTGTGTTTTAATTACACAACAAGAGATTGAACTCCTTTGCTTCCTTTGGCTTTACATTTAAATTCCACTGTACCTGTATTACACACCTTTCAACAGGATAATTCAAGATAAATGTCTGTTGCTATGCTGAATTACCACACACAAAGGTGTGCTCAACAAAAGAACAAACAATTTAAACAAAAGAAACCAAAAAACCCAAAGAGATCATGGATTAACAGGAATTTTATCTGCGCTTTCCCAAGAATCTCACAGGTAGCCTACCAACAATAAATTAAACTTTAAACAAACAAGTTAGTTCACCCTGTTATGCACATTGATGAAACACCGGTACTACAGTAACTGTTCTACATTACTTTTTGAATCCACTGCTTGCATTCGCTTTGAAACCACCAGATTACATTGGTTCTGCTGAGGATTGACTCATGCTATCACCTGGCAGCTGCATACAGCAGCAGAGGAGAAAGTCAATCCAATTCCTTTTCATTGACTTCCTTCCATCTAATATTTCAGGGACCATAAAAGCAGCTAAAATGCAACTCCCACCTGAGCAGAGGGATGTAGTAACTTCAGTTTCAAAGAAGTCTGTACCTGTATTTTCTCATTTAAATGATGAACGGGCTGGTCCTCAAAAATGCTGAATTCAATTCAAGGTTCAAAAAGGTACTGGAGGGAAGGAGGAAATGTTTGGGGCCTCAACCAAGACCCATCAAACCGCTGGAAAGAAGGCAGCTGGATGCCCTGGGCTTCGGCAGAGGCACGGTGCGGCGGGCAGCCCGAGCTCTCTGCCAGGGAAGGCCCCTCTCGCCCAGGAGAGTGGCACAGGGCCACCGCACGGAACACGCCGGGCGCTGGCACCCGCGCAGCACGGATCTGGGCTCATTGCTGGCTCCACAGAGCAACGCAGCCTGGGGCTTGTGCAGCGCCTCCCCAAGAGCAAGTTATCGCAGAAACGTCACGGATTTCCTACCTCCATGACTGTCAGAAACAAGCTCTTGAGCAAAGCCGACCCCTGGTCTCATTTAGTCCTCTGCTCCTGCACATGTTGTCAGCAAAGGGAAAACAGAAGTTCATGTCTGAGAAGCTTTCTTCCAGAGATTTAAATATTTAAGAGCTACATACGAATGTCACCCCTAAATCCTCTACAAGAAATATAAGTGCAGAACTGACAAAAATGTGTGTTAGGAAAACAGACAGCAAAGGAGGAGAATCAGTCTTAAACAGTACTGTACAAAATGTTTGTTACAGCGGTATCATAGTAAGCCCAAAAAGTCTTTTTTAAAATTTTTATTTCTGGGACTCCTTTTTCTCTGCTGTTTATCCTGTTTCTTCTTCTCTCTACAAATTCTCGGTATTTACTGGAATTGCTGAACAATTTTCCTAGCACAGAAGCTAGACCGACTGATCTGTAGCCTCCAAGACGAGAGTCGAAGCTCTTCTCAAAACTAGTATCGCATTTGTTTCTCTGGTATCACAGACAGTAACTTCACATCACTGATAGTTCAGTAATTTCATTTAAGGTGATTTAAAATGCTTGGATGTACACTGTTTGTTCCTGATTTTTTTTCTTTTTTTTTAATTTGCTCAAAATCCTCCTTCACCTGCACCTAAATTTGAGTCCAGTTCCCCAAATTCATACCAAATCAAGACTGACTCAAATGAGGCAATCTCCTCAAAATTCTTCAGCGGGGATGTTCCAGATGTAGCACTTTTACTACAGAGTTGCTGAGAAGTGGTGACATCCCCTTTTAACAATACATTTTCAATGGGCATCCACTTTTTAAACCATAAATGTTCTTTACCTTGCTTACTATCGTAGATGAGAATATACTTTATATTAAAGATTAGATTTTTGGAGTTTCAAAGGAAAAGGTCACCATCAAAATTATCTCTGCTTCTCACCTGTCTAGAATGTTGAAGTGAGGGACCATATACCATGGGAAAAAGGAATATTCCCCAATTTACATATCCCTTGCATTAACTGGCCATTCTACTGAAACAGAGCAAATTGGGATTACAAAAACAAACACAAACCAGAGCTGAGCTGATGACCAGGATTTTAGACAATTAAGGAACTTTCCACTTGGAACTCCGTATTCAGCAGGATTTGTATTGTAGTATCACTGCCACTATTATTTATTACCAGTATCTGGTTTTTCTCACCTTGCAGTGCACAACACACTGTACTCAGGGCCAGGGCTGTGTATCACAAAGATTTTTTGCTCATTTGAAAGGATATCAAGACAAAGTCACAGCAGGCATCCCGTGTCAGTTTTGTAAAGCAAATCTTTGCAGTTAATAATTACAGGGCAATTAAATCAGTGACTGCTCCCCAGAGGCATAATCTAAGAGAGCCCCAAAGCTGTAGCTCCGCACTGGTGGAGTCACGGGGAACCGGAGCCCCAGTGTCGTACGCCCCAGCTGGAGCTTTCTGCCCCTCAGCCAGCCAGCCCTGCCCTGGGGGAGACCACTCCTCACCCCAGCAACCTGCTGGATCTCACACCGTGTCTGCTGGGACACGAACAAGAAAGGCTCGTCCGGCTTTCAGGCAGGACAAGTCTCACCACAGGCTGTCAACCACAAACAGCAAGTTCAAAGTCCCCCAAGGCAGGGGCACTGGCCCAGCGCGTTCCGCTGGGGAGCAAAGACTCCTCTGAGGAGACTTTCCAGGCACCTGGCACCTGCTTGCCATTCCCTCCCTAAGAAACTCCTCAGCCACCATCACCTAGGTCCCACTTCCACAATAAAATGCTGTCAGAGTCTCCAGAGAGGGAAGCCGATGCTGACAAAGTGGTTCTCTGCAGAACTGGGATTTGGCGTTAAATCCTGATGGTAAGGACTTTGTGAGTCCCCGCTGGGAATGGCCTAACAGGCCCATGTGGGCTTAGGACTTAGAAGATGGTGCAAGCCCATCACAGAGAACGGGATTTTGCCATCTACATGCTAGTACAGGCATCCAGAAGGTAACTGCTGCCTTTATGACACTATACAGCAAAAATCTTTATTTTGTTTGGTGCCTCCAAGCTTACGCTAAGCGGATAGGGCCAGCGGGTTCCTCTCTCTCCCAGGCCAACTATTCAGAAGATGAAAAGCCCGGAAAACAATCCCCTGTCTCCACAAAAGGAGGCTGGTGCTGTGTGAGGAGCCAGGGCTCTGTCACATGTACACTGACCCTCCTGCTCCGAGAGGGAGCCGCTGCCCACGGCTGGGCCACCCGCCGCCCCGCACTGCGCCTCAGGGACTTCACCTCGAGGAACTGCCCTGGCTTCCACAGTTATTAACCTCGACTACTACTGCCGGGCTTGTCAGAAACCACGCCGGGACACGGCTACTGAACAAACTGACCCGAGACAGCAGGCGACATTTTGATGGGGCTTTGGAGCCCAACAATAATTAACTGGTCTCTTCCAAGGCCACCAAACCCTGAAGCACACGTACCGTTTTACTCAAGTCATAGCCACGGGAGGGAGAGGCCACAGTCTCTCCAAATCACCTCGTATCTTTGCTGAAAAATCTGCAGGACCCCTTCAGCCCTGACCATCTGACCTCAGAGAGACCACTGCTCACCTTGCCCCACGGATGCTCGGCTCACATCCACCTGGGTTTTGTCTCACAGGCTTCACACTACTTCTTTACTCTTTGTCTCACCTGACTTGAACCTTTGTCTAACCTCACTGTTTGGCTGCGCTGACACTCACAACCTGCAGCTCTGAAGCTGGACAACAACAAGGGGAAGGCCTGAGGCCACGGCCCCGCTCCCAGCACACGCCGTCACCACGGCGCAAGGGCCCGGGATGCGCAGAGGAGCCGGGTTCAAGGCGCCGGCCTGCGCCCGACGGCTCCCCCCAACCAAACCTCGCAGCCAGAACCACCGCTCTGCCCGCACCGAGCGCCGGGAAACACCTTCAGGGCTTCCAGCTGTTTGCGGTGCTCAATTCCGCATCGTTATTCTTACAGAATCGAAAGGCCGAGGCTGGGAAACGAGCACGGCTGCCCAGTTAACCCAGTTCACGCGCAAGGGGTGACCCTGACTGCACCACGGCCCCCATGTCCCCCCTGCTGCCACTGCCCAGGACTGCGCGGGAGGGACAGTGACCAGACCGGCCCCCAGACACCCCTGCTCTCCAGAGCCTGCCCGGGCCAGCCCTGGGCCCTCCACAGTCCCCCCGGAGCGATTCTGGGCCTTCTGAAGCCCTCCTGAGCGCCCCGCCTGGAGCCCCCCAAGCCCATCCCCAGGTCCCCGGAGCCCCCTCAGCCCCACTCACCACGGCGGCGAGTGGCTCAGGTCGAAGGGCCAGCGCTCCGGGCACAGCGAGAGGCAGCTCTGCCGAGGAGCCTGTTGGGTCTGGGTCTGGCTCCGGCCGCGCCTGGGAGCTGCTGGTGGCACCGGCTGCCATGTCCCGCCCCTGCTCGCCATGGCCTTGATCTTGCTCGCCGCCGCCTCCTCCTCCCTGATCGCCTCCACTGATCACCACACCCTCCTCCTCCTCACTACACGCCTCCTCCTCGCTACTCAACACCTCCTCACTACTCGCCTCCTCCTCCTTTGCTCTCTCCCCTGCCAGCCCCTCCAGCACCATTTACATCAGGAGAAATCCAGACACAAAAGGAGCAAATGGTGGCAGCAGGATCAGCTTGGTGTTACTTTACCAACACAAGGCGGAGCAACTCGGCCAGCGCTGCCCTGCAGCTGCCCCAGCAGTGGGGGTACCTCTCCCCCAGCTCTCGAGTTGCCTTTCAGCTCAGCTGGAGCATCCCACCGACGGACACGCTGGCACCAGAGCTTTGCTACTGCAGCGGGACTCACCTGAGGATGGCGTCCTGCCAAAACTCTTTTCTCTGTTGGGATCTGCAGAGACAGGAGAACCAGTATCACACCCTGCTGCCACCAACCAGGGGTCAGGCTGTTTCCCCCACACACAGTGGGAAAACCCAGACCTCTGGGGTCAGGTTCGCTTCTCAAGGATCGCAGGTACATGGCAGGCGGACGTGAGGGCTGACGTCAGGAGTGCCGGATTTGCTCGGGCCAGGAAAGCAAGTGGGAGAAGAGTGGGGTGACTCCTGTAAATGCAGGAGAGGGAAATAACACTTAGGGAGAACAGTTACTAAGATTGAAGGGTGTGAGCACCAGAAAAAATGTGTACTGCCTGGTCCTGAGTAACTTTAAGCTGCAAACTGGAAGAAAACTTCTTAATGCTTAGAAGATTTGGGTGCTGCAACAGCCTTCCAAGGGAAATAAAGAAAGGAGGTGATACAAGGAAATGACCACCTGCTTTGGCAACTTATTTACTTATAGCAACTTGTAATGATTTCTGAATATTGCTTAATAATCCTGCTTGCCCTGACAGTTCTGTGAAAGCTTACCAAGGGCCACTGTGTTCAGCAAAAATAAGAGACATGTCCTTTGAAAGCAGATGCCCTCTAACAAGTTTGGTTTTGTAGTGGATAGAGTAGATGTAGTAGCCATGTATGGGTGGTAGAACTAGTATACTGGTGGTTTTAGATAAGACAGAGGTGGCAAACCTTCTGGAACCACTCTGCTTGTTCAAGAAACTGGCTAAGAGAATCTCTGAGGAAAAGTACAAGGTGAGAAAGACTATGAGCCTTCCGCCAACAGACCCCCAGAGACGCCCCCCAGGAGGCAATGGGCAGGTGCAAAGAGAAACTGCTGACACCAGCCTCTAGAACTAACCCAGCCTCACTTATGCATATGGATATTTGTGCTATGTAATCCAATTAATATGTATATGCACAGTCTATAAGCTTTGGTAAAATGTGCCGTCGGAGTGCAACCTTCTGGAGAAAAATCTCCTCGCACCCTGGAGTAAACATACCTGCTGTATAACTCTATTCGAGTTGTAGAGTCTGTTTCCGTGAATCGGAGGAAGCAACCAGCCAACCCCTCATTGCTTACTATGGAGTTCAGTCAGCTTTTGATGGACCTGGAGATCTCTTCCAATCTCTCCTTCCTCCAAATTAACTGCCTCTCCAGGCACTGTCTTTCCAGATACATGTTCACTCTTCCCTTTTTAATTGCTCTGATGTCTTCTTGCTTGAAACACTGAACTGTTGCTGCTCAAAAAGCGCTATGCTGGCAGGACCGTTTCACTTGTGAATTGTGCTTAGGTACCAATTCAGATGATGTGGTTTCATATAGCAAGGATTACATTTTTAAATCACTTAACAAGCACAGGAAGGACTTTACCATGTTTGATCTCCTCTCCCGTTACCGCTGTCGTTGATGCAGATCCCGTGTGTGCAGTGTCCTGCTGTGGAGAGCCTGGGCCGAGGATCCCCATTACATGGTACTGGTCTGAGGGGGTCACCTGGGATGTTAAAACAATTGTGCTCAGTATCAACAGGTTAGAAAAAAGTTTAAAGGCTTCTGAAGTCAATGTTTACACACCCTAGGGTCCCACCGTGGTAAATTAAGATTGCTGTCTTTGGGTTGTGTCAGCAGCGCAGGATTTGGCCATTCCCTCTATAAGAAAAGCCAGTAACCGTCCATCTAAAACTGCCATGTAATTCAGGGTAGGACTAAATGTTGTCAACATAAACCTTTTATGAAAAACTACCTCTAGAAGTGTTACTTCTTGCTGCAAATTAGAATAAACAATAGCTCTTACTATTGTGAAAAAAAAACAAGAACTTGTTCACAAGAGCAGAAGCCAAAGCATCTGGGTAGAGCAGACATGTTCTCGCTACCAGCATTGCCCAGGAAAGCCCACCAAGAAATCCCAGCAGGCTGCAGAAAATGCCCTGTCCCAGAGCGGATACACTGGAGTTAGCCTGCAGTCTTTCAATACCCAAGGATATTCCTTCAAATTTGCAGCACCAACTTCACAATCTACAGAATACTCACTACACTTCAGCCTCAAAGTCAGTTGTTATTGCAGTGCCATGAGGCCAAAACTGTTGGTCCTTAACAGCGATGAGAAAAAGGATCATTCCCACACCACTTCCCAAAATCCTGCTACTCTGAAATTTGCCTACACTGCTACAGCTACTGCTTCACTCCAACGTCCCTTAAGAAAAAAATTCTGTCATTCTTCTAGCACTTGCTCTAGACGCATACCCAAACAATACTTTCTTATTCCTTATGGAACAAGCTTTTATATTAACTTGTCTTTTTTACAATCTGTAGTCAGGTTCCTGATAAGCAGTAAAGCACCTTGTCTTGCAGGAACTCCCCTCTTCTCCCCACTCTACCCCCATTAAAAAACACACCCACTCCACCCCATGGACAGACCTTGAATCTAAACTAAAAAACAGGGCTTTGTTTGAAAACTGTCACTTAAACGGCTATCCAAAGCTGAAGTACTTCCAACGGTATTATCTTTTCAGCATGAGGTGTCTCTGAAAAGCTTAAAGATTATGAACAATCACCTTATCCATATTTTGCCCACAGTTTAATTGCAGGGAGCGTGAGCAGGAACTTCTCTTCCTCTGGCACTAGATGTAGCATTTCATCGGTAACTCTAAGAAAAATGTTGAAGCACAGCAGTTCCTGGTAACAGGTACAGGTCTGTTTCACGCTATGCTGGATCAATAGCTTACAGTTTGTCATTCAAATCTTTGAAAACAAGTTTGGATTACTCACTTTATAGTACATTAAAAATTACAGATTACATATAACATTCAGTATCCCTCCAGGTAACTGGTGCCCCCAACACCTTTGTCATAGTTTATAGACATGATATAGCCTGTTGCTATTTTCTGCCTTTCTCCACATCTCTCTCTTCCGCTCCCTGTCCTCTTTTTTCTGTCACCAGGTGCTGCTTCCTGGCCTTATTTTCCCTCTCTCTCCTGCAGCCTGTCCCCTCTCTCCCCCCTGTCTCCCCTGCTCAGCTGCCTGGGCCCTCTCTCTGGGCCTCGGTTCTGCCCCCCATCCCCTTTTGCTCTTCCTCCATCTCCATCCCGGAGGCCATCGCTGTTGTGTCCTTCTCGGACCCTTGTCCTGACCCACACCCTGTTTCTCAGTCTCCTGGGACTGTTTCCATCTTCTCTTGCTCCGTGCCCTGCTCTCTGTCCCTGCCTCTCCCTTGCTCTCCCCTCCGTCCCTCTCTCCTGCTCCCTGTCCCATGTCTCTGTCCCTCCACTCTGCTGGTGCCTTTGCTGTCTCTCGCCCCCCGGCCCGCTCACTCGCCCTGCCTGTGTCTGTCCGTCCCTCTGTCCTCCTTCCTGCCCTTCTCCTCTCGCTGTCCCTCCGTCCTGAGGCTCACCACTCTCTTCCTTCCTGCACCCGCTGTCCCCTTCCCCTCCACCCTCCTCCCGCTCTGCCCCTCTGCCCGGCTCCTCACCAGCATTTCTCCTTCCCCCACTCCCTGCCCAGCTCCCCCCCCTCTCCTCGTCCCACTGCCCGTTTCCCATCCCTCTGCCCACCGCCCGTCCCTCTCCAGCAGCCCAACGCCCTGTCCCACCTCTCTCCGCCGCTCTGTCCCTCCCTCCTCTTCTCTTTCTCCTTCTTCTTCTTCTCCTGCAACTCTTCCCCCGCCTCTCCCCTGCTCCACCGGCCGCAGCAGCCCGGGGAGGCGGCCATGGGGCTGGGGGGCGGGGCCGGGCCGGGGGACGGTGTCCGCGCAGGGTCAGACCGCGGGAACGGGTGCCCCGGGGCATGCTGGGAGCTGCAGTCCCGGGCACGGGGCTCGCCGGCGGCCATGTTGGTTCCCGGGGCATGCTGGGAGCTGCAGTCCCGGGCACGGGGCTCACCGGCGGCCATGTTGGTCTCGGGAGCTGCAGCCTTTGCTCCAGCTGCGGCCCGGCTGCGGTCAGTACTGGGGTCACCCCTGGGGCCCTTGGGCAGGTGTCGGGGTTTCTCCTGCCCGCTGGATGCCTGGGGGGCGGGGGGGCGGGCGTGTGTGCTCCTGGTCAGCTGGAGCTGGGCCCGGCCAGGGCAGGCCCAGGAGTAAAGTCAGAGCTGGGGAGGGGAGGGGGAAGGACACAGACCCCCCTGGGCACAGGCACCGGGCAGCCCTGCCCCCAGAGCCCCCGGGAGCCCCCCCAGCATGTTGAGCTGTATTGAGGGAATCCAGCCTCCTCAGCCAGATGACAGAGACTGGGAGAATGACCTCCCCGCAATCCAGGAGACAGTCAGTGACCTGCTGCATCATGTAGACACACACAAGTCTATGGGACCAGATGGGATACACTCGAGGGTGCTGAAGGAGCTGGCTGGGTGCTCGCCAAGCCACTTTCCATCGTTTCCCAGCAGTCCTGGCTGACCGGGGAGGTCCCAACAGATTGGAGACTGGCCAATGTGACGCCCATCCATAAGAAGGGTCAGAAGGATGATCCAGTAAATTACAGGGCTGTCAGCTTGACTTTGGTGCCTGGGAAGCTGATGGAGCAGCTCGTCCTGAGTACCATCGTACAGCACATGCAGGACAACCAGATGCTCAGGCCCAGTCAGCATGGGTTTAGGAAAGGCAGGTCCTGCCTGACAAACCTGATCTCCTTCTACGACAGGGCCACCTGCTTATTGATGAGGGAAAGGCTGTGGATGCTGTCTGCCTCGACTTTAGTAAGGCCTTTGACACCGTTTCCCACAGCATTCTCCTGGCAAAACTGACTGCTCGAGACTTGGATGATTGCACGGTTTGCTGGGTAAAAATTGGCTGGATGGCCGGGCCTAAAGCGTTGTGGTGAACGGAGTTAATTCCAGCTGGGGGCCGGTCACAAGTGGTGTCCCCCAGGGCTGGGTTTTGGGGCCACTCCTGTTTAACATCTTTATTGATGATCTGGACGAGGGGATCGAGTGCACCCTCAGTCAGTTTGCAGATGACACCCAGTTGGGTGGGAGTGTTGATCTGCTCGAGGGTGGGGAGGCTCTGCAGAGAGACCTGGCAAGGCTGGAGCCATGGGCTGAGCCCAACTGGGGGAGTTTCACTGAGGGCAAATGCCGGGGGCTGCCCTTGGGCCACAACAACCCCCAGCAGGGCTACAGGCCTGGGGAGGAGTGGCTGGAGAGCTGCCAGTCAGAGAGGGACCTGGGGGGGACTGATAATGAGCCAGCAGTGTGCCCAGGTGGCCAAGAAGGCCAATGGCATCCTGGCTTGTGTCAGCACTGGTGTGGCCAGCAGGGACAGGGAAGGGATCTGAGCCCTGTGCTGGGCACTGGTGAGGCCGCCCCTCGATTCCTGGGTTCAGTTTTGGGCCCCTCACCCCAAAAAGGCCATTGAATGACTCGAGCGTGGCCAGAGAAGGGCAACGGAGCTGGGGCAGGGTCTGGAGCACAGGTCTGCTGGGGAGCGGCTGGGGGAACTGGGGGGGTTCAGTCTGGAGAAGAGGAGGCTGAGGGGAGACCTCCTGGCCCTCTGCAACTCCCTGCCAGGAGGGGGCAGAGAGGGGGGATGAGTCTCTGGAGCCAAGGCCCCAGCGCCAGGCCCCGAGGGAATGGCCTCAAGCTGCCCAGGGCAGGGTCAGGCTGGCTCTGAGGAAGGATTTCTGTGCAGAAGGGGCTGTTGGGCGTTGGAATGGGCTGCCCAGGGCAGGGGGGGAGTCCCCGGGATCCCTGGAGGGGTTGAAGAGTCGGGCTGAGCCAGCGCTGAGGGATCTGGGGGAGTTGGGAACTGTCAGTGCTGGGTTGGACTAGATGATCTTCAAGGTGTTTTCCAAACTAGACAATTCTGTGATTTTGTGAGTTACTATAGTAATAGGAGAAGTGTGTTTTTCTGTTAACACAGGGCTTTTGTTGTCCTTCAGTGTTCCTTGCCCTGTGTGCAAAAAAGCCAATCTCACACACAGAGCTATCAGTTTAAGCCATTTCTGTGCAAAGATGGGGGCCAGGTGATAATTCCACAAACCTAGCATGCTACACAAAGGGACTGCAGCCTATTCATCTTGTTACATGGTTAGTAAAAACCTATCTAAGATTACACTCATGGGTCTGTAATTACCATTCCATATGCTATTCGTTAGTTATATTTAAATTACCCTCGGTTTCTGTGTAAATTAGCACACATGCTCCTTACAGGCATGGGGGGGCCAATTCTTTTTGGTCTTGAATTGAGTCAGTGGTCACAGTCTCCCCCTGCCCCCCTCCACCTCACTGCCTTTCCCTTTCCCTTCAGTTATTGCTGATTCTTGCTGAATTCATACTTCTCAGACAATCATCCAAGCATCTGGTGCCTTCTGGGACAGAATGTTCCCCTCTTACTACTCTTTTAGCTGCTCTTCAAAGGTATAGTTGTTAGGCAGCCATTCTTTATGCAAAGTTGGAGTAACTCACTCCCTTATCTCCTGGTTCCTTCTTTTCACTGGGTCTTAAATCAGAACCTGCCCCTGGCATTCTTCTATTTACAAGTTCAGTATGAGCAGAGAAGAAAATTTCCTGGAGACACCAGGGAGGCCGGGCTGTGAGCTCTGCTGCTCCCCGGCTGCACCCTAGTTTTCAACCTCAGACTCCGGGTAAACTAGCTCAAAGCCTGTCAGCCAGGTCCTCGCCCAGGGGGTGACAGATGCGGGTGTCATAAACTGCTGTGGCTGCAGAGCTGGGCTGTGCCCCAGTTTATGAATGCCAGCCTTACGCTTTTCCAGGGACAGGGCTAAAGCAGAAGTGGGGCTGTGAGAAGGGCCCAGGACAAGGGCTCTGGCCATGTAACACCAAGAAAGAGATAGCACCCCCAAGCCCAGGACGTAATCTGCCAGTCTGGTGCCACAAGAGGATCCTGTGGGAAGGAGCAGAGGTTCTACCAAAGGGGACTGGTTCAAGGTAACGGGCTAATTTACAGCAGTGGCATTTCCAGCCATCTCGGGAGAGAGGCCCTGTGGGAGCTGGGGCTGGAGCTGTATGTACCCAGCTCCTGGGACGCAGGACACATTTTCATATCCAAGAAAAAACCCCAAGGGGTACCAGCGCCCAGGGCCAGCTGGCCCTGGATGGCCCCTCACGAGGGGAACAGGCCATGCCCACAGGAGCCTCAGGGCTCAGGGCAGCCCCGGCACCACGACCCAGGAGTCCTGGTTGCCACATGGTCCCCTGAGCCCGCTGGGACCCTCAGGCAGGGCTCTCACAGCAGCCCCCAGCCCTGTCCAGCCACCCCCCAGCCCAGCAGCTGCAGCTTTGGAGAGTGGACAGCCCCACTGTGTCACCGCAGTCGGGAACAAACCTCTCAACACCAGCGCAGCGTTCAGAAGCAGGCATTCCTTTATTCGGCGCTGGGTGCGTGGCGGGTCACGCACACACTGAAACAAAAGGTCATCCTTGATGTACCTTAAAGACATGAATGTTCATCCGGTTTTGGAGAAGTCTCCACCTTTTTGCCTATCTGCTGCGTTTCCATAATGCTGGCGTTGCAAACCTACACTACGCGTGCGCGGGGATATCGGGTGGTCGTTTGGGGAGCTACCCCCCTACTCCTTTTCCCTTTTATGGTCACGAGTCTTTTGGGGACGATTTCTTCTCCTTGGATGTTTCCCAGCTCTGTTGTCTGGCCGAGCTGTTCTTTCTTACGCGCCTTGTTTCAGCAGCTCTGCCAGGATGTGTGTCAAGCTGAGGATATCTTCTCTGTAGACTTGAGTCGCTCAGGCCTCCTTGCTCCATACGAAGTTCGACGTTGTTTGGTAAAACATTTTCTCAACCACTGCAACCCTTTGGGAAGGAGCTCCTGAAAACCTTCCCCGTGCTGGAGAGCCGCAGGAGCGTGGGGAACAAGCTGCACAGCTCAGAGCTGAGAGCCGCGGTGCAGCAGCCCTCCATCACGCTTGCCGCCTGTTGCCCTCAGCTGGGAAAAAAAGATGCTCTTGCCAGAGCGTCTCCTCTCCAACGTGCCCCTGCCCCAGGGCTGTGGCTGCGGGGGAGAGGCCGCACTGTGACGTCACAGAGCCCTGCGGTGCCACGCCGGGGTGTGCAGTGCTGTGCCCGGGCACCACATCAGACGTGCCAGCAGCGGCAGCAGCGGTAGCAGCGGCAGTGACGTGGTGCGGGTGCAGGTGCAGGTGAAGGGGACCATGACTCCCACGCTCATCCTCCTCCTGCTTCTGGTGGCCCTGCGAGCCCAGGGGGCCGGGGCCGCTCCGTGGTGAGCGCGGGCATTAGGTAGGTGGGCAGGTGAGGGCCAGCGCCCAGCCCTGGCAGCGTGGGGCAGCACCCACTGCACCTCGGGCTGACAGCGCGGCTGGGGTGGTGGCGGGGCAGAGCCGGGAGAGCCGCGGGGCCGGGCTGGGCCGGGCCAGCTGTGTCCAGCTCCACGGGCAGCGGGAGGCAGAGCCCAGGTCGCCATGGGACACACAGCCCCAGCCCACAGCCCGGGGCACAGACGGGGCAGCACTGGGGCAGCCTCTGGGCTCTTCTCCACCAGACACGGGAACAATAACGTTTTCACGGGGGCGCCTTTTCCGCCCAGAAACCACGTGCCAGGGAGAAATCCCCAGGGGCCGTACGTTTGTCCGTCCGGTGCTTGAGGGCTCTTGCACAGGGCCTGGAAACCGTATTTTGAAAGCCTCCGGGTGCAGCTCCCAGGTCACCCCGGCCCCTCTGCACCTCTGGAAATCTCCCCCCATGTCTGGGCCCCAGGGCATTACCTGACCCCCTGCAGTCGCTGCAGGTCACTGGGAAAGGAGCTCACAACCTCTAATGGGAACGTGCTTGCTTACAGCTGTGCCCGAAGCCAGTGGCCACTCGACGGCTCAGCCGGCTCTAGTGAGGGAGGATCAGGGCCATCCCACAGGTACGTCCCTTGAATGAGTGAGCACTCGGGTTTTAATACTCCGTTTGTGTGAAATTTCACTTAACATTCTCTCGGCCCACGCTCAGCCGTGCGGAAGAGGAGCAGAGAGGGACTGGATGCTGTGAGCACTCTGCCTTGCCAAGGAGCTCAGAGCTGGTGTGCACTCCAGGGGGTCCTTGCTCCCAACGCCTCTGTGCATGTTTGGTTTTCCATCCGCCTGCTCCAGGCACCCAGTACCTGTCTGCACAGCGCTCCTGATGGAGGGGGGAGACGAGTGCCACGGAGCACTCCCGTGTGGGAACTGCCTTCACGGCCATTCAGCCCTGCAGAGGTGTATAGAAATAGGTCCTGGGAGCTTCTCTGTTCTGTCTGTTCACAGAGGTGTCTGGAGGCGATGGCTCTGCAGCTTCCCAGCTGCGATCCAGGGCAGAAGCTCAGGGAGATCGCACGGGTACGTCACGGCTTTGAACTTCCTTGGAGAGCTGCCGGCTCAAAGCCCCGATGTGAGCGAGGCGTCTCTGGTGGCTGTGAGAACGTGGGCCTGCACTGTGTGTGCAGTGTCCTTGCGTGATCCACTTGTATGTTCTGCTGCTCGGTCATGACGGTGCCTGATGGGAATTCTTGTGGGTGTTTGGTTGCAGATGTGGGTACAGGGAGGGCTCTGCCAGCTCGTCGTGCGGATCCTGCGCTGGAGCTTCGCTGGCGTCGCAGGCGTGAGTAGTCAGCCTTGACTGACTTGGTAGACGTAGCACTCGTTTCCAGGATTGTATTGGTGAGAAATTTAACTCTGGACTTTCTGTTCAGGTCCTCAAAGAGCAAAGGATAATGCTGAAGTGGGACAACCCTCGCAGCGGTACTCAGAAGTCCTCCAGGAAATCCTGAAGGAGCTGGAACGGGCCGTGCCAGCCCAGGGTGGGTGTCTGTCCCTGTTAAGCAGAAGCCTTGGCAAGCTGGTTTTAGACGCGTGGAGGGACAAGGCGTAGCCTGCACAGTCGGAAGGGGCCGCCCAGAGCCTCCCTGCGGCCACGCTCAGTTTCGGGCCTTGCGGGCGCTGTCGAGCTGCAGAGAGGGTCGAGTCTCTGCTGGCAGTTGGGGTTCCAGCCGAGCCCCAGGAACCGCTGCTGCCCCAGTTACAGCCTTACTGGGGCCAGAGCTGTTCTGGGCAGACGGTGGTGTCCAGCTGGCCGGAGCTGGTGGTGCTCACGCCTTGAGTGCGGGAGGGACATGTTGAGGAGCTGGTGGCTGCTCAGTGCTGAGGGGGCAGCACCCTGCCAGTGGCCGACGGGGAGAGCGCAGAGGATGCGCCGGCAGCTGGGGCTGGCTGAGAGCAGCAGACAGTGCCGGGGCTGCAGGCCTGCCCTGGCCAGGATGAGAGCAGCCCCAGCTTCAGAGTCCAGCGCCGTCGTTCTCCTTGATGTCTGAGGCCTCTCGGTGACGCCTCGGTGTCAGGGACGGGTGAAAGCTGGACACCCAGCCTCAGGCCGGACACCTGACCTGAAGGCAGCGAAAAGGAAGGGCTGTGAATTCCGTCTCGGGGCCTTTATCTCTCTGCTTCTAGCTGTGCTTTGGAAAACTGGCTGGTGGTTTTCCTCTAGTTTTGGGGGACGGTGGGAAGTGCTGCTCAGAAAAGCTCTTTCCCCAGCGCGACGGGCAACAGCATCTTCCTGTCCTCTCTGAAGGACGTAACCTGCCATCACCTTGCAGGTTGCCAAAAATGCACTAAGTGGCGTGTGAACAAGACCACATGCAGTCTCCTAGTCTCCGGGCAGGTCAGGATTTGCTGTCTACTGGTCAGCTGGAGAGGGTCTAGCGCTGAAAGTTTTCTCCATGAATGACACCTTGTTTGCACTGGTGACTAGGTGCACCCCCAAACGTCCAGGCCTTTTTTCTTGGCACTGTGAATGTCTTTTAAGAAGTACTGCCCTCGGAAGGCACCATGGTCCTGATGAGGAACGGTTACTTCTGCTTAATCTGACCTCCTTTCTTTCTTCCTAAAGGGAATGGCCGTGGTTCTGTGGAGAAGGAGGTGTTTGGGGAAGGAGGCCGCCAGGCGGTGCCAGCCTCTGCTGAAAGAACAGGGGCGGTTCAACCAGCGGGCGTGCCAGGTAATTGCTGTCCTTGGGTCACCCAGTGTCACACATCCAAAAAAGCCTGTCTGCAGGCTCTGCCCCCAGTGCCAAGGGGGGCACACCTTGTGTGACACGGCACACCCTGTCAGCAGCACAGCCCACCGCTCTTAGTGCAGAGCAAGGGTTTGAAAACCTCATCACTCTCCTCTCTCTGCAGGCGCCTCGACGAAGCTTCGAGATCCCAGCCTGGCAGCAGACGCCGTCCCTCGGCCCTGGAGAGCCGGACCGTCCACCTCGGCACCCCCGAGAGCTGGGACAGACACCAGCAGCCGCTGGAAAACTGTCCCGCTTACCACAGAGCCCCAGGGGCCGACTGTTCCTTTAGAATAAATTGATAAGGATAAACACAGACCAGGAGCGCACTTGTCCGCCTCTGACCAGCAGCAAACCCAGGAATTCACCCATTCTGGGCCGAAGTTCACCTCAGGGCATGAAGGTCAGCGAGGCTTGCCCAGCGCAGCCCCCCAGCCCCCCGACGCCACTCCTGGCCGTGGAGCAGCTCCGAAGGGCAGCACTGGGGAGCCCCTGAGCTGCGCCCCTGTATTGGGTCTGGCTGAACTGGAATCGGTTTTCCCCTATAGCAGCCCTCACGGTGCTGTGGTTTATGCTGGGAGCTGCAGGGTGTTGGCAGCACCCTGGTGTTGTGGCTGCTGCTGAGCAGTGCTTACACAGCACCAAGGTTCTTTCTGATATTTTCCCCAGTGGGACGGGGTGGGCAAGATCTTGGGAGGGGACACAGCCAGGACAGCTGACCCAAACCGACCAAAGGGATATTCCATACCATATGACGTCTGCTCAGTATAAAGCTGGGAGAAAGGAGGAAGGGGGTGGGGTCACCCTTGGTCCTCCGAGGCAGCTACTACGCGTATTGGAGCCCTGCTTCCTGAGAAGGCCTGACAGCGCCTCTCCATGGGAAGTAGAGAATAAATCTGTTTGCTTTCACTTCTGCGCGCGGACTTTTGCTTTGCTTTGCTTATATTAAAACTGCTTTCGTGTCACCCACAAGGGTTCGTTTATCTTCTTTCCCCTCTTTACCCTGTTGAGAAAACAAAGGGAAGGGGGGGGAAGTGATAGAGCGACTTGGTGGATACCTGGCATTTAGCCAGAGTCAAACCATCACAGTCTATTCTGGCGCCCAATGTGGGGCAAAACAACGGCAGTTTTATATTAAATGTGCTGTATCTATAGTAGTTATTAAGCAACAAGCTCTTGTGCTGGTCACGGGCTTGTTTATTGCGCTGCTTATCTTTATTTTGTTAAGCTCGGGAACATGCTGCAAGGAATCGGGAACATCATGAGTGGTTTTATTTCACAGGCTCCCGAGGTACTTAGTCATCCTTATGTTAGCTCATGGATACTCTTTATTAATGCTGTTCGCCTGTTGTGGGTTGTGTGGAGCTCGGTATGCTTTTGGTGTAAGAGAAGGCAAATTTTGAGTGAATCGGTGCCAAAATGTGCTCTGAGGCGGCCTGTTCCTGGGTGGCAGGGAGAGTGGAAGGAGTTGGGCAGATTCCTAGGACGGTTATCACCTCCTGTAGCCTGGGATCTCACCCCTGAACAGGCAAGCAACCCCACAAAATTGACACATCACCTGACAGAGGGGTGCCTTGCCTATCCCAATGAGTATCACCAACTTCTAGCGCTGTACCTGTGCTTACCGAGCTGCAGTTCAGCACTCCCAAAGGACTGTGGTTGACATGGGAACTCAAACAATAACAACAACAGCAGAGATTGCCCCAGTAGTAAAAAAGAAACAATGGACAAGGAGAACAACAGGCCCATACCCTCGATTAATAAGGGAGGAGAAAGAAGAGGAAGAAGCTGGTCCTTCAGCAAAGGAATCAGAAGAGGGAATAACAGAACTAAACAGGAGGCAGAAACTACCCGGTCCCTGATGTCATCAGAACTGCGAGATCTGCGGCAAGACTACTGCCGCCAGCCGGGTGAGCGGATCGCTGCCTGGCTGCTGCGATGCTGGGATAATGGGGCAGACGCTCAACAGCTGGAAGGTAAGGAAGCCCAACAGCTGGGTTCCCTTGCTAGAAATCGAGGAATTGAAAGGGGAATTGGAAAGGAGACAGCAATTTGCAGACTGTGGAGACGGCTCCTTTCAAGTGTTAAAGCAAGGTATCCTTTCAAGGAAGATCTTATGGACCACACCCCAGGGAAGTGGGCTACTGCAGATGAAGGTGTCCAGTACCTGAGAGAATTAGCAGTGATGGAAGTCATCTGTGGTGATCCAGATAACGATGAAGCCCCTAAAAATCCAGAGGATGTCCCATGCACACGGGCCATGTGGAGGAAGGTGATTAAAGGTGCGCCATCCTCGTATTCTGCCGCCTTGGCCACGATGCACTACCCCGAAATGGATGCAGGAGAAGGACTAAGATGTACGCCAACTGTGGAGGCAGTCTCTTCCTGGCTTCAGAACTTTGAAGAGAGTCTTGGTACCTCCTCATCTCTACGGGCGAGTGCCCTGGATGTTAGGAGCTCCCCAAGAAATCATTTCTCTTCTGTCCCAGTCAGGGGGAAAGGAAAGCCAAGGCGCATGACACGTGGCGAACTCTGGTTCTTCCTGCGCGACCAGGGGGAGGACATGAGGAAGTGGGATGGTCAACCCACCTTTAAGTTGGAAGCACGTGTACATGAATGGCGAGGAAAGACCCCTGCCAACAAGAAGACATCCAAGAAGGTTGTTAATGTAGCTGGTGTAAAACCACAAGGAAGTAACCATCGATCTCCCAGATACAGAAAGACTGAGATCACCTCCCTTGATCCTGAAGAAGGAACCTCCGGCCTGGCACGGCAAGAGTCAGACAGTGAAGACTGTGACCAAGACCGGGAATAGAGGGCCCCTGCCTCCAGCCAGGAGGAGGAAAGGGATGATCGGGTGTGTTGGACAGTGTGGATTCGATGCCCTGGCACATCAAATCCACAGAAGTACCAGGCTTGAATGGACACCGGGGCACAGTGTACACTAATGCCATCAAGTTATAGAGGGGCAGAACCTATCTGGATCTCAGGAGTGACAGGGGGCTGTCAAGAACTATCAGTACTGGAGGCCGAGGTTAGCTTGACTGGGGACAAGTGGGAAAAACATCCCATTGCAACTGGCCCAGAAGCCCCTTGCATCTTGAGCATTGACTATCTCAAGAGGGGATACTTCAAAGACCCAAAAGGATACCGATGGGCTTTTGGTGTGGCCAGTGTGAACACAGAGAAGGTAAAACAGTTGTCTAATCTGCCTGGCCTCTCAGAAGATCCTTTTGTTGTGGGACTGTTGCAAGTTGAAGAACAACAGGTGCCAATTGCTATGAGGACTGTGCACCGACGGCAGTATCGTACAATCCGAGACTCTCTGGCTCCCATCCAAGAATTGATTCGTCAACTGGAGAACCAAGGTGTCATCAGTAAGACACATTCGCCTTTTAATAGCCCAACATGGCCAGTGAGAAAGTCTGACGGAGGGTGGAGGTTAACAGTAAACTATCGTGGCCTGAATGAAGTGACGCCACCACTGAGTGCTGCTGTACCAGATACGTTAGAGCTCCAGTATGAACTGGAGTCAAAGGCAGCCAAGTGGTACGCCACAATTGACATTGCCAATGCATTCTTTTCAATTCCTTTGGCAGAAGAGTGCAGGCCACAGTTTGCTTTCACGTGGAGGGGTGTCCAGTATACCTGGAATCGACTGCCCCAGGGGTGGAAGCACAGCCCCACTATTTGTCACGGACTAATTCAAACTGCACTGGAAAAGGGTGATGCCCCTGAACATCTACAATACATTGATGACATCATTGTGTGGGGCAATGAGGCAGAAGAAGTGTTCAAGAAAGGACAAAGAGTAATTGAGATTCTTCTGAGAGCTGGGTTTGCCATAAAGAAAAGCAAGGTCAAGGGACCAGCATGAGAAATTCAGTTCTTGGGAACAAAATGGCAAGATGGACGCCGTCATGTGCCGTTGGATGTTGTCAACAAGATAGCAACTATGTCTCCACCGACCAACAAGAAGGAAACACGAGCTTTCCTAGGACTTGTGGGATTTTGGAGGATGCATATTCCAGGTTACAGTCAGCTTGTGAGCCCTCTCTATCAACTGACCCGAAAGAAGAACAATTTTCAGTGGGGTCCTGAGCAGCAACAAGCCTTTGAGCACATCAAACAGGAGATAGCTCGGGCAGTAGCTCTTGGGCCTGTTCAGACAGGACCAGCTGTGCAAAATATACTTCACACATCAACTGGGGAGCACGGACTCACATGGAGCCTCTGGCAGAAGATACCAGGTGAAACTCGAGGTCGACCATTAGGATTTTGGAGCCGGGGATATCGAGGATCAGAAGCCCACTACACTCCGACTGAAAAGGTGATAGTGGCAGCACATGAGGGGATTCGAGCTGCTTCAGAAGTTGTTGGTACAGAAGCACAGCTCCTCTTGGCACCACGGCTGCCTGTATTACATTGGATGTTCAAAGGAAACATCCCTTCCACACACCATGCAACCAGTGCTACCTGGAGTAAATGGGTAGCATTAATCACGCAACGGGCTCGACTGGGGAAACCCAACCATCCAGGGATCCTGGAAGAGATCATGGACTGGCCAGAAGGTAGAGATTTTGGAGCATTGCCTGAGGAGGTGGCTCGTGCCCAAGAGGCACCGCCATATAACGAGTTACCAGAAGATGAGAGGCGTTATGCTCTCTTTACTGATGGATCCTGTCGTGTGGTAGGAAGCCATCGGAAGTGGAAAGCTGCTGTGTGGAGTCCCACAAGACAAGTCGTTGAGGCCACTGAAGGAGAAGGAGAGTCAAGTCAGTTTGCAGAAGTAAAAGCGATCCAGCTAGCCCTAAAGATCGCTGAACGGGAGAAGTGGCCAGTACTATATCTCTACACGGACTTCTGGATGGTGGCTAACGCCCTGTGGGGGTGGCTACAGGAGTGGAAGAAGAGCAATTGGCAGCGCAGAGGTAAACCCATCTGGGCTGCTGCATTGTGGCAGGACATCGCTGCCCGAGTGTAAAACGTGGCTCTAAAGGTACGTCATGTAGATGCTCATGTGCCCAAAAGGCGTGCCACCAAAGAACATCAAAACAATGAGCAAGCAAACAGAGCTGCCAAAATTGAAGTAGCTCGGCTGGACCTGGACTGGGAGCGTAAGGGTGAGCTGTTTGTAGCTCGATGGGCCCATGAAACATCAGGGCATCTCGGGAGAGATGCAACGTACAGATGGGCTCGTGATGGAGGGGTGGACCTGACCATGGAGGCCATCTCACAGGTCACTCACGAATGTGAAACATGTGCTGCAATCAAGCGAGCCACACGAGTAAAGTCTCCCTGGAACAGAGGGCGATGGCTGAGTTTTCAATACGGTGAGGCCTGGCAGATTGACTCTATTGGACCACTGCCACGAACACGCCAAGGCAAGCGCTACATACTCACCATGGTAGAAGCAACTACGGGTTGGATTGAAACGTACCCTGTAAATCATGCCACTGCCCGAAATACCATCTTGGGTCTTGAAAGGCAAATTTTATGTCGGCATGGTACTCCTGAAAGAATCAAATCAGAGAACAGGGCCCATTTTCGAAATAATCTTATAAACTCCTGGGCAAAGAAACACGGCATTGAGTGGGTGTGTCACATCCCTTATTACCCACAAGCGTCTGGAAAGATTGAAAGATGTAATGGACTGTTGAAGACTATGATGAGAGCATGTTGGAAGCACGGGGTTATCAATTTAGCAGAAGCCACTTGGCTAATTAACACCAGAGGATCTGTTAACCGTCCTGGTCCTGCCCAAACAAACCCCCTTCATCCTGTGGGAGGAGATAAGGTCCCTGTAGCACACACAGGGAAATGGCTGGGGAAGGCAGTGCGGATTGCTCCTCCCTTGGGAAAAGGCAAGCCCACTCGTGGGATTGTCTTTGCTCAGGGACCTGGATGTACTTGGTGGGTAATGCGGGAGGGTGGGGCTACTCAGTGTGTGCCTCAAGGACATTTAACCTTGGGGGGAAAGTAATCTGTGGGATGAGTTGTATGTTGCAGGACGTGATGGAGGAAGTAGGAACGACGAAGAGTGAACCAGATACGTGCAATGACGACCCAAACCTAGCCGGTGCTGGAGTCCAACATCAAGCATACTTCTGTCCTGAGCATCTGTCTTGACAGATGGGAGCCAAGTCACTGAACATCTGAAGGAATGAAGAAAGCTTATGGAATGGATAAATGAATATTATGTGGGACTGGGCATAACGTAAATGGTATGGAATAAGAGGTGGAGACTGTACTGGGTCTGGCTGAGCTGGAATGGGTTTTCCCCTACATCAGCCCCACCGTGCTGTGGGTTATGCTGGGAGCTGCAGGGTGTTGGCAGCACCCTGGTGTTGTGGCTGCTGCTGAGCAGGGCTTACACAGCACCAAGGCTCCTTCCGACATTTCTCCCAGTGGGACGGGGTGGGCAAGATCTCTGGAGGGGACACAGCCAGGACAGCTGACCCCAGCTGACCCAAGGGATATTCCAGACCCTGTGACGTCTGCTCAGTTTAAAGCTGGGAGAAAGGAGGAAGGGGGTGGGGTCACCCTTGGTCCTCCGAGGCAACCACCCCGCATATGGGAGCCCCGATCCTGAGAAGGCCCCACATTGCCTGTCCATGGGAAGTAGAGAATAAATCTGTTTGCTTTTGCTTCCGCGTGCGGACCTTTGCTTTGCTTTGCTTATGTTAAAACTGCTTTTGTTTCACCCACAAGGGTTGGTCTGTCTTATTTTCTTTCCCTTCTTTGCCCTGTTTAAAAAACAAGAGGAAAAGGGGGGGGAAAGTGATAGAGCGACTTGGTGGGTACCTGGCATTTAGCCAAAGTCAAACCATCACACCAACAAATAAATTTTTGCATCCATCCTGTGCTAAGCTAATACGCCACAGGTCACCAAACCAAACCACTCCTGTGCCAGTCACTGTTTGGATTTGGGGAACCACGTTATCACAGTACTGCAGCCTAGTAACATTAACATACTCAACAGGTGCAACACTGGCCAACAAATCCAATTCTTGCAAAGGGAAAGAAATTGTTTGATTTAAATTCTCAATGACTGTCTTTTGCCAAGCTGTGTTAGGCATAGACGGCCAAACATAGATGATATTTGTGATGAAACAACCGTCATCGCTTTGATCGCTAGTCAGATTCACACTCTGTTGTTTCCAATATCCACCAAAATGAGTTTCATTTTCCCGCAACGGAGTGCCAATTAAACAGGTTCGAAAAGGATCATTGAAGTGCTAAGGCTTGGACAATAGGCCAAAGCCAGAGTTGACCTATAGATGAATCCTGTATATTTTATAACTGATAACCATTGTGCTAACAGGTATTATACTAAGTTATAATAAACCACCTATCCTGATGTAAAAGGTGGAAGTGTTGAAGCCTGAGCAACAGGCCCTGAACTGAAACTGCTAACTCGGAACGTAATCCTTAATGAAATATGCATGGAGGATGTAGCTACCTTGAATGTATCTTTCCCTTCCTTTGTATGGGAATAGAACAACCGAGTCACGGAGGCAGGTGTCTGTCCCCGAGACCTGATGTGAGATCTTGTGCATAATCCCATCAGATAAACAGAGAAACTCCCTGAGCTTCTTCCTTGAGCCCTGGCCAGGCTCTGGGGGGAACCTAATGTGAGATTGAAGCCAGGTATTTCCGTTTAAAACAAAGGTGCCAGCTATTCTGGCTTGCTGATTTTTGGGTCTATAAGGCTGGACCCGCTCACAGCGACTCTGGAAGCCTCAGCTACGGGTGCAGGCACCGCGTAGGATTTCCCACTTGGAGGGAAATGTTCTCCAAACCCTCGCTGTAACCGGGGCTGCCCAGCGCCTGCAGGGCTGGGTGATGGTAAAGTATGTGAGTGGTCATGTCTCTTTCTTAATCACTATTCTCTCTCTCTCAGGTAGTAATGATTTGATGCATTACCCTGTATTTTCCTATTTAAGTGCACTATTGTGTCTTTTCTCACTGTATGTTTTCTGTATTATTTTGTAATATTATTTAGTTATTTCTAGTAAAATATGCCTGCTCTTTTCACTCTGGTGTCTGAGTTTAATTGGTATCCCTGATCAGCAGACTCAAACAAAAATCCTTTATCCCAGATGTATTTGCCCATGTTACCCAAATATTTGTTCTAGCATAATGTCAAAAATTCCTTCACAAACTGTTACAAAACAAAATAAGATAGACATCACCCCCATTTCCCACGTTTGATGTATCGCCATGGTTTGGCCTCTTTTTGCCAGTCGTCCTTGTTCACCTGTCAGCTTCGAGGAATGTTTATTCCAGTGCCACAACTTCTGTCTACTCTCTTGTTATTCTGCCCAATTCACTGCAAAGCTAAGCAGGACCTGCCTTTCCTAAACCCATGCTGACTGGGCCTGAGCATCTGGTTGTCCTGCATGTGCTGTACGATGGTACTCAGGACGAGCTGCTCCATCAGCTTCCCAGGCACCAAAGTCAAGCTGACAGCCCTGTAATTTACTGGATCATCCTTCTGACCCTTCTTATGGATGGGCGTCACATTGGCCAGTCTCCAATCTGTTGGGACCTCCCCGGTCAGCCAGGACTGCTGGGAAACGATGGAAAGTGGCTTGGCGAGCACCCAGCCAGCTCCTTCAGCACCCTCGAGTGTATCCCATCTGGTCCCATAGACTTGTGAGTGTCTACATGATGCAGCAGGTCACTGACTGTCTCCTGGATTGCGGGGAGGTCATTCTCCCAGTCTCTGTCATCTGGCTGAGGAGGCTGGATTCCCTCAATACAGCTCAACATGCTGGGGGGGCTCCCGGGGGCTCTGGGGGTAGGGCTGCCCGGTGCCTGTGCCCAGGGGGGTCTGTGTCCTTCCCCCTCCCCTCCCCAGCTCTGACTTTACTCCTGGGCCTGCCCCGGCCGGGCCCAGCTCCAGCTGACCAGGAGCACACACGCCCGCCCCCCCGCCCCCCAGGCATCCAGCGGGCAGGAGAAACCCCGACACCTGCCCAAGGGCCCCAGGGGTGACCCCAGTACTGACCGCAGCCGGGCCGCAGCTGGAGCAAAGGCTGCAGCTCCCGAGACCAACATGGCCGCCGGTGAGCCCCGTGCCCGGGACTGCAGCTCCCAGCATGCCCCGGGAACCAACATGGCCGCCGGTGAGCCCCGTGCCCGGGACTGCAGCTCCCAGCATGCCCCGGGAACCAACATGGCCGCCGGTGAGCCCCGTGCCCGGGACTGCAGCTCCCAGCATGCCCCGGGGCACCCGTTCCCGCGGTCTGACCCTGCGCGGACACCGTCCCCCGGCCCGGCCCCGCCCCCCAGCCCCATGGCCGCCTCCCCGGGCTGCTGCGGCCGGTGGAGAAGGGGAGAGGCGGGGGAAGAGTTGCAGGAGAAGAAGAAGAAGGAGAAAGAGAAGAGGAGGGAGGGACAGAGCGGCGGAGAGAGGTGGGACAGGGCGTTGGGCTGCTGGAGAGGGACGGGCGGTGGGCAGAGGGATGGGAAACGGGCAGTGGGACGAGGAGAGGGGGGGGAGCTGGATAGGGAGTGGGGGAAGGAGAAATGCTGGTGAGGAGCCGGGCAGAGGGGCAGAGCGGGAGGAGGGTGGAGGGGAAGGGGACAGCGGGTGCAGGAAGGAAGAGAGTGGTGAGCCTCAGGACGGAGGGACAGCGAGAGGAGAAGGGCAGGAAGGAGGACAGAGGGACGGACAGACACAGGCAGGGCGAGTGAGCGGGCCGGGGGGCGAGAGACAGCAAAGGCACCAGCAGAGTGGAGGGACAGAGACATGGGACAGGGAGCAGGAGAGAGGGACGGAGGGGAGAGCAAGGGAGAGGCAGGGACAGAGAGCAGGGCACGGAGCAAGAGAAGATGGAAACAGTCCCAGGAGACTGAGAAACAGGGTGTGGGTCAGGACAAGGGTCCGAGAAGGACACAACAGCGATGGCCTCCGGGATGGAGATGGAGGAAGAGCAAAAGGGGATGGGGGGCAGAACCGAGTCCCAGAGAGAGGGCCCAGGCAGCTGAGCAGGGGAGACAGGGGGGAGAGAGGGGACAGGCTGCAGGAGAGAGAGGGAAAATAAGGCCAGGAAGCAGCACCTGGTGACAGAAAAAAGAGGACAGGGAGCGGAAGAGAGAGCTGTGGAGAAAGGCAGAAAATAGCAACAGGCTATATCATGTCTATAAACTATGACAAAGGTGTTGGGGGCACCAGTTACCTGGAGGGATACTGAATGTTATGTGTAATCTGTAATTTTTAATGTACTATAAAGTGAGTAATCCAAACTTGTTTTCAAAGATTTGAATGACAAACTGTAAGCTATTGATCCAGCATAGCGTGAAACAGACCTGTACCTGTTACCAGGAACTGCTGTGCTTCAACTTTTTTCTTAGAGTTACCGATGAAATGCTACATCTAGTGCCAGAGGAAGAGAACTTCCTGCTCACGCTCCCTGCAATTAAACTGTGGGCAAAATATGGATAAGGTGATTGTTCATAATCTTTAAGCTTTTCAGAGACACCTCATGCTGAAAAGATAATACCGTTGGAAGTACTTCAGCTTTGGATAGCCGTTTAAGTGACAGTTTTCAAACAAAGCCCTGTTTTTTAGTTTAGATTCAAGGTCTGTCCATGGGGTGGAGTGGGTGTGTTTTTTAATGGGGGTAGAGTGGGGAGAAGAGGGGAGTTCCTGCAAGACAAGGTGCTTTACTGCTTATCAGGAACCTGACTACAGATTGTAAAAAAGACAAGTTAATATAAAAGCTTGTTCCATAAGGAATAAGAAAGTATTGTTTGGGTATGCGTCTAGAGCAAGTGCTAGAAGAATGACAGAATTTTTTTCTTAAGGGACGTTGGAGTGAAGCAGTAGCTGTAGCAGTGTAGGCAAATTTCAGAGTAGCAGGATTTTGGGAAGTGGTGTGGGAATGATCCTTTTTCTCATCGCTGTTAAGGACCAACAGTTTTGGCCTCATGGCACTGCAATAACAACTGACTTTGAGGCTGAAGTGTAGTGAGTATTCTGTAGATTGTGAAGTTGGTGCTGCAAATTTGAAGGAATATCCTTGGGTATTGAAAGACTGCAGGCTAACTCCAGTGTATCCGCTCTGGGACAGGGCATTTTCTGCAGCCTGCTGGGATTTCTTGGTGGGCTTTCCTGGGCAATGCTGGTAGCGAGAACATGTCTGCTCTACCCAGATGCTTTGGCTTCTGCTCTTGTGAACAAGTTCTTGTTTTTTTTTCACAATAGTAAGAGCTATTGTTTATTCTAATTTGCAGCAAGAAGTAACACTTCTAGAGGTAGTTTTTCATAAAAGGTTTATGTTGACAACATTTAGTCCTACCCTGAATTACATGGCAGTTTTAGATGGACGGTTACTGGCTTTTCTTATAGAGGGAATGGCCAAATCCTGCGCTGCTGACACAACCCAAAGACAGCAATCTTAATTTACCACGGTGGGACCCTAGGGTGTGTAAACATTGACTTCAGAAGCCTTTAAACTTTTTTCTAACCTGTTGATACTGAGCACAATTGTTTTAACATCCCAGGTGACCCCCTCAGACCAGTACCATGTAATGGGGATCCTCGGCCCAGGCTCTCCACAGCAGGACACTGCACACACGGGATCTGCATCAACGACAGCGGTAACGGGAGAGGAGATCAAACATGGTAAAGTCCTTCCTGTGCTTGTTAAGTGATTTAAAAATGTAATCCTTGCTATATGAAACCACATCATCTGAATTGGTACCTAAGCACAATTCACAAGTGAAACGGTCCTGCCAGCATAGCGCTTTTTGAGCAGCAACAGTTCAGTGTTTCAAGCAAGAAGACATCAGAGCAATTAAAAAGGGAAGAGTGAACATGTATCTGGAAAGACAGTGCCTGGAGAGGCAGTTAATTTGGAGGAAGGAGAGATTGGAAGAGATCTCCAGGTCCATCAAAAGCTGACTGAACTCCATAGTAAGCAATGAGGGGTTGGCTGGTTGCTTCCTCCGATTCACGGAAACAGACTCTACAACTCGAATAGAGTTATACAGCAGGTATGTTTACTCCAGGGTGCGAGGAGATTTTTCTCCAGAAGGTTGCACTCCGACGGCACATTTTACCAAAGCTTATAGACTGTGCATATACATATTAATTGGATTACATAGCACAAATATCCATATGCATAAGTGAGGCTGGGTTAGTTCTAGAGGCTGGTGTCAGCAGTTTCTCTTTGCACCTGCCCATTGCCTCCTGGGGGGCGTCTCTGGGGGTCTGTTGTCGGAAGGCTCATAGTCTTTCTCACCTTGTACTTTTCCTCAGAGATTCTCTTAGCCAGTTTCTTGAACAAGCAGAGTGGTTCCAGAAGGTTTGCCACCTCTGTCTTATCTAAAACCACCAGTATACTAGTTCTACCACCCATACATGGCTACTACATCTACTCTATCCACTACAAAACCAAACTTGTTAGAGGGCATCTGCTTTCAAAGGACATGTCTCTTATTTTTGCTGAACACAGTGGCCCTTGGTAAGCTTTCACAGAACTGTCAGGGCAAGCAGGATTATTAAGCAATATTCAGAAATCATTACAAGTTGCTATAAGTAAATAAGTTGCCAAAGCAGGTGGTCATTTCCTTGTATCACCTCCTTTCTTTATTTCCCTTGGAAGGCTGTTGCAGCACCCAAATCTTCTAAGCATTAAGAAGTTTTCTTCCAGTTTGCAGCTTAAAGTTACTCAGGACCAGGCAGTACATATTTTTTCTGGTGCTCACACCCTTCAATCTTAGTAACTGTTCTCCCTAAGTGTTATTTCCCTCTCCTGCATTTACAGGAGTCACCCCACTCTTCTCCCACTTGCTTTCCTGGCCCGAGCAAATCCGGCACTCCTGACGTCAGCCCTCACGTCCGCCTGCCATGTCCCAGTGATCCTTGAGAAGCGAACCTGACCCCAGAGGTCTGGGTTTTCCCACTGTGTGTGGGGGAAACAGCCTGACCCCTGGTTGGTGGCAGCAGGGTGTGATACTGGTTCTCCTGTCTCTGCAGATCCCAACAGAGAAAAGAGTTTTGGCTGGACGCCATCCTCAGGTGAGTCCCGCTGCAGTAGCAAAGCTCTGGTGCCAGCGTGTCCGTCGGTGGGATGCTCCAGCTGAGCTGAAAGGCAACTCGAGAGCTGGGGGAGAGGTACCCCCACTGCTGGGGCAGCTGCAGGGCAGCGCTGGCCGAGTTGCTCAGCCTTGTGTTGGTAAAGTAACACCAAGCTGATCCTGCTGCCACCATTTGCTCCTTTTGTGTCTGGATTTCTCCTGATGTAAATGGTGCTGGAGGGGCTGGCAGGGGAGAGAGCAAAGGAGGAGGAGGCGAGTAGTGAGGAGGTGTTGAGTAGCGAGGAGGAGGCGTGTAGTGAGGAGGAGGAGGGTGTGGTGATCAGTGGAGGCGATCAGGGAGGAGGAGGCGGCGGCGAGCAAGATCAAGGCCATGGCGAGCAGGGGCGGGACATGGCAGCCGGTGCCACCAGCAGCTCCCAGGCGCGGCCGGAGCCAGACCCAGACCCGACAGGCTCCTCGGCAGAGCTGCCTCTCGCTGTGCCCGGAGCGCTGGCCCTTCGACCTGAGCCACTCGCCGCCGTGGTGAGTGGGGCTGGGGGGCTCCGGGGACCTGGGGATGGGCTTGGGGGGCTCCAGGCGAGGCGCTCAGGAGGGCTCCAGAAGGCCCAGAATCGCTCCGGGGGGACTGTGGAGGGCCCAGGGCTGGCCCGGGCAGGCTCTGGAGAGCAGGGGTGTCTGGGGGCCGCTCTGGTCACTGTCCCTCCTGCGCAGTCCTGGGCAGTGGCAGCAGGGGGGACATGGGGGCCGTGGTGCAGTCAGGGTCACCCCTTGCGCGTGAACTGGGTTAACTGGGCAGCCGTGCTCGTTTCCCGGCCCCGGCCTTTCGATTCTGTAAGAATAACGATGCGGAATTGAGCACCGCAAACAGCTGGAAGCCCTGAAGGTGTTTCCCGGCGCTCGGTGCGGGCAGAGCGGTGGTTCTGGCTGCGAGGTTTGGTTGGGGGGAGCCGTCGGGCGCAGGCCGGCGCCTTGAACCCGGCTCCTCTGCGCATCCCGGGCCCTTGCGCCGTGGTGACGGCGTGTGCTGGGAGCGGGGCCGTGGCCTCAGGCCTTCCCCTTGTTGTTGTCCAGCTTCAGAGCTGCAGGTTGTGAGTGTCAGCGCAGCCAAACAGTGAGGTTAGACAAAGGTTCAAGTCAGGTGAGACAAAGAGTAAAGAAGTAGTGTGAAGCCTGTGAGACAAAACCCAGGTGGATGTGAGCCGAGCATCCGTGGGGCAAGGTGAGCAGTGGTCTCTTTGAGGTCAGATGGTCAGGGCTGAAGGGGTCCTGCAGATTTTTCAGCAAAGATACGAGGTGATTTGGAGAGACTGTGGCCTCTCCCTCCCGTGGCTATGACTTGAGTAAAACGGTACGTGTGCTTCAGGGTTTGGTGGCCTTGGAAGAGACCAGTTAATTATTGTTGGGCTCCAAAGCCCCATCAAAATGTCGCCTGCTGTCTCGGGTCAGTTTGTTCAGTAGCCGTGTCCCGGCGTGGTTTCTGACAAGCCCGGCAGTAGTAGTCGAGGTTAACAACTGTGGAAGCCAGGGCAGTTCCTCGAGGTGAAGTCCCTGAGGCGCAGTGCGGGGCGGCGGGTGGCCCAGCCGTGGGCAGCGGCTCCCTCTCGGAGCAGGAGGGTCAGTGTACATGTGACAGAGCCCTGGCTCCTCACACAGCACCAGCCTCCTTTTGTGGAGACAGGGGATTGTTTTCCGGGCTTTTCATCTTCTGAATAGTTGGCCTGGGAGAGAGAGGAACCCGCTGGCCCTATCCGCTTAGCGTAAGCTTGGAGGCACCAAACAAAATAAAGATTTTTGCTGTATAGTGTCATAAAGGCAGCAGTTACCTTCTGGATGCCTGTACTAGCATGTAGATGGCAAAATCCCGTTCTCTGTGATGGGCTTGCACCATCTTCTAAGTCCTAAGCCCACATGGGCCTGTTAGGCCATTCCCAGCGGGGACTCACAAAGTCCTTACCATCAGGATTTAACGCCAAATCCCAGTTCTGCAGAGAACCACTTTGCCAGCATCGGCTTCCCTCTCTGGAGACTCTGACAGCATTTTATTGTGCAAGTGGGACCTAGGTGATGGTGGCTGAGGAGTTTCTTAGGGAGGGAATGGCAAGCAGGTGCCGGGTGCCTGGAAAGTCTCCTCAGAGGAGTCTTTGCTCCCCAGCGGAACGCACTGGGCCAGTGCCCCTGCCTTGGGGGACTTTGAACTTGCTGTTTGTGGTTGACAGCCTGTGGTGAGACTTGTCCTGCCTGAAAGCCGGACGAGCCTTTCTTGTTCGTGTCCCAGCAGACACGGTGTGAGATCCAGCAGGTTGCTGGGGTGAGGAGTGGTCTCCCCCAGGGCAGGGCTGGCTGGCTGAGGGGCAGAAAGCTCCAGCTGGGGCGTACGACACTGGGGCTCCGGTTCCCCGTGACTCCACCAGTGCGGAGCTACAGCTTTGGGGCTCTCTTAGATTATGCCTCTGGGGAGCAGTCACTGATTTAATTGCCCTGTAATTATTAACTGCAAAGATTTGCTTTACAAAACTGACACGGGATGCCTGCTGTGACTTTGTCTTGATATCCTTTCAAATGAGCAAGAGCAGTCTTAAAAATCATTGTGATACACAGCCCTGGCCCTGAGTACAGTGTGTTGTGCACTGCAAGGTGAGAAAAACCAGATACTGGTAATAAATAATAGTGGCAGTGATACTACAATGCAAATCCTGCTGAATACGGAGTTCCAAGTGGAAAGTTCCTTAATTGCCTAAAATCCTGGTCATCAGCTCAGCTCTGGTTTGTGTTTGTTTTTGTAATCCCAATTTGCTCTGTTTCAGTAGAATGGCCAGTTAATGCAAGGGATATGTAAATTGGGGAATATTCCTTTTTCCCATGGTATATGGTCCCTCACTTCAACATTCTAGACAGGTGAGAAGCAGAGATAATTTTGATGGTGACCTTTTCCTTTGAAACTCCAAAAATCTAATCTTTAATATAAAGTATATTCTCATCTACGATAGTAAGCAAGGTAAAGAACATTTATGGTTTAAAAAGTGGATGCCCATTGAAAATGTATTGTTAAAAGGGGATGTCACCACTTCTCAGCAACTCTGTAGTAAAAGTGCTACATCTGGAACATCCCCGCTGAAGAATTTTGAGGAGATTGCCTCATTTGAGTCAGTCTTGATTTGGTATGAATTTGGGGAACTGGACTCAAATTTAGGTGCAGGTGAAGGAGGATTTTGAGCAAATTAAAAAAAAAGAAAAAAAATCAGGAACAAACAGTGTACATCCAAGCATTTTAAATCACCTTAAATGAAATTACTGAACTATCAGTGATGTGAAGTTACTGTCTGTGATACCAGAGAAACAAATGCGATACTAGTTTTGAGAAGAGCTTCGACTCTCGTCTTGGAGGCTACAGATCAGTCGGTCTAGCTTCTGTGCTAGGAAAATTGTTCAGCAATTCCAGTAAATACCGAGAATTTGTAGAGAGAAGAAGAAACAGGATAAACAGCAGAGAAAAAGGAGTCCCAGAAATAAAAATTTTAAAAAAGACTTTTTGGGCTTACTATGATACCGCTGTAACAAACATTTTGTACAGTACTGTTTAAGACTGATTCTCCTCCTTTGCTGTCTGTTTTCCTAACACACATTTTTGTCAGTTCTGCACTTATATTTCTTGTAGAGGATTTAGGGGTGACATTCGTATGTAGCTCTTAAATATTTAAATCTCTGGAAGAAAGCTTCTCAGACATGAACTTCTGTTTTCCCTTTGCTGACAACATGTGCAGGAGCAGAGGACTAAATGAGACCAGGGGTCGGCTTTGCTCAAGAGCTTGTTTCTGACAGTCATGGAGGTAGGAAATCCGTGACGTTTCTGCGATAACTTGCTCTTGGGGAGGCGCTGCACAAGCCCCAGGCTGCGTTGCTCTGTGGAGCCAGCAATGAGCCCAGATCCGTGCTGCGCGGGTGCCAGCGCCCGGCGTGTTCCGTGCGGTGGCCCTGTGCCGCTCTCCTGGGCGAGAGGGGCCTTCCCTGGCAGAGAGCTCGGGCTGCCCGCCGCACCGTGCCTCTGCCGAAGCCCAGGGCATCCAGCTGCCTTCTTTCCAGCGGTTTGATGGGTCTTGGTTGAGGCCCCAAACATTTCCTCCTTCCCTCCAGTACCTTTTTGAACCTTGAATTGAATTCAGCATTTTTGAGGACCAGCCCGTTCATCATTTAAATGAGAAAATACAGGTACAGACTTCTTTGAAACTGAAGTTACTACATCCCTCTGCTCAGGTGGGAGTTGCATTTTAGCTGCTTTTATGGTCCCTGAAATATTAGATGGAAGGAAGTCAATGAAAAGGAATTGGATTGACTTTCTCCTCTGCTGCTGTATGCAGCTGCCAGGTGATAGCATGAGTCAATCCTCAGCAGAACCAATGTAATCTGGTGGTTTCAAAGCGAATGCAAGCAGTGGATTCAAAAAGTAATGTAGAACAGTTACTGTAGTACCGGTGTTTCATCAATGTGCATAACAGGGTGAACTAACTTGTTTGTTTAAAGTTTAATTTATTGTTGGTAGGCTACCTGTGAGATTCTTGGGAAAGCGCAGATAAAATTCCTGTTAATCCATGATCTCTTTGGGTTTTTTGGTTTCTTTTGTTTAAATTGTTTGTTCTTTTGTTGAGCACACCTTTGTGTGTGGTAATTCAGCATAGCAACAGACATTTATCTTGAATTATCCTGTTGAAAGGTGTGTAATACAGGTACAGTGGAATTTAAATGTAAAGCCAAAGGAAGCAAAGGAGTTCAATCTCTTGTTGTGTAATTAAAACACAACCTGCCTAGAGAGCCCAAAGGTCAGACTGAACGTATTATGCAATAAATTTATGCGCTCACAAATGTGAGCGGACTTAGAGTATTAAAAACTGAAGCCTACTGTCACTTCCTTGGTTATTTCTCCTGTCTTCCAGAGGGTGAAGTCAAATAAGGTTGTATTAAGAACTACTTAAAACTGTGTCTGCTAATTATGGATGCTTCAGCTTTTGTGTTCGTTCAGCTCATACCTGAGGTTGAGTTTTTGGAACCTCTGCTCTTTGGTAGCTGTGATGGTTCAGCTCTGTTGGCTTCCCAGGGATGCAGGACGTGCCTTGGGTAGAGCAGGGGAGGGTCCTGCTTGGATGGGCTGCGTGGTCTGGTTCTTCCTTTGTTGGTCTTACAGCTTCTCACCAATAAATAGGAGAGAGGTGAATTTGTTCACTTTGGATTGTTCAAGGTACGCATTAGAGAACCTTGAGCATATTGACATGGGAACTGGAAGAGACTTGAGGAGGCCTTGCATTCATTTTTGTTGCTCTGGATACAGAGGAGGACTTGGCACCCCTGTGCCAGGGCTCTGGGAAGGGGAATAGCCCAGCAGAGAGGAGCCCGGCCCAACCCTTCTGGCCTCTACAGCAGGGCAGTCCCGGGAGTCTGCTGGACCGAACAGCCCTTCAGAGTGGGGGCAGTGCTGTCTGGTCGGTCTCTCTCAAGCCTCGGAAGCGCGCTCTAAAATCTCGGAAGAGTCCGTTATCCGAGGAGGCTGTTGCGGGGGTTGGTCTTGGAGGAGACCTCCAGGGCTGGGCTCTGCTGGAGCCTGTGCCTTGGTGGTGCTACGCCGTTCGGTGCTGAGCTGCTCTGTCTGCTGTAGACGTCCCTTGTTTCTGACGGGAATCCTCCGGAGGCCGTAAGATGTTGCTTTTACATAATCTGATGGGCATTTACCTGGCAAAATGTTGGGCATGGTTCAATGAGACAGCATTTTGTGCAGCAAACGATTGGGCAGGTCTTTGTAAATGAAGCTGTAATGATTTGGCTGTCAAGGGACTTATATGCATCTGTATTGCTTTTATTTCAGATTACTGAAAACCTACGACAGACTGAAGGACAAACACTTGACTAAGTACGTCAGCAATACCTGGATAAGACAACATCATCAGAGATCAGGACTGGTGAGATTGAAAAATTTCCTTTTCTGAGAAAAAAAGAAAAGAATGAATTGTTTCTCTTAATATTGCACAAGTCAAATCACTGATAGTCCTGTTGTTCATTTCTTAGAAGTATGCGTTGTCATTGGTAAGAATTTGACCAGCCAAACACGTGCAATTCTGCTGTGCCAGATCAAAGCCACACGATCCCAAAGTTCTCCCCTACACCGTATCCCGCAGCAGCATTGATTCTCTTAGGTTACTGTTTCTCTTAGGTTTTTAAAATGTGACATCTAAGCATCTTTGACTCTAATAGCTGTTTAAATAGGTTCAGTGTTATTTTTTTAAAAGACTTCAATGGAAAACTGAAGGATTTGGTCAAGGTGAATGTGCTGGACATTTTGAAAAATACTTATGCACTCCTGGGTGTGACTCTGCTTAGCACAGGCAGATGCAACCCCTACGCAGTAGGAAGGCAAGTATTTAATTGCCCTCCGCTGACTTGGGCAGCGGCCCCTGAAGAGCAAGGCTGAGCCCACAGCTTTTAGGAAATGTGACTGGGGCTCTCCTGCCCTCTTCAGTTGGCTGATGGGGTCCCCGGGGTCAAAGAAACGACAATTCTGTGCTCGGAAGGTGAGTTCCAGCACCGTGGCAGAAGCAGCGGTGGTAACTGACTGGGAAGAGAAAGTAGCCTTTCTGGGGAATTGGGCTCTGTTTAAAAACACACCCTGTCCTGTCTTGTCCTTCTTAGTTACATTCTATTTGTTTATGGCAGATCTCGGGAAGTGGAAGAATCCTACCTGAGAAGGAATGCCAGCTGAATACTATAGAGGAGGAACACCTGAGATACACACGGGAGGGCCTGGCTGGCACCGTGTTTCGTAAGGCCCTTGGCATAGAGGTATGCATTGACCAGGACACAGGAACCTGGCTGCAATTAGCAGAGTAATTTAATCCTCAGCTCACACGTTCAGTGAATTTGGCTGAGTAGCTAATCTGAAAGAAAAGAAGAAAGACAGATGACTGAGCAAGGGAGGATGAGAGACAGAGCTGTCTGTCTGCAGAAGGGTCGTCAGCCCAGTGTGGGGCTTTTGAAAAGAAAAGGGAGGGAGGGGCAGCAGCCAGAGCAAGGAAGTGTCAGATGCACTCAGATTTAAGAGACCTTCAGCCAAGCCAAGAATCAGGAGATACGGAGAAACAGGCAGATGATTGAATTTAGGAGGATCAGCAGCTGGAGAGGACTGCAGGGAAATGAGTCAGAGGTGGGAACAAGTCTTGTCCCTTGTCTCTCTCCTTCTCCCCGTGATTTCCTTTCCTTCCTTAACCAGGCGTCCCAGTGTCACAGCTGTCCAGTGAAAGACAGCTGGCAGGCAAGCTCAGACGTTGCTGTTAGAGCTGGCAGGCCGATGCTGATGTGCTTCTTTCCCACAATTTAGTACCTCAGAGACATAAATTTCTCTTCTTTTAGGCGGGACCATCCAGAAGACCGGTGGGAAATGCCAGCTTTATGCACTCCCCTCATCCACCACCCGGTCCAAGAAATCATCGTGGGCTCTTCCCTCCCCTTGGCAGAGAAGCAACTGGTCGCTCCCAACAACAGGTGAGTTTTAGCAGCCACCCCGAAGGCGCTGGCGTGAGCACACAGAGCGCAGGCGTGCACGTAGGCCTGTGAGGTCTGACTGCCCCATCCTCCATCCCCTGGGGCCGACCTCCTGTTTGCAGGGTTGTCTCATTAGAGAGAAGTCTGCAGAAGCCGATGCTGCAGGAATGGCACATCAGAACGTGGAAAAAAAAAAAATCTTTGTGATAAACCTGCTTTAATCCTTCCCTTTTCTCTGCCTTGTCGCCCAAAGCTAGGCCGGTGTCAGTACGTTAAGTATTGTTAATGGGTGCTGCGGCTGTAGGTGCGTTCACACGCATTCTAAAATCCTGAGAGCAATGGAGGTCTTTTAGAAAACAGAGGTGAAGGGGTGAAGAAAGATGAAAGCTCATGCAGAAGGCTGTGCTTTGGAGCTCTGGCTCAGAAACCTCTTCCTCTCTGTTAACAGGCAGAGAAGGAATGTTAATATACTCTTGAAATATAAGGATACTAACGTCTAAGGTCAGAGGCCAAATATATGGTTCAGTTTTCACCGGTTCTCGATTTCAGTGATGATCATGGGTGCAGACTGCAGTGAGATTTTCAGTCCTGAATAACCTCCTCTCCAGAAAGAGGACACTTGGGCCTGTAGTTGTGTGTGGTGGTGGACATCGTCACATCAACACTGATCCAAGGAGTCTGCCTGTTCTAAGGCAGCAAGTTAACTCGGATAAACAGGTTTTTAACTTGGTGTTCTGAGGGGTATACAAAGAAAAGCTGAACTAAAAAAGTCACAAAAATGCAGAGTATTGCACAAAAATAGGCCTGCTTTGGTGGTGCGTTCTCTCAGTGTGCGTGTGCTGAAGGCACCAAAAGGCAGCACGTGGCTGCGTTCCTGTGAGTGTCTGTGAGCTCACGTGTTTGCTTCAAGGCTGCACTGTGAAGAGACAGTAGCAAAACCTGGATTTATGGTCAAGAGTTATTCTGGATGCTCCAGTATTTGGATGCTTAATGAAAGATGCCTAAAGGGGCCTGGCTCTTTGGAGGCAGACTAGAAAATGTAATTTCCTGAAGGTACCTGAGAATCACTCATCACTTCCAAATATCTCAATCGGTGCTGTTTTTTTTTTTTTTTTCCCCCCCCTCATGATGCTGTTCTGCTCTGGAAACTATACGATGAGATTTTGTAGCTGTTTTCTCTATTCTGTTCTAGACTTCCAGGCGACCACATGCAGCTCCAGGGGATCTGCAGCACTCACTCCATTTCCCACCACTTCCCATCTGTGCTGCAGTGGGGGCTGTAAATACTTCAACATCTAAAAAGAAGTGCCTGGCACCTCAACTCAGTCTACAGCCTGCCAGCAGGGTGAGGCCATATTTCATTCTGAAAATAATGTCATTTTAGGGACAGCTTTATAATACTGCTTTAGTACTGTAGTTCCCAGACCTGGTTAGTGCAGGCAACATGCCTTCCAAATGGTGATCAGCTTTTATTTAAACTCTCCTTGTTAACCTCCCCTTAATTTTCAAGACATTGACTTACTGGTCTAATGCCCAGTTCTTGATCACAGTGAGGAAAAATGTGGTGGCTTATCTTTTATAGTATAAAACCTCTGCATGCATAATTTTCTCCCTCCACATAGACTATCTGTTATGTCGAGAGGGAGGCAGCCACCTGGTTAACACCAAGAACTCAGGAATATTATCACAGAGCCTTACAAGTTTTCACCTTCATCTACAGCTGCAAAGTAACAAAAAACCTCCTTTATTTTTTCCTGTTACCATTCCTCCTGCTAAGTCACACTGGCAGGTTCAGAGAATGAGAGCTTTTTGGAGTAGCCAGACATGATCTTGATACATACACAGTTACTTTCAGGTGAGATTTGGACTTTTTTTCTAGGAAAACATGGTGTAATTGGTTTTGTGTTAGGAGTTCCATGGGGCTGGAGGATTTCGGAATGGGGCTGTGACCGCTGCCTGGCAGACACTGGACGAATAGCTCCCTCCTGCATTTGCTCTTACTGTGATGGGCACCATCCTTTCTCCAAGAATTTGCCGGCACTTTCTGCTTCATGCTCCCTGCTGACAAAACAGCCGGATCAGTCACAGGTTATGCAGACATGATGCAGACCTCAGACCCAGAGCACACGATGTTTGTGGAATTTATTCTCTAGAGTTGCCTTTTGCTTTTCAGGGCCCTGGGCCTCTGTTTGCATTTCATCTGAAGGAGGACGAGACCTCCACTACAAATGGGAGAGAAGCGTTTTGAACCACATCTTGTGTAACTGATGCCAAATGACGTTACTATTGGGAGACCTTGGCTGCTTTGGAACTTGCTTGCCAGCGGAGGGAGCGCAGCAGTGCCGTGGGGTTCTGTCTGCTGGGGATCAGAACTCTGCACTACAAGCAGTACCCGGCTCACAGTGCTGTATATAGCTATGGGGGTGACGCTCCCAAGCAATCTGCCTGTTGCTTTGCAAATTAAAAGAAAGGGTTTTAGCACAGAAATCTTTTCCTGAACAAAATTGCAAGCACTCAGTTATGGAACTGTTCTAGAAGCATGTGTCTTACGAGGTGTAAAGAGCCATCAAACCATGGTTGGTTCAATACGCTCGGTCGCTGGTTTTGCATAACCTATTTAACCTGGTTACATGTTTTCACAGGAGGAAAGGAGCGAAGTAAAAGGTCCAAATGCGGTAAAATACATGACCAGTTTATCTCCCGTCGTTAACACCGGCCTGATACCGGCACCACCTCCACCCCAGCAAAAACGTGGAAACACAGTGAGAAGTGAGGTAACCAGAGGGAGAAAATTGTGTCCCGTCAGTGTGCCCACTGAGGCAGAGCACCCTCCGAGGAAGGTAAGTTAGCTCTGTCTACATCTCTGTTTATGTACAGGTATATAATCTTCCTTGTTGGTGTATTTGCCTAATGCTGAAAGATGTGTCGACCTAGTTTGCATAAAGATTCACTGAATTTTTGAAAGAAATAAAATTCCTAACTATTAAAATCTGTAACTGCCACCCATCTCTGTATATACTAAAACATTTGGTGTTTTTCATCAGCTGGGGGAAAAAAAGGTGCTTGAACAGAAAAACCATGGGATCTCTTACTTAACACCTTCTGGTGTAGTCAGTCTGATCCTGTCTCTGACCATGTCTGAAATGCCTTGAGCGTACGAACCTTCATCTGTTACACTAGACCTCCAGCCAGTTTTAACTCCTGTGAAGGAAATGGTAGGAACCCTGGATTGGGAGGCGCGATGTGGGTCATGGTCCCTGCAATTTTGGGCAATTCGATGCAGTGGATTTTCAGTTTGAAATCTTTTCCTGCCCTTCTGCATATTACAAATCAGTTCCCAATTTAAGCAGCTCAAGGCCTGTCTTAAAAGACTGGCAGCCTCAAGTGTACGGCACACATACATGCTCTTTGTGTTCACCTTCTGTTAGAGTTGGAAGCTGACTGCATTTTTTTTGTGTATTTCCTGCTACAGAATTCTGGCGTCGTCTCCAGGTCCCTGGTACGCAGCGGCGCGCGTGTCACCGTGGCCTTGGTGGGGAAAAATCTCTGTTTACCTGGCAAGGCTGCTGGGGACAGGCAGCACTGTGGAGGGGAGAACCTGTGTATGTACAAAGGCAGACTACTGGAAGGAGGTAAGGGTGCAGAGTCAAAGAATTCATATCGATTCTGGCAACGTCTTTTTTTCTTTTGGCTAAAATGTTGGTGTGGCATCAAAATGACTTCAGCTGAGCTCAGTCAAGATACATGGATCCAGGGATTTTTATACCATCTTTTATACCATCTGCCTCCAGACTAAATGTGGATCTACTGTTTCATGATTGTAAGTGAGGTTAGAGTGACTTCTGCAAATTATGGTAGAAGGAACTTAGAGAACTAATTTAACAAAATACTGTAGCTTAGGTGAATTTCGTATAGAGACGTGTGGTTAATAAAGTAGTAGTAGTAGTAGTAGTGGTAGCAAACTGTCCTTAAATGGGGGTTGTCTCTTTCTGACTTGCTCCATCACATCATGTTGCTTATTACTCCAGAAGGAAAAGTGCATAATGGGAGCCCAATTCCCATCTCTCTGACGTGAGTGCAATCCCATAGCACCAGTAAAAGGTGAATTGTGTTCTGGGATCCTGGGAAGAGGCGATGGCTGGGAGATTGTCACTTGTGAGGAGGAGTGATTCCACCGATGACACCCCTCATTCCAGCTCACAGACCCCCTGTGCTGGCGTTTTCAGCGGGCGTGGGAAGATGGTGCAGAGCTCCCTGCGCTCCCGCCCGTCCCCGAGGCTGTGGGAGCACCGCGGCGTGCCCGCGGATCAGCTCATGGGCTGCTGGGCTGGCTCCCCGCTGTGTCCTCTGTGCCTGCCCCTCTTGTCCCCAGCCCTGCTCACAGGCCTGCGGGAGTGACCAGTGTAAAGGGGGTACAACCCCGTCCCCCCGGCATGGAGGGGGGTGGCCGCCTCGGTGCCCTCCCGCCTGGATGCCAAGCGGTGCCCTTGCAGAGCAGCCTGGAACGGCTCCAGAAGCAGCATCTTTCCGGTGCCCGGTGTTGCCTGAGCCCAGCCGCGTCCGTGCGGGCCCAGAGCCGCTGGTGCTGAGCTGTGCTCATCTGGAGCCTCGGCTGCCCCTGCCAGGGGTGTCCCACTGCGGGGGCTCTGACGTGCTGCTGCCCTGCACCCGGTGGGCACGTGCCAGGAATCCTAAACCTCCTGTGCACGATGCCCACTCCTGTAAGGCAAGGGCGGAGTTAAGTTTGTGGAGATGGGAGGCTCTGCTCTCTGTTCTGCTGTGGCTGTGAGTGCCCAAACGGAGTGGCTTGTCACAGGGGTGCCCAGCTTGGCACTCTGGGGCTGGAGAGAGACGGGGCTGTTGTGTAGGGAGGAGGTGGGGTATTACCCCACAGAAAAAAAAAAAAATCTCCTTATTCCCTTAATTCTCATTGTCTGGGTAACTGTTTATCTGCCTAATTGGTTCTGCATCAGATACGCGTTATTTCTGTCCCTGGCATCTGTCACTTCAGTGTTTTAAAAGCACCGATCGAAAGAAAAAGAGGCGGGCAATAAAATCTGAAAGGTGAGAAGTGATGGCCATGAGGGACAGCTGGTGTGTCAGCGGTGGCAGCTCTCCTGCACCGTTTGGGTTTGTTGCCTCTCTGCTGCGCGCGCAGTGAGCTGGTGGTGGCAGTGGAATTACTGAATGTCACGGGGAAATCACTGACATCACCGTGCGCTGGTGCCTGGGGTTCCAACCGCGGCAGCTCGGCTGGGCAGGGGAGGATTCTTTAATGCGTACGCGTGGGGCCAGTCTGTACTACAGATGTGAGCAGAGCTGTCTGTGAGCTACTACAGCTTGTCAGGCTCGTGGCCTGGGACGGAATCCAGACCATGTTGGTGTGGAAATGGTAAATCTGTTGTAAGCCTCATTTGTATGAGGATTTCACGTGGGAGCTGAAGGAGGTACGGGAGCAGTGCGGTGGCAGAGTGTTCCTGCGCAGCACCCTTTGCCTGTATTGATTTAATTCATTCAGTTTGTAAGCCACTGCTTTGCTGATTAGCCATGTCAATCCACATTTGTCTTACTTTGTGCTGCAGTAGATATCTTTCTCCAGTTTTCTCTGTTGCTGGCATTTTTTCTTCATGGCAACAGTTTTTTCTCCTGTAACAAGAGACTGTGTGGCATTTTCTCTCTGAGTTTGCCCAGTTCTCAGTTTTTCTAGTCCTTTCAGTGGCTAATGGTTTTGTTTGTTGTTTTTAATGTGTTGACCACACTTGATGCATCATTCAGTAGCTTTAGTGCTTTTTGCTATGCTGTTTATGAAGAATACGATGCTTTTTTATGATAATGTGCTGTTACTCTTCCATCTGTGGTCCTAGATTCTCTCATGGCATTAAAAAGACAGAGCAAATGTACAGGCAAAAGGAGACTGATGAAGTTAACCTCTGCCTGCTTAAAAAGAACTTTATTAGTTGTGAATTCCGTCTCACAGTATGATTCTTGTATTTTAGAGTACGATGATGATATTGAAGCAGAAGAGAGACAGATTGACGATCAAATGAGTGGAACATCAGAGTCACCCTCAGGTGATGAAAAACCTGACTTGGACACTGAAAAGGAGAGTGAAACCTTATCAGAGAAGGCATTGGAGGTCTCTGACAGTGAGAAGGATGAAGATGATAAATACTCTGACAGTGACTTCTGGGACAATGAACAAGGTTAGATTTTTTTCATACTGAGGCTTAAAGAAGTTGACCTGATGACTGTTTTACATTTTTTATGCACGTTTTACATTTTGCGCGTGCCCGGTACATGTTAAGGGGAAAACACATGAAAAAGCATGCAATTCCTACTGAATTGGGAAAAGATAGCTGTTTTATCTGTTATTAATTCAACCATCCTCACTGAAATGCAGCAAAACCCACAGGCAGTGTAAGGGTGTGCCAGCTCACAGCAGACTTTGCTGAAGTGCACCGGTGCAGAAGTGGAGCTGGAGCCAGTCGGCAAATTAGCTCTAAATACTTGGGCAGATCAGCACTTAATGTCAGCGGTCACTGACGTCCGAGACCACTCACACCTTCGGAGGATAGGTGCTTTCACCTGAGAAGCCCCCGGCACACCCAGCGTGCCTCCTGGTGGTTTAGCAGTGCTGTCTTTAATGGCCCCGAGCAGCCAGAACCTCGGCGGCGTCCCCTGCCGCACTGCTGGCCCGTGCTGGCCGAGGGAGGAGATGCCGTCAGCTCGGCTCTCCCTGCTGCCTGCCTGGGATTATCTTCATCAGTAATCCCATGGAAAACTCGCAGGCAAGTTCTCATTTCTTAGATGAACAGCAGCATTCCATTCACCACGTCGTTGCCTCTTCCTTGGGGCAGTGTTTTAGTTCTTCTTAACTTTTCTCCTCTATGGCTTTGTGAGATCCTGAGCTGACTTCTGTGCCTCTTGCTTGTCATAATGTACCAGGATTTCTCCATTTCCTGCTCTTTCAAAATCAGTTACTTTACATTCCTTACATTTGACAGTCCTAATGTGCAAACCATTTCTCGAGTTAAACGGAAACTTTCACATTTGGATTTCTGGGTGAATTAAGCAATGGCAATATTAAGCAATACAGCTCGTTGTGAAAAGGTTGCAGCTGCAAGGAAGATCCAGTCTTTTTATAGAAAGTATAAAGTCCACCAGAAATTCCAATTAGGTTTGAAACTTCCTTGCTTATAAAATCATTGCAGTGATCAAAAAGAATCTTAACTTTTGTTCTCTCGTGATAATGAGAAATAGCTTGTGATTCAGGAATAATCAGTACGATTTTCTGCTTGTTAGTGCATGGCATTATGAACTTCTCTGTGACTTTACTCAGCTGCCTCTCAAGCTCTAGCAGTGTGTGATGATCATTCTTTCTCTTTCCTATTTGTTAATTTTTTTGTGTTTTCCCCTTTGAAATGAAATCTTACTACTTTTTTCCCCACCACTGAACAGAAGAGGTGGAGAGAAGGGATAAAAAAGATGTGGGTTTCTCCCAACGGAGTAGTAATAATAAATTCATGAAACATAAGAATTCATTGGTAATTTTGAGGGCAAGAAGAGCTTTCTGCTTGAATGAAGGACTCCCTGAAAGTAGTATAGGTGGAAATATTCCAAGCAGCGTTAGTAGCAACTACTAGTTCCATTTTTTTAGGAGACCGGTAAAGTGCCTAATAGCTCTCCACAGTGGAAGATGTTTCTGGATATTCATTATTTTAAAAGTTTTTCTTTAATTCAACACCATTTTTTTTTAGCTATGCGTTTAGCTATGCGTTTTTGCACATCCTTAAGCAGGTCTTTTCCATTCTTTCTATTTACAAATTCTCCAAGACAACATGACCCCATTTCACTGTTGTTGGCTTCAGCTTTCATCTGCGTGTGTCCTGAAATTCCACATGCTCTGTACATTTATTGTGCTTTGAGGTCATCTGCCGAGCCTTGGGCCTGTAATTTTTTCAAAGAAATACTCGCTTAAGCTTAAGTATGTGTCTTAGTGTTGGTAGACCAAGATTTTGGATAGCAAGCTTTTGGGCATGGATGCTACGTTTCTGTGTTTCAGCAATCAGTACACTAATCCTCTTGTAAGCTATGAGTGCTGCTTTGGCAGAAATAACGCGCTAATAGCAATGGGATCTGGATCTTTATGAGTGCGTGTTGTGGACAGATTTTGTCTCATCTTAGTTCAGCATATGATGACGCTTGTTCAAGAGTGTCTGAACCCGTTGGGCCCCTTGGGTCAGTTCAGCCAGCATACAGAGTCCAGAATAAAATCCAGATAACTGAGGTGCCACAGATGTGACTTTTGCATACAATATTATGAGTCGGACATAAATAAAGAGCGTGTAAGAGGGACCTTGGCATTCAAATCCCTGTGGACCATAAGCCTGTGAATGAACTGGGGAGAATCGCTGACGGTTCCCCTGGTGCAGTGTGTAATCTGCACGTTGGAGTGGTTCTGTCTGTTTGTACTCTCGTCAGTGTCTGGGAGCGGTGGTGTTTTCTGGGACTGTGAACACACCTCCTGTCACAACAGAGGCGCGAGTCCGGGGCAGGCTGGAGGTGCCAGAGTCATTGCCAGGTGGTGGCTGCCCAGTCATTTGTGCCTCACGCCTTTTGCTTTTTAATGGCTTCTCTTTCCGGCTTCCTCTTTTGTAACTTTGTGATAGTTCTTGAAGATTGCAGTCCAGTCCAGGTGGAAACAGCAACGGCACCTGGATGTGGTCGTCACGTGTATTCTGAACCTGATGACTCCTGTCCAGATGTGGAAGAAGAGGTCCTAGAAAGTGGGGAGTATGATGCCAGTGAAGGTGAGGTTGGCTGTTGAGCAGGGATGAGATCTGATTCATCTGAAGTCTTTTTATAGAAGTGCTTGCCCTTTCCCTTTCCTTGCTAGTCTATCAAACCCTATGTCTGCTCTTTTCTCTCCTAACTTGTACAAAATTGGGTGGTGACTAGCTGGCTTCTGCAGTCATGTGTAGTTAACCTGTATTACAGTAAACAACTGCTTTGTTGGCAGCTGTAATGGTCCTAGGAAAAGAATCCAGGCCATGAAAAACTGGGTGCCAGTCAAGAAAAGAGCTGTGGAAAGCAGGAGTCTAGCGAGTTTCCCTTTGCTTCCAGGTAGCGCAGGGGCTCCTGGGGAGGTGAATGTCCAGGACAGGCAGGGTGGGACTGACAGATGGAGGGCAGCTGAGCTGCAGCCTCCATCTCCGTGCTGCGCCCCGTTTGTCTTCCAAGCTCATCTCCTGGTGAGCAGTTGGCCTAATTGGCAGTGAGGAACCTTCAGCTTGGTCTTGGTTCCCTCCAAGAACGTTTCTGGTCCCTGCAGCCTGAGCCATTCATTGCTGGGAGCGTGGTCTGCCCGACAGAAGAGCCTTGCCTGTCACCCGGGGGGTGTTCCAGCCAGCCATCCTGCCGCGGCCATCAGCCGTACCGGAAGGTCACCTTAAGCTTCCGCTCCCCAGCGGCAGTGAGTCTGAAAAGCGAAGAAACCCACAGGTTAAAACTGACTTCAGTCTGCACTGCTGCTCTTCCATTTCCTTCTGCCATCCTCTAAGGCTCTAAGAGCTGGCAGGAACAGGCCAACTCTACTGTTTTTAAATTGCAAGTTGCGCACGGTCTTGTACGTTGACACATTAATCCCGGGTGTTGCAAGTTTGTTTTTCTGGTCAGCTGGGAGCCTTTTGACCTCCTTCCTCTATGTAGCCTAAGAGCACAGTCTTGTAAGGTGAGTTGTCTTTCATCTGGAGAGTGTATGCAGGAGGCTGGAGGTTCCTTCTTGTCTCTGGTCTGTCAGCAATTGTCTTTTTCCTCAGTAATTCTTTGTCAGGTGAAACTCCTTCTGCCTCAGTCCCATCAGCTGACTGCAGACAACAGTCGGTACCATTTAGTTTCAAAGCCTGGTGGTCTTCATGTGTTGGTCTTCACACGGATCCGTGTTTCTGATGCAGAGAGCAGGGTAGCGAAGATGTAGTTCCTGGGCAGCCCGACTTCTGTGGCAGTTGTCCCTCTGGATCGGGGTTGAAACCTGTTTGCTTCCCGGGGGGCAGGTGGTCTTTGGAAAGACCCGAATCTCCTAGTTGTTACCTTCTCAGGTGCCACGGTGCCTCATCTGGAATACTTTAATGCTGAAACAACCTCACGGTTGCTGTTATCATTCTGCCCAAGGCAAGACCTCACTTTACAGAAGGGAATATGTTGTAATCAGCAGCCAGAGTAAATAAACTGCTCTTTCTGCTAACGAAGCAGGTAAACAGGCAGACTATGCCATGCACCACACAGCATTTGGTTTCTTTCAGGCAAAGTGAACAAAGCATCTATTTTGCAGGGACCAGCAAAATCCATTACATTAGACTCAGTCCGGTATAAGCAGCTGGACAGTTTGGACGCTGTACTTTTGTGGAGAGAGGAATATTTACTCTGAGCTGGGATGACAGTTTGGGATGTTTTCATTTTGTACCAAAACTTCCCTTAGAAAGTTTTAAAATGATTTCATGTTACTGATGTTGGTAGTAGACCTGAGCTCTCCCAGATTCAGGAGGTAGGGTTTTCAGTGTGAGTGGTGTAAAAGTATGGTAGTGATTGATAACTGCCTTTTTATATCTATGTAGATATATATATATAATATGTATAAAAGAAGAAAAAATTTAAAATATAAGGTACAGAAAGCTAGTAGTGAACATAAGCAACAAACCTGGTGCAAGATGCGTCTTGGACGAAGGCATGATTTCTTGTATTGCAAAATGTAGAGTTTTTAATTATAATTTTGAAGTGTGGTCCAGTGTTTAGCGATGTGGGGTCTGGTGGGAGGAAGCAACCTGCTGAGCTCTCTCCTCTCCTTCCCCATCCTCCCTTCTCTTTCTGGAAACTGTCTTCCCAGCCTGTCCTGCCTGCTCCTGGTTCCTGCACTGTCTGCAGCCACCTGGGCTCCTTGTGCACCTTCCAGTTCCCTCTGTGGAGACCTGGGAGCGAGTCGGGCCCGGCTCTGAAGGGCAGGAAGGGAGGGGTGGGCGCGGGGAGCAGCGGGGCCAGGGGGAGGGTTGTGGCAAGCCGGACACGAGCTCCACTCGGCTGGCAGAGATGGGCCAGGCAAATAGCGTCCTCGAGGCCTGGAGCCTTCTCTGTCTGCCGTCCAGAAAGGGGCTCTGGTTGCACAGTGGGTTGCGCCAGCAAGCAGCAGAAAGCAGTAACTGTGGGGTGCAGCAGCAGTGCAGGAGGGTAAAACAAGTCAAAAGGAGTGGGAGATGATTTGGGGCAAGACAGCCTTTGCACAGTTTGGGAAAGGTAGCTTGGGAAAGACGTTGCTCTTGTTCCTTGTGGTGGCACAAAACTTCTCTTTTCTTCAAGAACCGGAACGTGCCGTGTTTGTACAGAGCACTGGTGCAGCAGCACAGGCTGCCGGGGGGGCTGCCTCGGGACAGACCCCACAGCACAGAATTCAGTGAGGGCACTGCCGTGAAATTCCCAGCGGGCAGGAATCGACCTTGTGTTATTCCCCTGATGTAATTACAGAATCCATGGGAAGCAATTACACAAAGAGCTGAGTATTCTTTTTCCTGTGTGTGCGTATTTTACGTGAGCAATTTACCACCTATTTCTTAACTTTTGAACATTACTGCCAAGCTTATAGCTACTTCGTAGACACACCTGGGCTCCCTGCTAGGCAGGTGAGGGAAGGAGGGAGAGTACAGAGGGCAAGCAGAGCTGTCAGAGTTGAAAGATGGTCGGGCATCGGCATTTTGGCTTAAATTGGTTATGCCAGATGCCCGAACAGCAGCACTAGAAACGTAGTCAGAGCAAAGGTGCATGATGAGAAGCAGCAGAGCCAGCTGTCGTCTTGTCACCATGCCGATGGTCCCCTCATTGCTTGGGAGAGATAGCATCTTTAACAATAGCCCTGTAAACAGCCTTAACACTAACACAATTCTCAGTAAAACTATTGTTTTGTTTATATTTAATAGCACCAGACGGAACTTTTGTGGCAGAAGGAAGAAGAACACTTGATGTGCAGGAAGCATCAGAAAAAGCGGGACGAGAAAGGACGATGCTAGGGGAGACAAAAGCAATTGAGGAGGCACATTTTGTTGAAGAGGAAGAAGTTTTCACCAAAGAGGCAGGAGAAGAAGCGGAACGGTTGGGAGACTTGCTGCCCGAGGACGAAGCAGTGGCTGTGCTGCAGGCAGAGGGTCAGCCTGTGGTAGAGGAATCTGCACCTGAAGAGAGTGCCATGGCAGAGGGAGATCCCAAAGGACAGGGGATAGGGAAAGGAAGGGCCTTTGGCATTGAGATGACACCTGGGGAACGGGGAGTTCTGGTGGAGGGGATGGAGAGCGAGGCAGAGCTCGAGGAGCGGGGAACTGGGGAAGAGGAGGTGCCAGGAGCAGGGGAATTGCTTGACGAGGAGGAAAGCAGAATGCAGCCTGAGGGACGGGGTGGGGCTGAGGAATGGTCTGAGAGTGATGAGGAGGAATCAGAAGAAGAGGAGTCTGACGGAGAGGAGGACATGGAGGAGGGAGATACTTCAGGGGAGGACGACATGGCAAGTGATATGTCTGAGGGGGAGGAGGACGGGGATGCGGGAGAATTTGAAGGGACAGATGTGAGGATTCCTTTTTCTGAAGAAGAGGAGGAGATGGACGAGGTAGGATTTGAAGGGGAAGATGTGCTTGGTGCTCTGTTTGAGGGAGAGGAGGATGGGATGAGGGAGAATTTGAAGGGATGGATGTAGCGAGTCCTTTTTAGGAAGAAGAGGAGGACATGGACGAGGGAGGATTGGAAGGGAAAGATGTGTTGGTGCTCTGTCTGAGGGAGAGGAGCACCTGGAGAAGATGTATTTTGCACGGTAGGACGATGCGGGGGTGGCCAGAGCAGAGTCAGGAGGTGGAGGCGAGGCCATGGGTGGAGCAGCGGGGTCAAGGGAGCTTGGCAGGGAGGGATCACTGCGGAGTGGGGAGCAGAGGTGGCCTGGGGCGGGGACGGTTGCTGGGGTTAGAACCGGGGGTCGACAGGGCACAGGGAGGGTGATGGGAGCAGCGGGGGGAGATAGAGAGGGCCGGGGTGGCAGCTGAGGGAGGGGCTCTAGGGCTCTGGGGGGACGGGGAAGGGGCAACCGATGGAGCTTGCGGGCGAGGGGCCAGCCAGGAGGGGTGTGAGGGGAGGTGCCGAGGACCAGGGCGAGGCGGGGGGCAGGGGGGCACAGCACATCTTTTGTTCCCACGTCCTTTGGAGAGCAGCTGAAGGCAGAAACATCCCTGAGCTCAGAGCCGAGGTGGAGCGGGTCTGCAGGAGCCAAGGAGCTGTGCCCGGGCACCCAGCAACACCTGACAGCTCCTGGGATGGGGCTGTGGGGGCCAGGACAGGCTGCAGGAGGGGACAGAGCAGGCGGGGTGAAAGCTGAGGGGGAGCAGCCAGAACTCTGTGACAACAGGGGAGAGGGGGGGTAGCGCAGGGAGAGCTGCTGAGGACACGAGCAGAGGAAGGACAGTCCCTTCGGAGGCGACCCAGACGCCCTGGGAGCTGCTGTCGGGGCCAGAGGAGCAGCAGCCCCGTGAGGTGAGTCCTGCGTGGGTCGGCCCCTGACCTGCGCCCGGTCGAGTCCCCAGGCTGGTCCCTGCAGGAGCAGCGGGTGCAGCACTTGGTCCCATTCCTTACGCTTCCCTTAAGTATCTGCTGCTGGCCGCTGGCGTAGGGGACGGTTCCAATCCTTTTGGGTGGCCGCTTCTGCCCCCTTCCCTGTTCCCGAAATCTCCTTGCAAATCCCTTAGTTCTGGTGCTAAGCTGGCGGCCCCTCAGCCCCTCGCCCCTTGCGGAGCAGCTCCCGCCACCCAGCAGTGCAGCCCCAGGTCAAGGGCAGCACCGGCTCCTCTGCTTGCTCTGGCAGCTGCTCCTAGTAAATCTCTTACAGTGGTGTATCAGTAGCTCGAAGCTTAGCGTGTTTTTTGTGAAGCTAATGTTTTTCTCGTTGGTTTGTAGGATGATAGAAGCCCAGATGCAGTTGTCTGCCCTCAGTGCAGGCCCAGGATGGGGAAGAAACTGTCCTCTAAGCTTCTGCTGCTGCTTCAGTGCTCAGTCCTGCAACATTTACACAAAATGCTGCATATTTGTGCCGGTCGGGAGCAGCTTCTCGGTGTGGAGCAGACAACTGAAATGAGCCAACCCAGGAACCATCACTCCCTCGTGCTCATGAAGACCATAATTGCAAGGATTAATCCACAGCTGTCAGGCTCGCTTTCCTAAAACACAGAAATATTGGACCGGCTGAACCTTCCTTCCTTCCCTGGGCACCACGTGCTTCTGCCGTCTGTTGGGTGTGGGGCTGAGGGGAGATGTGCTGTGTGTGTTTGTGGTGGTGTTGACGTTCGTGTCCATCCATGCCTGTGTGCTGTGTTGTTCTGTCCGTCATCTGCGTCTCGCCTGCTGAGAGCCGGGGCTGTGTCTTCGCTGCAGGGCAGGGCAGCTCAGCAGAGCTGGGGGACGGCCGGTCCCGGGGGCGGCGGTGGCCTTGCCCAGGGGTCTTTAGGCTGGGGGCTGCCTCCACCCCACGCTGCAGGCAAGCGACCCTCGGGCGTGTGCGGGAGGGCTGTGCTCTCCTCGGGGACCCGGGCGTGTCGCTGGCCACACTCCAGGGCCTTCCCGGGACTTGGAAACATTGAGAGCTGTTAAATCCGAACCACTCCAGCTCCCGTTTATAAATGGTTCAAGCCCGGCCTTTTGCTTCTGCTGGGCTCAGGCAGGAGTAGCTCCCCGGGCCCACAGAGTCCGTGCGGGCTCTGCAGGAGGGGTGGTCAGAGCAGAGCGGTCCCAGCCCAGTGCTGGCTGCAGATCTCTGCTGCCGGAGCCCCCCCAGCTCTCGCGCAGCCCCGGGGGCTCCCCGAGACCCCGCCAGCCCCCGGCGCCTGGCAGGTGTTGCTGGGTGGCTGCAGGATGCTCTGCCCCGGCACGGCAGGGCCGTCACGGTGTGTGCAGGCTGGGAAACGGGGCTGGAACGAGCGGGATTTGGGGTGGATTTGACACTAAATCACTGAGGATCAGTCTACCTGGGAGAGAACCTTCAATCAAGTAATCGATGTTTGTTCCCTCCTGTGCTAAAGGCAGTTGCATTTGTTTTCAGTCTGGAGTTGATCTCTGCTTTCTAACGGAATATTTGTGCTGCTGAAGCCGTGTCACGCAGATCCCCTGCAAAGCAAATGCCTCTGGCTTGTGGGCATGACTGTGCCGAAGCCGCTGGCCAGCGCACGTAGGCGATGCAGTTCAGGGGCCACGGGTGACCAGTGGCGGAGGGGGGAGCACAGGGCTCTCCTTGGCAGGGGGTCCCCGGGAGTGTCAGGATTAAACCTGAAGCTGCGCTTGGGCAGGTCCCGAGCCACACTGCCTCATCTGAGCGGCTTCACTGAGCGCAGAGAGAAGACGCTCGAGGTGGGATGGTTGATTTGCCCGGCACGGGCCAGAGCTGGAGCCGTCTGCACGGCCTCTCCACGCACGCTCAGACAGTCCTCTCACTCTGCAAACCGGGAGCGGGGTCCCGGCTCCAGCCAGGCTCCGTGCCGTGCCCGGGAGCCGCAGCCCCCCAGGAGCCCCGAGCGGCCCCGTCCCGTGTCCCCGGGGCGGCGGCTGAGCCTCGGCCCTTCCCTCCCAGGGCCCAGGGCTCTTTCCTTGGGGGTAGAAGCACCTTTAGAGAACCCCGGCGCTGGGAGCGGGCTGGAGGGGCGGGTGGGTTGGCAGCGGCAGCAGACAGCTTCACTAGTGCCGCTCGGCCTTGGGGGAGAGAAGGCGAGTGGGGAACCACGAGGCAGCCGATCTGCCGAGGCGCTCGGGCGGCAGGACACCTGGAGCACCGGGCAAGGCCCAGAGGAACGGCACAGTAGTGGTTGGAGGGAACTGGAAAGCTGACAATTCCTTATTTAAAGTACTTATAAATGGCACTTGTGCATAGGAATTTAGCAATTAGGGAATAGAATCCTTGGCTTAGGAACGTGTCGACTCATACAAGTTCTTGCATTGGTCTAAAAATCACACTTTGAATACTCTGGTTTTATAGAGAGAGAGAGGGAAAAAAAAAAAAAAAGATCAAGTTTCCCAAGAACACTCCACGATTTCTGAGCTCATACTGTATTGGTGAAAGAATCTGTTTTCTCTCGTGCTTCCTTCTGACAGCCACATTTACAGGATGGGTACAGGCGGAAACCACCCATACTCCATCCCGAGAGCTCACCCCCCTGCCATACCAGACAGTTTCCCCCCGCTCACGGATTCACCTTTTTCCTCACTTTTTGACACGCTGGCAATGCCACGGGCAGCTGCTTGGCACAGCGCAGCTGCAGGGTGACGAGAGCCCGACTTGTGCCTGGGACACTGCGCTGTTCACGTCTGGCTCCTGTAAGGCAACTGATTTCTAAACTGGTCGGAGGACTGGAACCAGACACGGAATTGAGCTGAATTTGGCAATTTCTGCTTCAGAGCCCTGCTGTGCTACTGGTGGTGTGGCTATCGAAGACGTACCAGCTGTGTGCTTTCAAAACAGGGGCATGCCTGTAGACTGAGCAGGTGGAGTTCTGGTAAGATGCAAACCCATTCAAATGGATAATTTTACGGTTTTGAAAATGCTACTCATGGTAATTTTTGCTCTCCTAACATTGCTAGTTAGTAATTAACTTCAAAGTGAAGAAAGGTAGGTGGCACTTAGGAAAAACAAGATGTGCGCACAAAAAAACAAGGGGGGGCGGGGGCTAATATTCCACTGCATATCTGTGAGAAAAGCAAACTGTCCAGCAGTGTTGCAAAACTCGTTGTTGGCTCACCACAAAGGCTTTTTTTTGCTCCCTCAACTGTCGGGTATTCTCAGTAGCTTGTCCCTGGATGCTGCTGATGGTGCTGCGGACGCTCGCAGGGCTGAAAGCGCACCCCAGGACATTCAGCACAGGCTAAACAGATGCCTCTTGCCCTGCGCTGGGTGGCACAGGGGGGCTCGCGGGCGGGGGGCTCGCAGCAGCGTTTTGTGGGCTCGGTGGTAAAAATGGAGTGTGACTGACCCGATTTTCACAGTGAACTGCTTTGTTTTGATGGACACAGTAGTCCTTGGTGAAATGCCACAGCAGAGTCTGGGCAAGCAGGTTTCTCAGCAATATTTAAAAACACTCTGAGTAATACTATAACTTGCTGTGAGTAAGTTGCGCAGCAGTTTTCTATAAGCAAGTAAGTAAATAAGTCCCCAAACAAGTCATCATTTCTCTGTATCACCAGAAGCCCAGGGGGTACCAGCGCCCAGGGCCAGCTGGCCCTGGATGGCCCCTCACGAGGGGAACAGGCCATGCCCACAGGAGCCTCAGGGCTCAGGGCAGCCCCGGCACCACGACCCAGGAGTCCTGGTTGCCACATGGTCCCCTGAGCCCGCTGGGACCCTCAGGCAGGGCTCTCACAGCAGCCCCCAGCCCTGTCCAGCCACCCCCCAGCCCAGCAGCTGCAGCTTTGGAGAGTGGACAGCCCCACTGTGTCACCGCAGTCGGGAACAAACCTCTCAACACCAGCGCAGCGTTCAGAAGCAGGCATTCCTTTATTCGGCGCTGGGTGCGTGGCGGGTCACGCACACACTGAAACAAAAGGTCATCCTTGATGTACCTTAAAGACATGAATGTTCATCCGGTTTTGGAGAAGTCTCCACCTTTTTGCCTATCTGCTGCGTTTCCATAATGCTGGCGTTGCAAACCTACACTACGCGTGCGCGGGGATCTCGGGTGGTCGTTTGGGGAGCTACCCCCCTACTCCTTTTCCCTTTTATGGTCACGAGTCTTTTGGGGACGATTTCTTCTCCTTGGATGTTTCCCAGCTCTGTTGTCTGGCCGAGCTGTTCTTTCTTACGCGCCTTGTTTCAGCAGCTCTGCCAGGATGTGTGTCAAGCTGAGGATATCTTCTCTGTAGACTTGAGTCGCTCAGGCCTCCTTGCTCCATACGAAGTTCGACGTTGTTTGGTAAAACATTTTCTCAACGACTGCAACCCTTTGGGAAGGAGCTCCTGAAAACCTTCCCCGGGCTGGAGAGCTGCAGGAGCGTGGGGAACAAGCTGCACAGCTCAGAGCTGAGAGCCGCGGTGCAGCAGCCCTCCATCACGCTTGCCGCCTGTTGCCCTCAGCTGGGAAAAAAAGATGCTCTTGCCAGAGCGTCTCCTCTCCAACGTGCCCCTGCCCCAGGGCCGTGGCTGCGGGGGAGAGGCCGCACTGTGACGTCACAGAGCCCTGCGGTGCCACGCCGGGGTGTGCAGTGCTGTGCCCGGGCACCACATCAGACGTGCCAGCAGCGGCAGCAGCGGTAGCAGCGGCAGTGACGTGGTGCGGGTGCAGGTGCAGGTGAAGGGGACCATGACTCCCACGCTCATCCTCCTCCTGCTTCTGGTGGCCCTGCGAGCCCAGGGGGCCGGGGCCGCTCCGTGGCGAGCGCGGGCATTAGGTAGGTGGGCAGGTGAGGGCCAGCGCCCAGCCCTGGCAGCGTGGGGCAGCACCCACTGCACCTCGGGCTGACAGCGGGGCTGGGGTGGTGGCGGGGCAGAGCCGGGAGAGCCGCGGGGCCGGGCTGGGCCGGGCCAGCTGTGTCCAGCTCCACGGGCAGCGGGAGGCAGAGCCCAGGTCGCCATGGGACACACAGCCCCAGCCCACAGCCCGGGGCACAGACGGGGCAGCACTGGGGCAGCCTCTGGGCTCTTCTCCACCAGACACGGGAACAATAACGTTTTCACGGGGGCGCCTTTTCCACCCAGAAACCACGTGCCAGGGAGAAATCCCCAGGGGCCGTACGTTTGTCCGTCCGGTGCTTGAGGGCTCTTGCACAGGGCCTGGAAACCGTATTTTGAAAGCCTCCGGGTGCAGCTCCCAGGTCACCCCGGCCCCTCTGCACCTCTGGAAATCTCCCCCCATGTCTGGGCCCCAGGGCATTACCTGACCCCCTGCAGTCGCTGCAGGTCACTGGGAAAGGAGCTCACAACCTCTAATGGGAACCTGCTTGCTTACAGCTGTGCCCGGAGCCAGTGGCCACTCGACGGCTCAGCCGGCTCTAGTCAGGGAGGATCAGGGCCATCCCACAGGTACGTCCCTTGAATGAGTGAGCACTCGGGTTTTAATACTCCGTTTGTGTGAAATTTCACTTAACACTCTCTCGGCCCACGCTCAGCCGTGCGGAAGAGGAGCAGAGAGGGACTGGATGCCGTGAGCACTCTGCCTTGCCAAGGAGCTCAGAGCTGGTGTGCACTCCAGGGGGTCCTTGCTCCCAACGCCTCTGTGCATGTTTGGTTTTCCATCCGCCTGCTCCAGGCACCCAGTACCTGTCTGCACAGCGCTCCTGATGGAGGGGGGAGACGAGTGCCACGGAGCACTCCCGTGTGGGAACTGCCTTCGCGGCCGTTCAGCCCTGCAGAGGTGTATAGAAATAGGTCCTGGGAGCTTCTCTGTTCTGTCCACAGAGGTGTCTGGAGGCAATGGCTCTGCAGCTTTCCAGCTGCGATCCAGGGCAGTTGCTCAGGGAGATCGCACGGGTACGTCACGGCTTTGAACTTCCTTGGAGAGCCGCCGGCTCAAAGCCCCGATGTGAGCGAGGCATCTCTGGTGGCTGTGAGAACGTGGGCCTGCACTGTGTGTGCAGTGTCCTTGCGTGATCCACTTGTATGTTCTGCTGCTCGGTCATGACGGTGCCTGATGGGAATTCTTGTGGGTGTTTGGTTGCAGATGTGGGTACAGGGAGGGCTCTGCCAGCTCGTCGTGCGGATCCTGCGCTGGAGCTTTGACTGACTTGGTAGACGTAGCACTTGTTTCCAGGATTGTATTGGTGAGAAATTTAACTCTGGACTTTCTGTTCAGGTCCTCAAAGAGCAAAGGATAATGCTGAAGTGGGACAACCCTCGCAGCGGTACTCAGAAGTCCTCCAGGAAATCCTGAAGGAGCTGGAACGGGCCGTGCCAGCCCAGGGTGGGTGTCTGTCCCTGTTAAGCAGAAGCCTTGGCAAGCTGAGGTTTTAGACGTGTGGAGGGACAAGGCGTAGCCTGCACAGTAGGAAGGGGCCGCCCAGAGCCTCCCTGCGGCCACGCTCAGTTTCGGGCCTTGCGGGCGCTGTCGAGCTGCAGAGAGGGTCGAGTCTCTGCTGGCAGTTGGGGTTCCAGCCGAGCCCCAGGATCCGCTGCTGCCCCAGTTACAGCCTTACTGGGGCCAGAGCTGTTCTGGGCAGACGGTGGTGTCCAGCTGGCCGGAGCTGGTGGTGCTCACGCCTTGAGTGCGGGAGGGACTTGCTGAGGAGCTGGTGGCTGCTCAGTGCTGAGGGGGCAGCACCCTGCCAGTGGCCGGCGGGGAGAGCGCAGAGGATGCGCCGGCAGCTGGGGCTGGCTGAGAGCAGCAGACAGTGCCGGGGCTGCAGGCCTGCCCTGGCCAGGATGGGAGCAGCCCCAGCTTCAGAGTCCAGCGCCGTCGTTCTCCTTGATGTCTGAGGCCTCTTGGTGACGCCTCGGTGTCAGGGACGGGTGAAAGCTGGACACCCAGCCTCAGGCCGGACACCTGACCTGAAGGCAGCGAAAAGGAAGGGCTGTGAATTCCGTCTCGGGGCCTTTATCTCTCTGCTTCTAGCTGTGCTTTGGAAAACTGGCTGGTGGTTTTCCTCTAGTTTTGGGAGACGGTGGGAAGTGCTGCTCAGAAAAGCTCTTTCCCCAGCGCGACGGGCGACAGCTTCTTCCTGTCCTCTCTGAAGGACGTAACCTGCCATCACCTTACAGGTTGCCAAAAATGCACTAAGTGGCGTGTGAACAAGACCACGTGCAGTCTCCTAGTCTCCGGGCAGGTCAGGATTTGCTGTCTACTGGTCAGCTGGAGAGGATCTAGCGCTGAAAGTTTTCTCCATGAATGACACCTTGTTTGGTGACCAGGTGCACCCCCAAACGTCCAGGCCTTGTTTCTTGGCACTGTGAATGTCTTTTGAGAAGTACTGCCCTCGGAAGGCACCATGGTCCTGATGAGGAACGGTTACTTCTGCTTAATCTGACGTCCTTTCTTTCTTCCTAAAGGGAATGGCCGTGGTTCTGTGGAGAAGGAGGTGTTTGGGGAAGGAGGCCGCCGGGCGGTGCCAGCCTCTGCTGAAAGAACAGGGGCGGTTCAACCAGCGGGCGTGCCAGGTAATTGCTGTCTTTGGGTCACCCAGTGTCACACATCCAAAAATCCTGTCTGCAGGCTCTGCCCCCAGTGCCCGCTACGGCACACCCTGTCAGCAGCACAGCCCACCGCTCTTAGTGCAGAGCAAGTGTTTGAAAACCTCATCACTCTCCTCTCTCTGCAGGCGCCTCGACGAAGCTTCGAGATCCCAGCCTGGCAGCAGCCGCCGTCCCTCGGCCCTGGAGAGCCGGACCGTCCACCTCGGCACCCCCGAGAGCTGGGACAGACACCAGCAGCCGCTGGAAAACTGTCCCGCTTACCACAGAGCCCCAGGGGCCGACTGTTCCTTTAGAATAAATTGATAAGGATAAACACAGACCAGGAGCGCACTTGTCCGCCTCTGACCAGCAGCAAACCCAGGAATTCACCCATTCTGGGCCGAAGTTCACCTCAGGGCATGAAGGTCAGCGAGGCTTGCCCAGCGCAGCCCCCCAGCCCCCCGACGCCACTCCTGGCCGTGGAGCAGCTCCGAAGGGCAGCACTGGGGAGCCTCTGAGCTGCGCCCCTGTATTGGGTCTGGCTGAACTGGAATCGGTTTTCCCCTATAGCAGCCCTCACGGTGCTGTGGTTTATGCTGGGAGCTGCAGGGTGTTGGCAGCACCCTGGTGTTGTGGCTGCTGCTGAGCAGTGCTTACACAGCACCAAGGTTCTTTCTGATATTTTCCCCAGTGGGACGGGGTGGGCAAGATCTTGGGAGGGGATACAGCCAGGACAGCTGACCCAAACCGACCAAAGGGATATTCCATACCATATGACGTCTGCTCAGTATAAAGCTGGGAGAAAGGAGGAAGGGGGTGGGGTCACCCTTGGTCCTCCGAGGCAGCTACTACGCGTATTGGAGCCCCGCTTCCTGAGAAGGCCTGACAGCGCCTGTCCATGGGAAGTAGAGAATAAATCTGTTTGCTTTCGCTTCCGTGCGCGGACTTTTGCTTTGCTTTGCTTATATTAAAACTGCTTTTGTTTCACCCACAAGGGTTCGTTTATCTTATTTCCCCTCTTTACCCTGTTGAGAAAACAAAGGGAAGGGGGGGGAAGTGATAGAGCGACTTGGTGGATACCTGGCATTTAGCCAGAGTCAAACCATCACAGTCTATTCTGGCGCCCAACGTGGGGCAAAACAACGGCAGTTTTATATTAAATGTGCTGTAGCTATAATAGTTATTAAGCAACAAGCTCTTGTGCTGGTCACGGGCTTGTTTATTGCGCTGCTTATCTTTATTTTGTTAAGCTCGGGAACATGCTGCAAGGAATCGGGAACATCATGAGTGGTTTTATTTCACAGGTTCCCGAGGTACTTAGTCATCCTTATGTTAGCTCATGGATACTCTTTATTAATGCTGTTCACCTGTTGTGGGTTGTGTGGAGCTCGGTATGCTTTTGGTGTAAGAGAAGGCAAATTTTGAGTGAATCGGTGCCAAAATGTGCTCTGAGGTGGCCTGTTCCTGGGTGGCAGGGAGAGTGGAAGGAGTTGGGCAGATTCCTAGGACGGTTATCACCTCCTGTAGCCTGAGATCTCACCCCTGAACAGGCAAGCAACCCCACAAAATTGACCCATCACCTGATAGAGGGGTGCCTTGCCTATCCCAATGAGTATCACCAACTTCTAGCACTGTACCTGTGCTTACCGAGCTGCAGTTCAGCACTCTCAAATGACTGTGGTTGACATGGGAACTCAAACAATAACAACAACAGCAGAGATTGCCCCAGTAGTAAAAAAGAAACAATGGACAAGGAGAACAACAGGCCCATACCCTCGATTAATAAGGGAGGAGAAAGAAGAGGAAGAAGCTGGTCCTTCAGCAAAGGAATCAGAAGAGGGAATAACAGAACTAAACAGGAGGCAGAAACTACCCGGTCCCTGACGTCATCAGAGCTGCGAGATCTGCGGCAAGACTACTGCCGCCAGCCGGGTGAGCGGATCGCTGCCTGGCTGCTGCGATGCTGGGATAATGGGGCAGATGCTCAACAGCTGGAAGGTGAGGAAGCCCAACAGCTGGGTTCCCTTGCTAGAAATCGAGGAATTGAAAGGGGAATTGGAAAGGAGACAGCAATTTGCAGTCTGTGGAGACGGCTCCTTTCAAGTGTTAAAGCAAGGTATCCTTTCAAGGAAGATCTTATGGACCACACCCCAGGGAAGTGGGCTACTGCAGATGAAGGTGTCCAGTACCTGAGAGAATTAGCAGTGATGGAAGTCATCTGTGGTGATCCAGATAATGATGAAGCCCCTAAAAATCCAGAGGATGTCCCATGCACACGGGCCATGTGGAGGAAGGTGATTAAAGGTGCGCCATCCTCGTATTCTGCCGGCTTGGCCGCGATGCACTACCCCGAAATGAATGCAGGAGAAGGACTAAGATGTATGCCAACTGTGGAGGCAGTCTCTTCCTGGCTTCAGAACTTTGAAGAGAGTCTTGGTACCTCCTCATCTCTACGGGCGAGTGCCCTGGATGTTAGCAGCTCCCCAAGAAATCATTTCTCTTCTGTCCCAGTCAGGGGGAAAGGAAAGCCAAGGCGCATGACACGTGGTGAACTCTGGTTCTTCCTGTGCGACCAGGAGGAGGACATGAGGAAGTGGGATGGTCAACCCACCTTTAAGTTGGAAGCACGTGTACATGAATGGCGAGGAAAGACCCCTGCCAACAAGAAGACATCCAAGAAGGTTGTTAATGTAGCTGGTGTAAAACCACAAGGAAGTAACCAGCGATCTCCCAGATACAGAAAGACTGAGATCACCTCCCTTGATCCTGAAGAAGGAACCTCCGGCCTGGCACGGCAAGAGTCAGACAGTGAAGACTGTGACCAAGACCGGGAATAGAGGGCCCCTGCCTCCAGCCAGGAGGAGGAAAGGGATGATCGGGTGTGTTGGACAGTGTGGATTCGATGCCCTGGCACATCAAATCCACAGAAGTACCAGGCTTTAATGGACACCGAGACACAATGTACACTAATGCCGTCAAGTTATAGAGGGGCAGAACCTATCTGGATCTCAGGAGTGACAGGGGGCTGTCAAGAACTATCAGTACTGGAGGCCGAGGTTAGCTTGACTGGGGACAAGTGGGAAAAACATCCCATTGTAACTGGCCCAGAAGCCCCTTGCATCTTGGGCATTGACTATCTCAAGAGGGGATACTTCAAAGACCCAAAAGGATACCGATGGGCTTTTGGTGTGGCCAGTGTGAACACAGAGAAGGTAAAACAGTTGTCTAATCTGCCTGGCCTCTCAGAAGATCCTTTTGTTGTGGGACTGTTGCAAGTTGAAGAACAACAGGTGCCAATTGCTATGAGGACTGTGCACCGACGGCAGTATCGTACAATCCGAGACTCTCTGGCTCCCATCCAAGAATTGATTCGTCAACTGGAGAACCAAGGTGTCATCAGTAAGACACATTCGCCTTTTAATAGCCCAACATGGCCAGTGAGAAAGTCTGACGGAGGGTGGAGGTTAACAGTAAACTATCGTGGCCTGAATGAAGTGACGCCACCACTGAGTGCTGCTGTACCAGATACGTTAGAGCTCCAATATGAACTGGAGTCAAAGGCAGCCAAGTGGTACGCCACAATCGACATTGCCAATGCATTCTTTTCAATTCCTTTGGCAGAAGAGTGCAGGCCACAGTTTGCTTTCACGTGGAGGGGTGTCCAGTACACCTGGAATCGACTGCCCCAGGGGTGGAAGCACAGCCCCATTATTTGTCATGGACTAATTCAAACTGCACTGGAAAAGGGTGATGCCCCTGAACATCTACAATACATTGATGACATCATTGTGTGGGGCAATGAGGCAGAAGAAGTGTTCAAGAAAGGACAAAGAGTAATTGAGATTCTTCTGAGAGCTGGGTTTGCCATAAAGAAAAGCAAGGTCAAGGGACCAGCACGAGAAATTCAGTTCTTGGGAATAAAATGGCAAGATGGACGCCGTCATGTGCCGTTGGATGTTGTCAACAAGATAGCAACTATGTGTCCACCGACCAACAAGAAGGAAACACGAGCTTTCCTAGGACTTGTGGGATTTTGGAGGATGCATATTCCAGGTTACAGTCAGCTTGTGAGCCCTCTCTATCAACTGACCCGAAAGAAGAACAATTTTCACTGGGGTCCTGAGCAGCAACAAGCCTTTGAGCACATCAAACAGGAGATAGCTCGGGCAGTAGCTCTTGGGCCTGTTCAGACAGGACCAGCTGTGCAAAATATACTTCACACATCAACTGGGGAGCACGGACTCACATGGAGCCTCTGGCAGAAGATACCAGGTGAAACTCGAGGTCGACCATTAGGATTTTGGAGCCGGGGATATTGAGGATCAGAAGCCCACTACACTCCAACTGAAAAGGAGATACTGGCAGCACATGAGGGGATTCGAGCTGCTTCAGAAGTTGTTGGTACAGAAGCACAGCTCCTCTTGGCACCACGGCTGCCTGTATTACATTGGATGTTCAAAGGAAACATCCCTTCCACACACCATGCAACCAGTGCTACCTGGAGTAAATGGGTAGCATTAATCAGGCAACGGGCTCGACTGGGGAAACCCAACCATCCAGGGATCCTGGAAGAGATCATGGACTGGCCAGAAGGTAGAGATTTTGGAGCATTGCCTGAGGAGGTGGCTCGTGCCCAAGAGGCACCGCCATATAACGAGTTACCAGAAGATGAGAGGCGTTATGCTCTCTTTACTGATGGATCCTGTCGTGTGGTAGGAAGCCATTGGAAGTGGAAAGCTGCTGTGTGGAGTCCCACAAGACAAGTCGTTGAGGCCACTGAAGGAGAAGGAGAGTCAAGTCAGTTTGCAGAAGTAAAAGCGATCCAGCTAGCCCTAAAGATCGCTGAACGGGAGAAGTGGCCAGTACTATATCTCTACACGGACTTCTGGATGGTGGCTAACGCCCTGTGGGGGTGGCTACAGGAGTGGAAGAAGAGCAATTGGCAGCGCAGAGGTAAACCCGTCTGGGCTGCTGCATTGTGGCAGGACATCGCTGCCCGAGTGTAAAACGTGGCTCTAAAGGTACGTCATGTAGATGCTCATGTGCCCAAAAGGCGTGCCACCAAAGAACATCAAAACAATGAGCAAGCAAACAGAGCTGCCAAAATTGAAGTAGCTCGGCTGGACCTGGACTGGGAGCGTAAGGGTGAGCTGTTTGTAGCTCGATGGGCCCATGAAACATCAGGGCATCTCGGGAGAGATGCAATGTACAGATGGGCTCGTGATGGAGGGGTGGACCTGACCATGGAGGCCATCTCACAGGTCACTCACGAATGTGAAACATGTGCTGCAATCAAGCGAGCCACACGAGTAAAGTCTCCCTGGAACAGAGGGCGATGGCTGAGTTTTCAATACGGTGAGGCCTGGCAGATTGACTCTATTGGACCACTGCCACGAACACGCCAAGGCAAGCGCTACAGACTCACCATGGTAGAAGCAACTACGGGTTGGATTGAAACGTACCCTGTAAATCATGCCACTGCCCGAAATACCATCTTGGGTCTTGAAAGGCAAATTTTATGTCGGCATGGTACTCCTGAAAGAATCAAATCAGAGAACAGGACCCATTTTCGAAATAATCTTATAAACTCCTGGGCAAAGAAACACGGCATTGAGTGGGTGTGTCACATCCCTTATTACCCACAAGCATCTGGAAAGATTGAAAGATGTAATGGACTGTTGAAGACTATGATGAGAGCATGTTGGAAGCACGGGGTTATCAATTTAGCAGAAGCCACTTGGCTAATTAACACCAGAGGATCTGTTAACCGTCCTGGTCCTGCCCAAACAAACCCCCTTCATCCTGTGGGAGGAGATAAGGTCCCTGTAGCACACACAGGGAAATGGCTGGGGAAGGCAGTGCGGATTGCTCCTCCCTTGGGAAAAGGCAAGCCCACTCGTGGGATTGTCTTTGCTCAGGGACCTGGATGTACTTGGTGGGTAATGCGGGAGGGTGGGGCTACTCAGTGTGTGCCTCAAGGACATTTAACCTTGGGGGGAAAGTAATCTGTGGGATGAGTTGTATGTTGCAGGACGTGATGGAGGAAGTAGGAACGACGAAGAGTGAACCAGATGCGTGCAATGACGACCCAAACCTAGCCGGTGCTGGAGTCCAACATCAAGCATACTTCTGTCCTGAGCATCTGTCTTGACAGATGGGAGCCAAGTCACTGAACATCTGAAGGAGTGAAGAAAGCTTATGGAATGGATAAATGAATATTACGTGGGACTGGGCATAACGTAAATGGTATGGAATAAGGGGTGGAGACTGTACTAGGTCTGGCTTAGCTGGAATGGGTTTTCCCCTACAGCAGCCCCACGGTGCTGTGGTTTATGCTGGGAGCTGCAGGGTGTTGCAGCACCCTGGTGTTGTGGCTGCTGCTGAGCAGTGCTTACACAGCACCAAGGCTCCTTCCGACATTTCCCCCAGTGGGACGGGGTGGGCAAGATCTTGGGAGGGGACACAGCCAGGACAGCTGACCCAAACCGACCAAAGGGATATTCCAGACCCTGTGACGTCTGCTCAGTATAAAGCTGGGAGAAAGGAGGAAGGGGGTGGGGTCACACTTGGTCCTCCGAGGCAACTACTACGCGTATTGGAGCCCTGCTTCCTGAGAAGGCCCGACAGCGCCTGGTCATGGGAAGTAGAGAATAAATCTGTTTGCTTTTGCTTCCGTGCGCGGACTTTTGCTTTGCTTTGCTTATATTAAAACTGCTTTTGTTTCACCCACAAGGGTTCGTTTATCTTCTTTCCCCTCTTTACCCTGTTGAGAAAACAAAGGGAAGGGGGGGAAGTGATAGAGCGACTTGGTGGATACCTGGCATTTAGCCAGATTCAAACCATCACAGCCCCGCAGCGCCCAGGCCTTGCTGGGAAGTGCTGGCACCGCCGCAGCCTGGGAAACGGTCACCCCCTTTCTTGTGGTCCTTTGACACAATCCGTTCTAGCCCCTGCACTGCTACAGCCTGCCGGGAGTTTCCCCTCTGCTGCGGAACCAGCATCTAGTGCAGGGAGGTAGAAAGAGAAGCGTGAGATCTTACGGGCAGGGAGGAGGCAGAGAAGTCCCGCAGGCTGAGCTCCGGCCGCCTGGGATGGGATCTGCGTGCGATGGAGCCGCGAGGTGTCTGTGAGCCGGGAGAGGCCCCTTGTGGCCAAGCCCCTGAGCAGGTCCCAGGGGTGGCTGCTCAGCTGGGCCTGGATCAAGTGCAGCCAAGGCCTTGGGTGTCCCGTGCAGGTGTCCCGCCTCGGGGCGAGGTGTCTTGGGGCAGGACTGTGCCAGGGAAGGACACGCTCTGTGGTGTGGCGAGGGGAGAGGCAGCCATGAGAGGGATCCCTCTGTCTGCCGCCAGGGCTTTTACATGTCACAGGGAAAGCAGCTTCTGGGTGCCCAGGCAGTCCCCCTTGGGTCGGAGCAGCCCAAAGCCAGCCTGCAGACCCTGCTGCTGTCTCATGAGGGGTGTCAGAGAAATCCCCTCTTTCCCCCAGGGCTGCCCTCCGTGGAGGGATGGGCCTTGGAGCCAGGGGAAGCGCAGCCCTTCTTTGGAGACGGTTACCAGGGGAGCCGAGTGCCTGCCAAGGAAGAGACAGTCTCAGCAAGCCAGATGGCAAACAGAGGTGCCGTTTCCCAGAAGACTCTTGAAAGGGGCCTGCAGCAGGACCTGGAGCCAGGAGACTCAGGCCCGCGTGCCTGCCATCATGGCTGAGGGCTGCCCCTGCCCCTTGGATGCTGCCGCCAACCTCTCCCCCACGGGGATGAGCAGGCCAAGCCCTGCCCTGCAGTTAGTCCTGCTCCCATCCCCCGGAGACCTGCTGCCCTGGGTGCCCCGACAGAGAGAGTCGCTGCTGCTCTCCGCAGCGCCCATCGCTGCCCGTACCCAGGGGGGCTGTCGGTCCTCCCCTGCAGGCCGGGCTTCCCACGCCTCCCGTTCTGCCTGTGCTTGCTCTCGCCGCTCTTGCCACCGGCTCTGCGCTTGCTCCCGCTGTGCAGGCAGCTGCCAGACCTCCTGGAGGGGACAGGAATGCAGCAGCAGGCAGGATTAGTCTCAGCTCCTGGAGGGGCTTCCTTTGGGCCTGACCCACGTTGCTGCCCCTTGCCCCAGCCGGGCGGTCGGCTTTGCCCTCCGTGCTTGATTTTTCTCAGAAAGAGCCGTGGTGTGCGTTTTCGCCAGAAAACGCGTTTTCGGCCGAAAACGTGTACGTTTGCACTTCCCCGCCACAGGGAAGCTGCTAGCCGGGAATTCTCTGCCTGGTTCTACCCGCTGCCCGGAACGCTACGCAGGGCAAAAGCGATTCTTTGCCCTTAAGATATCAGGGGCCCTGGAGCCACGCCAGGCTCCTCAGCTCATGGCAAACACAGCTGAGTGACCAAAGACCTCCGCTGCCATCGCCCAGACGGGACTTGTCCATTTTCCATAGCCCCTGGCCTGAAGAAAGTGCTTCGTGACAACCCCGGGGGCAAGACCAGGCGGGGAGGGTGTGCAGCACCTTCCTCTTTGGGAAGAAGATCTGAAGGAGGTGTGCCGGCGTCTCTGCTCATGCGGGATCAGGACACACCCATACCCTGTTACATTTTGATAACCAACTCTAATGGTTCTGCCTGAGCTGGAATGGGTTTTCCCCTACAGCAGCCCCACGGTGCTGTGGTTTATGCTGGGAGCTGCAGGGTGTTGGCAGCACCCTGGTGTGGTGGCTGCTGCTGAGCAGTGCTTACACAGCACCAAGGCTCCTTCCGACATTTCCCCAGTGGGACGGGGTGGGCAAGATCTCTGGAGGGGACACAGCCAGGACAGCTGACCCCAGCTGACCCAAGGGATATTCCAGACCCTGTGACGTCTGCTCAGTATAAAGCTGGGAGGAAGGAGGAAGGGGGTGGGGTCACCCTTGGTCCTCCGAGGCAACCACCCCGCATATGGGAGCCCCGATCCTGAGAAGCCCCACAGCGCCTGTCCATGGGAAGTAGAGAATAAATCTGTTTTCTCTTGCTTCCACGTGCGGACCTTTGCTGCGCTTTGCTTATGTTAAAACTGCTTTTGTTTCGCCCACAAGGGTTGGTCTGTCTTATTTTCTTTCCCCTCTTGGCCCTGTTGAGAAAACAAGAGGAAAAGGGGGGGGGGGGGGGAAGTGATAGAGCGACTTGGTGGGTACCTGGCATTTAGCCAAAGTCAAACCATCACACCAACAAATAAATTTTTGCGTCCATCCTGTGCTAACATTAATACGCCACAGGTCACCAAACCAAACCACTCCTGTGCCAGTCACTGTTTGGATTTGGGGAACCACGTTATCACAGTACTGCAGCCTAGTAACATTAACATACTCAACAGGTGCAACACTGGCCAACAAATCCAATTCTTGCAAAGGGAAAGAAATGGTTTGATTTAAATTCTCAATGACTGTCTTTTGCCAAGCTGTGTTAGGCACAGACGGCCAAACATAGATGATATTTGTGATGAAACAACCGTCATCGCTTTGATCGCTCGTCAGATTCACGCTCTGTTGTTTCCAATATCCACCAAAATGAGTTTCATTTTCCCGCAACGGAGTGCCAATTAAACAGGTTCGAAAAGGATCATTGAAGTGCTAAGGCTTGGACAATAGGCCCAAGCCAGAGTTGACCTATAGATGAATCCTGTATATTTTGTAACTGATAACCATTGTGCTAACAGGTATTATACTAAGTTATAATAAACCACCTATCCTGATGTAAAAGGTGGAAGTGTTGAAGCCTGAGCAACAGGCCCTGAACTGAAACTGCTAACTCGGAACGTAATCCTTAATGAAATATGCATGGAGGATGTAGCTACCTTGAATGTATCTTTCCCTTCCTTTGTATGGGAATAGAACAACCGAGTCACGGAGGCAGGTGTCTGTCCCCGAGACCTGATGTGAGATCTTGTGCATAATCCCATCAGATAAACAGAGAAACTCCCTGAGCTTCTTCCTTGAGCCCTGGCCAGGCTCTGGGGGGAACCTAATGTGAGATTGAAGCCAGGTATTTCCGTTTAAAACAAAGGTGCCAGCTATTCTGGCTTGCTGATTTTTGGGTCTATAAGGCTGGACCCGCTCACAGCGACTCTGGAAGCCTCAGCTACGGGTGCAGGCACCGCGTAGGATTTCCCACTTGGAGGGAAATGTTCTCCAAACCCTCGCTGTAACCGGGGCTGCCCAGCGCCTGCAGGGCTGGGTGATGGTGAAGTATGTGAGTGGTCATGTCTCTTTCTTAATCACTATTCTCTCTCTCTCAGGTAGTAATGATTTGATGCATTACCCTGTATTTTCCTATTTAAGTGCACTATTGTGTCTTTTCTCACTGTATGTTTTCTGTATTATTTTGTAATATTATTTAGTTATTTCTAGTAAAATATGCCTGCTCTTTTCACTCTGGTGTCTGAGTTTAATTGGTATCCCTGATCAGCAGACTCAAACAAAAATCCTTTATCCCAGATGTATTTGCCCATGTTACCCAAACATTTGTTCTAGGCATAATGTCAAAAATTCCTTCACAAACTGTTACAAAACAAAATAAGATAGACATAGCCCCCATTTCCCACGTTTGATGTATCGCCACGGTTTGGCCTCTTTTTGCCAGTCGTCCTTGTTCACCTGTCAGCTTCGAGGAATGTTTATTCCAGTGCTACAACTTCTGTCTACTCTCTTGTTATTCTGCCTAATTCACTGCAAAGCTAAGCGTTTACGAAGTTCAAAGCTAATTTCTCTAAAACCCTTTGCCCAAGACCTTCAATTAGGTCTAGGGCCCTAAAAAACTGCTGTTGCTCTCTAAGAATTCTAATCTGTCCTCCTGTACCCACAGCTAGTTGCCGATATATGGACCTACCTATAAAATCAGACAACCAATCTGCTCTAGTATAAAAGATAATCCGGTCAGCACACAAGTGACATTTATACACACTTTCCCGATCCTGTGCACGTATAACTCTCCAAGTTCCCCTATCACACCATGCGCAATGTATAAAAACCCAGGGTCGACAATTCAGACCATGTTCTACACAAGCCTTGTCACGTTGGTCAAGCTGTTTCGGGGTGAGCGGCCGTGTTTGAACAGCCATATAAAATGACTGCAGATTCGGTAGAAGACAAAGAGCTTCACTGTTTGCTGGATGTAGTGCCGTTAGCAACGGCGTCAGGGCTAAGTTCAGTCGATGTTGATGCCTCTGAAGTGCCTCGGGACACGGGGTTGGTGTTATCCTTCTTTGTGATCCACGGTTTCACCCACTTCACGGGAACTCACTTGGGTGAATCATTACCTGTGGAGATGTTGGGATTCTAGAGGGCTTTCTGCGAGAGAATGGCCATGTGAGCAATCCTGCGTGAGAACAAGACTGATAAGAGCCTCAGCCCGAGCAAGAATGCGATAAGGACGTAACCCTGAATGAGGGGGGAGAAACTCGACGAGACAAACAACCCGCGGCAGGGGTTGGGACAGAAGAAGAAGTTCCACAAGGCAGGGAGCCTGGCAAGGCTGATGTGGCACTTTTTATCCAATCGTAAGAAGGTTTAAAGCACGGGCTAAATTAACTGTCCGATCTTGAGGACTTGTACTGCATGTTACTCACGTGTGCGGGAGAACATTGTAAAAGGGCTTTCTTAGTTGTAATAAACGGGCATTGCTTGGTCACATTGGTCGTGTGCGTGCTCAGCTCTCCCGCATGGAGACACAAGCATAACCCCTTCCCCAAGTTAAGAGTTGCATAGGTCTCTCCCATAGCCCAGATTGAGGGGAACACAATTGCACTTGAATTTTTTGAAAAGAATAATCATGCTTGTTTCTTTGCATATGTATTGATTCTGATACCTCTGATGCTGTCTTATACACAAACAATTGCAATGCTTGAACAGGGTCAAGACGGACTGCAGAATTAGCACTCAGTTTCAGAAGAATGTTATCCAGGGCGTGTTTAGCTCACACTGTTAAAGTCCTGGGTTCTTGAGGACTACAATCTCCTTGCAGCAACTCAAATAAAGCTGTAAATCTGTGTTGATAATGCCGCAAATATTGAGAATCCACTGGATATCTCCTACCAATTTCTGTACATCATTTAATGTCTCAACTTTCTGTACTATCGACAACTTCTGTGGCCTAACAGCAGAGTCAGTTGAAGTCATCCCTAGTTACTTCCATGGTTCAGTCCGTTGCGCCTTTTCAGGGGCCACAACAAGTCCCATTATATTTAAAGCCTCAGCCAGCTCCTGAATCAATTCTTCAGAAATGGGTGTTTGTTGACAAAGCAATAAATCATCCATATAGTGATACAAAATACAGTCGGTGTGATGTTCTCCAACAGGTCGTAGAGCTAAGTCCACATACCATTGGCACATTGTGGGAGAATTCTTCATTCCTTGTGGTAACACTACCCAATGATATCTTTCAGAAGGTTTTGCTCTCTTTGTGTAAGGAACAGAAAAGGCCAATTTTTCTTAATCTTCTGGATGTAAAGGTATGGTGAAAAAACAATCTTTCAAATCAATGATCACAATGTCCCAGCCTTGAGGGAGCATGGATGGACTGGGTAATCCCAGTTGAAGTGCTCTCGTATCTTGCATCACTGCATTAACTGCTCACAGGTCTCCATTTTCCAGATTTCTTTGTGATGGCAAACACGGGAGGTGTATTCCAAGGACTGGTGGGCAGGAGAAGGTGTCCAGCATTCAATTGCTCTTGCATGAGATCCTTTAGATGAGCGAGCTTCTCTGTTGATAGCGCCCATTGCTCCACCCACACAGGCTTATCGGTTAACCAGCTTAATTTCAAAACGTGACGGGGGTCGCTTGCTGCAATGGCTGCCCTTAAAAAGGCGTCTGCAACACACATCCCCACAGAGACAGGACATCTCGTCCTAACAGCCAAAGTGTCGTATGCAGTATGTATGGTTTTACTTGTGCTCTGAGACCTTCCTTGTCATCTATGCTAGTGACAAATTGTGCACTTTGATGCGTAGGGGATGCTCCTCCAATTCCTGTAACAGAGTTAGTCGTCATGACCAAAGGCCACGAAGATGGCCATGCAGCATATGGGATAATAGTAACATCAGCTCCAGTATCTAGCGTAACATTTACAGAGCGGATTGTAACTCCATCATTCCCGAGCAATGTGACTGTTTGCATAGGCTTATTGTCGGTGATTATTTGTGAAAAGGCAACAGTCACTGGTCCAGTAGACCCAAATCCTCAATTGCCCCTTTCAGGATCTTGACTCTTAATAACATGTGCTCGCAAAGGAATTAATTGAGCAATACGGTCTCCTCTACGCCATGTGGCTGGAGGGTTCAGAATTCTCACCATGATCCCAATCTGTCCAGTATAATCAGAGCCAATTAATCCAGGAATAATGATAATTCCTTGTTTTGAAGTCGACGATCGTCCTATTAACAATGTGCTAAGTCCATGTCCCAATGGTCCTGTAACTGCAGAGGGAACTACACGCACTGAATCGTCTACTATTGTGATGTCGATTCACACGGCCAAATCGAGGCCTGCACTTGCTCAAGCGGCTGCTGAGAGCTCGTCAAGACAGCCGCCACTTGGGGTATTTGAGCATCTTGGTGCCCCCCGATAAGGCGCTCTGTGAGGAGTTTCCCAGCAAAGGAGACCCATCTTTCTTAAATCTTGATCGGCACTCGTTGGCCCTATGTCCAAATCCATCACATCGGTTACGGGTACCAGCAAATGGCGTTGTAATTGCGGTAGTTTTCTTTGCTTGAGGACATTGTTGCTTAAAATGACCAGGCTTACCGCATAGAAAACATCCTTCCCTTCTCCTGGCACCTTTAGTCCGTGATCTCCTTTTCCTTGCATGGTAACAGGTCTTAAAGCTGCAGCAAGCGCTTTTGCATGGATGGCACCTTTTCTTGCTCCTCCGTTAATTGAGGCAATCGTGAACATGCTTCACCGGAACATCTGTGTTACACCAGCACTTCCTGGGAGACTGGCAATCACTTGCTGACACCTTTGATTTGCATTTTCATAAGCCAAATCCTTCCCCACCGCCGTTTCAGCATCAGGTGTGAGGTTAGGTGCAGCATGCAGTGCTTCTTTCAATCGATCAATAAATGGCATATATGGGTCTTCTGGCTTTTGTTTTACTTGATGATAAGGAAGTTTTGGTCTTCCAATTTGAGGCAACTCCTGTAGCGCTGCTAATGCAAAAGCCTGAGATTGCTGCGCTATTTGGGCGGGGGGGGAAGGCTGCTTGCGCTGCCTCATCATGGTACATGCCAGTCCCCATCAGTTGGTCGATCGTAGCAAATCTTAGGGGATCGTTTCCATGCCAACGATTGATGCGCTCTACCATCGCAATCTCACATTTCTCTTGCCATCTCTCTTTAAATATCGTAAAAGCAGCAGGAGGAAGAATAATTTCCATAAGGGCCCTGATAATCAGCTGGCACTAAATCTTGACTGCGGAAAAAGGATTGTATTACAGTCATAACTTGTTTATTATCATGCCCAAAGGCCATGACAGTTCACTGTAGCGGACTCACTGTCTTCCAATCAAAGGGGTGCCACCCCCGTTGATTTTCTTGCACAACCACTGGCATTGCAGTGACACGAGGTGACAGCGTCTGTCCTTCTGTGACTGCATGCTCAATCACCCCCCTCCATCTCTGTCCGGCGGTATAATTCAGATCTTTACTGGGAGGAGGAGGAGGTCCCGGTACGGGGAAGCCAGATGTTGAAGAAGGAACATCATGGTCAGATTTCTCTCCCTCCTCTTTTCTATGTATCCGGTCGGCAACCCATTTTAGCGGGGTTGTGGGACCAGCACGGTCTCCAGCTTTGTCCGTGCACTGATATTTGGCATATGGCCTTTTCTCTTCTGCCGTTAGTCCATTTCCAAATTTACTTCTTCAATAATTATCTGCCTCTGCTGGAGTCATCTCTCTGTCTTCTAAGAACTGCATTCCCCACGCTCTAGCTCTCCTGCCTTTGTCTCTTAACATTTCTGCAGTAATCTGAGTGTTTTGTGGGGAGCTTTCAGAATTACTTTGCCCGCAAGCCGCACCTTCAGCCCCTGGTCCACACACACTCTCTTCGACTGCTTTCAAGCCATCTCTCACAGCCTGAGAAGCTTTTTTATATGCCTCACAATTCTCTCGTTTTGACGAGATCCAAGCTTTGCATTTCCTTTAGAAGAGCGGACATTGCTTTTTCTTGCTCTCTCCATAAATCAGCAAGATGTTCAGACTGAAGATCAGGGTAAATAGCCTGAGGCGGCTCATCATCCACATCCATAGGGAGGAGCACCTTAGATGGATCTATGGGGTGTGGCAGAGTGTCAGGAGGAGATGGACCAGACAAAGGTGGAGCAGAAGGCATTATTAATGGTACCCAGGGTTCAATTCAATCGATGGACCCCCCAGAACTCCTTTTCTGACCCGGGGCACGCAAACTTAGGGGGTGCAGGCTCAGGAACCAACGGGAAGTCCCTCTCCTCCTTTACCGTTACATCCTCCTTATCTCCCTTCTTGTCATAGGCGGCGCCAATAGCTCACAAAGCAGCGGCAGAAACACAATCCTGCTCCCTCATTGTCTCCAACATTAAACAAACAGTTTGGTAAGTTGGTGCCAACATTCGTCCTTCTCTATCCCCTGTTTGAAAGGATACCCACAGATCAGTCGTGGAGTGGCAACATCGGGGGGGGGAGGCAACTGTCAGAGATATCAGCGTCCTGTTCCACGGAAAAACGTTGGCTTCCGCAGGCCGTGGGCGAGATGAGCGCGGTGAGGCCGGGCCCTCGGCTTGTGCTCTGCAGAGTGCCGGGGGTCGGGGGGGCCTGGGCAGACCCTGTGCGGGCTGGGCTGGGCCTGGCCCCGGTGCCACAGCCCTGGAGAAACGCTCGAAGGATGGGCTCGGTGACAGCTGTCACAAACAGGTTCGCCTTACACCACGGTGTAAATCTGTCAGCGTGCAGAAGATGGCTGCAGCAAGGGGGACAGTCGAGAGAGGGTTGGGCGACTGCAAACTGCGGCATCACAGCCTGGAAAACGGCTGAGACGGGTGATCCCAGCGTCAGGGCTGGGGTGGAGACCTCGCTTTCTCTGTGGTTGGTCTGGCAGCATTCTGGTGAAGGGCACATCCCGAATTATCTCAGATCTCCTGCTTTGCCGTGGGCAATAGATGAGCTCTTTGCTATGAGATGAGAGATTTTCTCATAAAATTAGAAAAAAAAAAAGTGAATCTAAACTTAGTCATGTTTGGTTTACAAAATTCCTCCTGTGCAGCATGCCATTATCCAAAGGGTTATTACTTAATTTTTATGGTCACTTGGAGTCTTGGGTTTTCAAAGTATTCAGGTTATTTAGCTGATGTGATGGTTTAGGCCCTGCCGGAACTGGAGAACACGTTGCCGTTGTCCCTCCCCACCCTCCGGTCAGACAGACTGAAAGCAGGCACAAATCCCCGGGTTGAAATAAGAAGAGATTTAATACAACAATGTGATAAATGACAATCTGAACAACAACAGTAGCAATAATAACAGCAATAAACAGCAATAACAGTAAACAAGACAGAGAAATACCGCAAGGACACATCCAGCCCGCCGCGCGTGCTCCCGTGACCAAAGCCACACAGGAAAGCTTCCCGCGCTGCCGCGCCGGACCTGACATCAGCATGGTCTGAATAACCCGGCTGGAGATCCCTTCCCCCTGATGGGGAAACTTAACCCTATCCTAGCTGAACCAGGACAGCTGATGTGTGATGTGCAATGTCCCCATGACAGAGTTCTCTTCATAGGAAAGAAGAAAAAAAAAAAATTGCACTCAATTTATTTTCTGAAAATTATACGTGGGTTTTGAAAACTGCTGATTTCTGCTGCTTTCCATGACTCTGTCTGGTTTCACTATAAATATTAAATTCTAAAGCATTGTTGAATTTGATATCAAAACAACTGCTAATATTTTAAAACGCGCACTTTGTTCTCTTGGCTGTAGCAGAAGCCTGGTAAATCAGGAGGTGGTTCATGGTTTATTTCCACTGGACAGACGTTTTTTTCCCCTTCAGTACCGTCATTTTGAAATTTCATCTCACTTTTCAAAGACTGGCCGTTGGTAGGCAGGACTTTGTGCAGCCTGGGAAAGAAAAGTGTGTCAGTTAGCTGCCTGCCCCGGGTCAGGCGAGGCCAAAACTTGCTCTGCTACTCTAATGCTGGGAGAAAAGAACCGGCTACAAAATACCTGTGTGGAGCTTGAATCTCTTGCTTCCTCTTCTGGTGCTTTTCATTACAGAACCCTGAAGGCTCATTCTGAAAACCTCCATCAAATTAGTTAACCTTTAATATGCCTGCTGTTAGGAAAAATGTTTTGCTTGAAGGTAGATGTCCTGTGAGTCGTGGTACGTGTAATTTTTGGCCACGGATGGATGGAAAGACAGGCTTTTGTAAATACAACGTATGATATTGGTAGCACAGACCTTGAGGGGTATTTGTCTTTCAGGTTTTTGCGGGTAAGCGCCCTGCGCTGGCACGTGCGCTGTCTCTCGTGCAGTGTTTGCAGAACGTCTCTAGGAAGACGTACCAGCTGTTACAGCAGAGATCGAGATGCCTTCTGCAAACTTGATTGTTTCAGGTATCAGACAGGAATATAATGTTATTAGACAACGTGTTACGCTTGCTTATGGCTTTTCACTTAAACCGCAACTAAAATACACATCTGAGCTCTTTGGTTTAATTTGCCAGGTTTATTTTCAGGAGTTAAATTCTGGCATCTCTTGCAGAGGGACTTGGAAAACCCAAAGTCGATCTGACGTAACTACTTAGACTGTGCCCCGCTCCCCCGCCCCGCCCTCGCCCTGGTCCTCGGCCCCTTCCCTCACACCCCTCCTGGCTGACCCCTCGCCCGCAAGCTCCATCGGTTCCCCGTCTCCCCCCGAGCCCTAGAGCCCCCTCCCTCAGCTGCCACCCCGGCGCCGCTCTATCTCCCCCCGGTGCTCCCATCACCCTCCCTGTGCCCTGTCGACCCCCTGTTCTGACAACAAGAACTATGTACCTGACACCTTATTTCCCTTAAACCTGTGGCTACATAAAAAAAGCAGAAAAGCATTTAAGAGTTCCATACTTAAGAGAGTTGCATTTTATCACTCACATGGGCACGAATCAGACAAAGATGTCTCACACCTTGATGCTCACACCCCCCCGGGACCAACAGGACCTCAGCAACACCCAGGCTGTAAGATGGCTGGCCTGGAGCCTGACACCTCTTCCTTTCCTCCCCGGGCTTCCCAGAGGTTGTGGCTATCTGGGATGCGTGTCTGCATACATCCTGGGACAGCTGAACCTGGACAAGGTGGGCTGGCGTCTTGGTCCCCCTTTGCCCCGCGGATCCCAGGCCCTGGCGAGCGATCCCTCCCTGAGCATGGTGGTAGCACACCGAGGCAGCCCCGTGTGCCCACAGCTGCTTCTCGGTCAACCAGGAGGGAGAGACCCCGAGTCCGGATCTAGTCTGAGAAAGCGTTGGGCCCACAGTGGGGCTTTCCTCTTTCCTGTGATCAGAGTGCAGAGTGAGCTGGGGCGAGGCCCGTGTTCTCCCGGAGCGATGGGGCACGGCCCGCGTGTCTCACGCCCAGCCTGGCGTCGGTCACATCAGACAGAACCAGCTGCACAGGGTTAGAGCTCCACTTTCTGGTGCTGGGGGGAGATTGCCAACAAAACCTCTGTGTGCCCACAAAGGGAAAGGGATGCCATGCCTGGCACGAGAGTCAGGAGGGTTAGTGCTGGGGAGCTGCAGAGGGTGGGGCTCACCCTTCTGCAGGCCTGTGTCAGCATTTGCTTTCCAGGTTTCAGTTCCTTGTTACCAGCGGAGCAGCGGACAAGGATTTCTCCACCCGGCACAAGGCGGGGGCTGCACAGGAAAAGCACAGGCCCAGAAGAAGTACAGGAACGGGCCCGTGCTGTCCAGGGCTGACCACAGCCCGGTTAAAATGCCCTCCCCGTGGGGCTGCTCCAAAGAGCTTCCTCCCGGCTGCAGACAGGTGTCCTGGCACGCTGCTGCAGAGACGGGCCAAGCCTTCCCTGCCTGTGCTGCCAGCGCAGGGGCCAGGCACCAGGCAGCAAGGCACAGGCAAGAAGCCTTCTGCCAGGCGAGACACTTGTGGGAAGGGATGCAAGGGATCCCTGCACTCACGCAGGAGAGACATCCGCTGGGGCCACTCGGGCTGTGGGGACTCGGGAAGGTCCCTGGCACATGCCCCACGTCTCTCGGGAGCTCGTTTGCCCCGTCGCAGGCCCCTTAGCGGGGAAGGCAGAGGATACTTGTGCACCCGCCCTCGCCTGTCCTTACAGCAGAGCTGAGGGGCACCTCTCCCCCATCCCGAGCCCAGTGGGGCTCAGGAAAGGCTCCCCCTTGCCCTGGGAAATGGCCCCCCCTGCCCCGCTGCTTCTGCCAGCCTGGGGAGCTTTGATGCCCAGTGAAAATGGGAGAGCACCCTCCCCACGCTCGTGCCCACTCCTCCCGGGGTCTCTTTGCAGGGGGCTCGCCCCGTGCCCAGGCAGCTCCCCCAGGACAAAGGAGACGGGCAGGCAGGGGCAGCTTCTCCAGCCAGGCCCACCGCTGCGCTCCCGTCATCCCAAGGCTGCAGGAGAGCGCCGCAGGTACGTGCCTTGCCGTGACTGCCGTGCTGTTTGAGACTCGGCAGAAGGCCCTTTGTGCAGAGAGCCCTCCTGAAAGGATCCCGTGCGTTCCTTGCAGCCATCTGTCGCCTCTGTAGGAGTCTGGGATGCATTAGACGGGAGTTAATGCAGACAGGAGGATTCAAGGCCGAAGGCAAAGCGAGCAAAAGAAGGAGTAGCTGTACAGATAGCAAAAGAATGAACACCTGTGGTCAGCAAAAGCAGAAAGAGCTGTGGTCAGCAAAAGCACACCAGATTGAACAAAGCAGGATATGAGATAATGAAGTTTTGGCAAGTCTGGGACTTTATATAGGTAAATCCAACTAATCGATGCAAATGCTTGTAGAAGCATGTGGACAGTGCGTGTAGATAGCATGGAGCCTATCAGAGGACGGATAAGCGTGTGTACGGGACTTAGCGTACCATAACCGTAACCAGAATCTGAGAATAAACGACCGATCTGATCATCCTATTGGTGCTGTGTCGCTCCTGATCCTGCATGAGCAGAGACGCCGGCACACCTCCTTCAGATCTTCTTCCTAAAGAGGAAGGTGCTGCACACCCTCCCCGCCTGGTCTTGCCCCCGGGGTTGTCACGAAGTGCTTTCTTCAGGCCAGGGGCTATAGCAAATGGACAAGTCCCGTCTGGGCGATGGCAGCGGAGGTCTTTGGTCACTCAGCTGCGTTTGCCATGAGCTGAGGAGCCTGGCGTGGCTCCAGGGCCCCTGATCTCTTAAGGGCAAAGCCGACCGCCCGGCTGGGGCAAGGGGCAGCAACGTGGGTCAGGCCCAAAGGAAGCCCCTCCAGGAGCTGAGACTAATCCTGCCTGCTGCTGCATTCCTGTCCCCTCCAGGAGGTCTGGCAGCTGCCTGCACAGCGGGAGCAAGCGCAGAGCCGGTGGCAAGAGCGGCGAGAGCAAGCACAGGCAGAACGGGAGGCGTGGGAAGCCCGGCCTGCAGGGGAGGACCGACAGCCCCCCTGGGTACGGGCAGCGATGGGCGCTGCGGAGAGCAGCAGCGACTCTCTCTGTCGGGGCACCCAGGGCAGCAGGTCTCCGGGGGATGGGAGCAGGACTAACTGCAGGGCAGGGCTTGGCCTGCTCATCCCCGTGGGGGAGAGGTTGGCGGCAGCATCCAAGGGGCAGGGGCAGCCCTCAGCCATGATGGCAGGCACGCGGGCCTGAGTCTCCTGGCTCCAGGTCCTGCTGCAGGCCCCTTTCAAGAGTCTTCTGGGAAACGGCACCTCTGTTTGCCATCTGGCTTGCTGAGACTGTCTCTTCCTTGGCAGGCACTCGGCTCCCCTGGTAACCGTCTCCAAAGAAGGGCTGCGCTTCCCCTGGCTCCAAGGCCCATCCCTCCACGGAGGGCAGCCCTGGGGGAAAGAGGGGATTTCTCTGACACCCCTCATGAGACAGCAGCAGGGTCTGCAGGCTGGCTTTGGGCTGCACCGACCCAAGGGGGACTGCCTGGGCACCCAGAAGCTGCTTTCCCTGTGACATGTAAAAGCCCTGGCGGCAGACAGAGGGATCCCTCTCATGGCTGCCTCTCCCCTTGCCACACCACAGAGCGTGTCCTTCCCTGGCACAGTCCTGCCCCAAGACACCTCGCCCTGAGGCGGGACACCTGCACGGGACACCCAAGGCCTTGGCTGCACTTGATCCAGGCCCAGCTGAGCAGCCGCCCCTGGGACCTGCTCAGGGGCTTGGCCACAAGGGGCCTCTCCCGGCTCACAGACACCTCGCGGCTCCATCGCACGCAGATCCCATCCCAGGCGGCCGGAGCTCAGCCTGCGGGACTTCTCTGCCTCCTCCCTGCCCGTAAGATCTCACGCTTCTCTTTCTACCTCCCTGCACTAGATGCTGGTTCCGCAGCAGAGGGGAAACTGCCGGAAGGCTGTAGCAGTGCAGGGGCTAGAACGGATTGTGACCCACGAGAAAGGGGGTGACCGTTTCCCAGGCTGCGGAGGTGCCAGCACTTCCCAGCAAGGCCTGGGCGCTGCGGGGCGCAGCTCAGGGGCTCCCCAGTGCTGCCCTTCGGAGCTGCTCCACGGCCAGGAGTGGTGTCGGGGGGCTGGGGGGCTGCGCTGGGCAACCCTCGCTGACCTTCATGCCCTGAGGTGAACTTCGGCCCAGAATGGGTGAATTCCTGGGTTTGCTGCTGGTCAGAGGCGGACAAGTGCGCTCCTGGACTGTGTTTATCCTTATCAATTTATTCTAAAGGAACAGTCGGCCCCTGGGGCTCTGTGGCAAGCGGGACAGTTTTCCAGCGGCTGCTGGTGTCTGTCCTAGCTCTCGGGGGTGCCGAGGTGGACGGTCCAGCTCTCCAGGGCCGAGGGACGGCGGCTGCTGCCAGGCTGGGATCTCGAAGCTTCGTCGAGGCGCCTGCAGAGAGAGGAGACTGATGAGGTTTTCAAACCCTTGCTCTGCACTAAGAGCGGTGGGCTGTGCTGCTGACAGGGTGTGCCGTAGCGGGCACTGGTGGCAGAGCCTGCAGACAGGCTTTTTTGGATGTGTGACACTGGGTGACCCAAAGACAGCAATTACCTGGCACGCCCGCTGGTTGAACCGCCCCTGTTCTTTCAGCAGAGGCTGGCACCGCCTGGCGGCCTCCTTCCCCAAACACCTCCTTCTCCACAGAACCACGGCCATTCCCTTTAGGAAGAAAGAAAGGAGGTCAGATTAAGCAGAAGTAACCGTTCCTCATCAGGACCATGGTGCCTTCCGAGGGCAGTACTTCTTAAAAGACATTCACAGTGCCAAGAAACAAGGCCTGCACGTTTGGGGGTGCACCTGGTCACCAAACAAGGTGTCATTCATGGAGAAAACTTTCAGCGCTAGACCCTTTCCAGCTGACCAGTAGACAGCAAATCCTGACCTGCCCGGAGACGAGGAGACTGCACGTGGTCTTGTTCACACACCACTTAGTGCATTTTTGGCAACCTGCAAGGTGATGGCAGGTTACGTCCTTCAGAGAGGACAGGAAGATGCTGTCGCCCGTCGCGCTGGGGAAAGAGCTTTTCTGCGCAGCACTTCCCACCGTCCCCCAAAACTAGAGGAAAACCACCAGCCAGTTTTCCAAAGCACAGCTAGAAGCAGAGAGATAAAGGCCCCGAGACGGAATTCACAGCCCTTCCTTTTCGCTGCCTTCAGGTCAGGTGTCCGGCCTGAGGCTGGGTGTCCAGCTTTCACCCGTCCCTGACACCGAGGCGTCACCGAGAGGCCTCAGACATCAAGGAGAACGACGGGGCTGGACTCTGAAGCTGGGGCTGCTCCCATCCTGGCCAGGGCAGGCCTGCAGCCCCGGCACTGTCTGCTGCTCTCAGCCAGCCCCAGCTGCCGGCGCATCCTCTGCGCTCTCCCCGCCGGCCACTGGCAGGGTGCTGCCCCCTCAGCACTGAGCAGCCACCAGCTCCTCAGCAAGTCCCTCCCGCACTCAAGGCGTGAGCACCACCAGCTCCGGCCAGCTGGACACCACCGTCTGCCCAGAACAGCTCTGGCCCCAGTAAGGCTGTAACTGGGGCAGCAGCGGATCCTGGGGCTCGGCTGGAACCCCAACTGCCAGCAGAGACTCGACCCTCTCTGCAGCTCGACAGCGCCCGCAAGGCCCGAAACTGAGCGTGGCCGCAGGGAGGCTCTGGGCGGCCCCTTCCTACTGTGCAGGCTACGCCTTGTCCCTCCACGCGTCTAAAACCTCAGCTTGCCAAGGCTTCTGCTTAACAGGGACAGACACCCACCCTGGGCTGGCACGGCCCGTTCCAGCTCCTTCAGGATTTCCTGGAGGACTTCTGAGTACCGCTGCGAGGGTTGTCCCACTTCAGCATTATCCTTTGCTCTTTGAGGACCTGAACAGAAAGTCCAGAGTTAAATATCTCACCAATACAATCCTGGAAACGAGTGCTACGTCTACCAAGTCAGTCAAGGCTGACTACTCACGCCCGCGACGCCAGCGAAGCTCCAGCGCAGGATCTGCACGACGAGCTGGCAGAGCCCTCCCTGTACCCACATCTGCAACCAAACACCCACAAGAATTCCCATCAGGCACCGTCATGACCGAGCAGCAGAACATACAAGTGGATCACGCAAGGACACTGCACACACAGTGCAGGCCCACGTTCTCACAGCCACCAGAGACGCCTCGCTCACATCGGGGCTTTGAGCCGGCGGCTCTCCAAGGAAGTTCAAAGCCGTGACGTACCCGTGCGATCTCCCTGAGCTTCTGCCCTGGATCGCAGCTGGGAAGCTGCAGAGCCATTGCCTCCAGACACCTCTGTGAACAGACAGAACAGAGAAGCTCCCAGGACCTATTTCTATACACCTCTGCAGGGCTGAACGGCCGCGAAGGCAGTTCCCACACGGGAGTGCTCCGTGGCACTCGTCTCCCCCCTCCATCAGGAGCGCTGTGCAGACAGGTACTGGGTGCCTGGAGCAGGCGGATGGAAAACCAAACATGCACAGAGGCGTTGGGAGCAAGGACCCCCTGGAGTGCACACCAGCTCTGAGCTCCTTGGCAAGGCAGAGTGCTCACAGCATCCAGTCCCTCTCTGCTCCTCTTCCGCACGGCTGAGCGTGGGCCGAGAGAGTGTTAAGTGAAATTTCACACAAACGGAGTATTAAAACCCGAGTGCTCACTCATTCAAGGGACGTACCTGTGGGATGGCCCTGATCCTCCCTGACTAGAGCCGGCTGAGCCGTCGAGTGGCCACTGGCTTCGGGCACAGCTGTAAGCAAGCACGTTCCCATTAGAGGTTGTGAGCTCCTTTCCCAGTGACCTGCAGCGACTGCAGGGGGTCAGGTAACACCCTGGGACCCAGACATGGGGGGAGATTTCCAGAGGTGCAGAGGGGCCGTGGTGACCTGGGAGCTGCACCCGGAGGCTTTCAAAATACGGTTTCCAGGCCCTGTGCAAGAGCCCTCAAGCACCGGACGGACAAACGTACGGCCCCTGGGGATTTCTCCCTGGCACGTGGTTTCTGGGCGGAAAAGGCGCCCCCGTGAAAACGTTATTGTTCCCGTGTCTGGTGGAGAAGAGCCCAGAGGCTGCCCCAGTGCTGCCCCGTCTGTGCCCCGGGCTGTGGGCTGGGGCTGTGTGTCCCATGGCGACCTGGGCTCTGCCTCCCGCTGCCCGTGGAGCTGGACACAGCTGGCCCGGCCCAGCCCGGCCCCGCGGCTCTCCCGGCTCTGCCCCGCCACCACCCCAGCCGCGCTGTCAGCCCGAGGTGCAGTGGGTGCTGCCCCACGCTGCCAGGGCTGGGCGCTGGCCCTCACCTGCCCACCTACCTAATGCCCGCGCTCGCCACGGAGCGGCCCCGGCCCCCTGGGCTCGCAGGGCCACCAGAAGCAGGAGGAGGATGAGCGTGGGAGTCATGGTCCCCTTCACCTGCACCTGCACCCGCACCACGTCACTGCCGCTGCTACCGCTGCTGCCGCTGCTGGCACGTCTGATGTGGTGCCCGGGCACAGCACTGCACACCCCGGCGTGGCACCGCAGGGCTCTGTGACGTCACAGTGCGGCCTCTCCCCCGCAGCCACGGCCCTGGGGCAGGGGCACGTTGGAGAGGAGACGCTCTGGCAAGAGCATCTTTTTTTCCCAGCTGAGGGCAACAGGCGGCAAGCGTGATGGAGGGCTGCTGCACCGCGGCTGTCAGCTCTGAGCTGTGCAGCTTGTTCCCCACGCTCCTGCAGCTCTCCAGCCCGGGGAAGGTTTTCAGGAGCTCCTTCCCAAAGGGTTGCAGTGGTTGAGAAAATGTTTTACCAAACAACGTCGAACTTTGTATGGAGCAAGGAGGCCCGAGTGACTCAAGTCTACAGAGAAGATATCCTCAGCTTGACACACATCCTGGCAGAGCTGCTGAAACAAGGCGCGTAAGAAAGAACAGCTCGGCCAGACAACAGAGCTGGGAAACATCCAAGGAGAAGAAATCGTCCCCAAAAGACTCGTGACCATAAAAGGGAAAAGGAGTAGGGGGGTAGCTCCCCAAACGACCACCCGAGATCCCCGCGCACGCGTAGTGTAGGTTTGCAACGCCAGCATTATGGAAACGCAGCAGATAGGCAAAAAGGTGGAGACTTCTCCAAAACCGGATGAACATTCATGTCTTTAAGGTACATCAAGGATGACCTTTTGTTTCAGTGTGTGCGTGACCCGCCACGCACCCAGCGCCGAATAAAGGAATGCCTGCTTCTGAACGCTGCGCTGGTGTTGAGAGGTTTGTTCCCGACTGCGGTGACACAGTGGGGCTGTCCACTCTCCAAAGCTGCAGCTGCTGGGCTGGGGGGTGGCTGGACAGGGCTGGGGGCTGCTGTGAGAGCCCTGCCTGAGGGTCCCAGCGGGCTCAGGGGACCATGTGGCAACCAGGACTCCTGGGTCGTGGTGCCGGGGCTGCCCTGAGCCCTGAGGCTCCTGTGGGCATGGCCTGTTCCCCTCGTGAGGGGCCATCCAGGGCCAGCTGGCCCTGGGCGCTGGTACCCCCTGGGCTTCTGGTGATACAGAGAAATGATGACTTGTTTGGGGACTTATTTACTTACTTGCTTATAGAAAACTGCTGCGCAACTTACTCAGAGCAAGTTATAGTATTACTCAGAGTGTTTTTAAATATTGCTGAGAAACCTGCTTGCCCAGACTCTGCTGTGGCATTTTACCAAGGACTACTGTGTCCATCAAAACAAAGCAGTTCACTGTGAAAATCGGGTCAGTCACACTCCATTTTTACCACCGAGCCCACAAAACGCTGCTGCGAGCCCCCCGCCCGCGAGCCCCCCTGTGCCTCCCCACGGCAGGGCAAGAGGCATCTGTTTAGCCTGTGCTGAATGTCCTGGGGTGCGCTTTCAGCCCTGCGAGCGTCCGCAGCACCATCAGCAGCATCCAGGGACAAGCTACTGAGAATACCCGACAGTTGAGGGAGCAAAAAAAAGCCTTTGTGGTGAGCCAGCAACGAGTTTTGCAACACTGCTGGACAGTTTGCTTTTCTCACAGATATGCAGTGGAATATTAGCCCCCGCCCCCCCTTGTTTTTTTTGTGCGCACATCTTGTTTTTCCCTAAGTGCCACCTACCTTTCTTCACTTTGAAGTTAATTACTAACTAGCAATGTTAGGAGAGCAAAAATTACCATGAGTAGCATTTTCAAAACCGTAAAATTATCCATTTGAATGGGTTTGCATCTTACCAGAACTCCACCTGCTCAGTCTACAGGCATGCCCCTGTTTTGAAAGCACACAGCTGGTACGTCTTCGATAGCCACACCACCAGTAGCACAGCAGGGCTCTGAAGCAGAAATTGCCAAATTCAGCTCAATTCCGTGTCTGGTTCCAGTCCTCCGACCAGTTTAGAAATCAGTTGCCTTACAGGAGCCAGACGTGAACAGCGCAGTGTCCCAGGCACAAGTCGGGCTCTCGTCACCCTGCAGCTGCACTGTGCCAAGCAGCTGCCCGTGGCATTGCCAGCGTGTCAAAAAGTGAGGAAAAAGGTGAATCCGTGAGCGGGGGGAAACTGTCTGGTATGGCAGGGGGGTGAGCTCTCAGGATGGAGTATGGGTGGTTTCCGCCTGTACCCATCCTGTAAATGTGGCTGTCAGAAGGAAGCACGAGAGAAAACAGATTCTTTCACCAATACAGTATGAGCTCAGAAATCGTGGAGTGTTCTTGGGAAATTTGATCTTTTTTTTTTTTTCCCTCTCTCTCTCTCTAAAACCAGAGTATTCAAAGTGTGATTTTTAGACCAATGCAAGAACTTGTATGAGTCGACACGTTCCTAAGCCAAGGATTCTATTCCCTAATTGCTAAATTCCTATGCACAAGTGCCATTTATAAGTACTTTAAATAAGGAATTGTCAGCTTTCCAGTTCCCTCCAACCACTACTGTGCCGTTCCTCTGGGCCTTGCCCGGTGCTCCAGGTGTCCTGCCGCCCGAGCGCCTCGGCAGATCGGCTGCCTCGTGGTTCCCCACTCGCCTTCTCTCCCCCAAGGCCGAGCGGCACTAGTGAAGCTGTCTGCTGCCGCTGCCAACCCACCCGCCCCTCCAGCCCGCTCCCAGCGCCGGGGTTCTCTAAAGGTGCTTCTACCCCCAAGGAAAGAGCCCTGGGCCCTGGGAGGGAAGGGCCGAGGCTCAGCCGCCGCCCCGGGGACACGGGACGGGGCCGCTCGGGGCTCCTGGGGGGCTGCGGCTCCCGGGCACGGCACGGAGCCTGGCTGGAGCCGGGACCCCGCTCCCGGTTTGCAGAGTGAGAGGACTGTCTGAGCGTGCGTGGAGAGGCCGTGCAGACGGCTCCAGCTCTGGCCCGTGCCGGGCAAATCACCCATCCCACCTCGAGCGTCTTCTCTCTGCGCTCAGTGAAGCCGCTCAGATGAGGCAGTGTGGCTCGGGACCTGCCCAAGCGCAGCTTCAGGTTTAATCCTGACACTCCCGGGGACCCCCTGCCAAGGAGAGCCCTGTGCTCCCCCCTCCGCCACTGGTCACCCGTGGCCCCTGAACTGCATCGCCTACGTGCGCTGGCCAGCGGCTTCGGCACAGTCATGCCCACAAGCCAGAGGCATTTGCTTTGCAGGGGATCTGCGTGACACGGCTTCAGCAGCACAAATATTCCGTTAGAAAGCAGAGATCAACTCCAGACTGAAAACAAATGCAACTGCCTTTAGCACAGGAGGGAACAAACATCGATTACTTGATTGAAGGTCCTCTCCCAGGTAGACTGATCCTCAGTGATTTAGTGTCAAATCCACCCCAAATCCCGCTCGTTTCAGCCCCGTTTCCCAGCCTGCACACACCGTGACGGCCCTGCCGTGCCGGGGCAGAGCATCCTGCAGCCACCCAGCAACACCTGCCAGGCGCCGGGGGCTGGCGGGGTCTCGGGGAGCCCCCGGGGCTGCGCGAGAGCTGGGGGGGCTCCGGCAGCAGAGATCTGCAGCCAGCACTGGGCTGGGACCGCTCTGCTCTGACCACCCCTCCTGCAGAGCCCGCACGGACTCTGTGGGCCCGGGGAGCTACTCCTGCCTGAGCCCAGCAGAAGCAAAAGGCCGGGCTTGAACCATTTATAAACGGGAGCTGGAGTGGTTCGGATTTAACAGCTCTCAATGTTTCCAAGTCCCGGGAAGGCCCTGGAGTGTGGCCAGCGACACGCCCGGGTCCCCGAGGAGAGCACAGCCCTCCCGCACACGCCCGAGGGTCGCTTGCCTGCAGCGTGGGGTGGAGGCAGCCCCCAGCCTAAAGACCCCTGGGCAAGGCCACCGCCGCCCCCGGGACCGGCCGTCCCCCAGCTCTGCTGAGCTGCCCTGCGCTGCAGCGAAGATACAGCCCCGGCTCTCAGCAGGCGAGACGCAGATGACGGACAGAACAACACAGCACACAGGCATGGATGGACACGAACGTCAACACCACCACAAACACACACAGCACATCTCCCCTCAGCCCCACACCCAACAGACGGCAGAAGCACGTGGTGCCCAGGGAAGGAAGGAAGGTTCAGCCGGTCCAATATTTCTGTGTTTTAGGAAAGCGAGCCTGACAGCTGTGGAATAATCCTTGCAATTATGGTCTTCATGAGCACGAGGGAGTGATGGTTCCTGGGTTGGCTCATTTCAGTTGTCTGCTCCACACCGAGAAGCTGCTCCCGACCGGCACAAATATGCAGCATTTTGTGTAAATGTTGCAGGACTGAGCACTGAAGCAGCAGCAGAAGCTTAGAGGACAGTTTCTTCCCCATCCTGGGCCTGCACTGAGGGCAGACAACTGCATCTGGGCTTCTATCATCCTACAAACCAACAAGAAAAACATTAGCTTTACAAAAAACACGCTAAGCTTCGAGCTACTGATACACCACTGTAAGAGATTTACTAGGAGCAGCTGCCAGAGCAAGCAGAGGAGCCGGTGCTGCCCTTGACCTGGGGCTGCACTGCTGGGTGGCGGGAGCTGCTCCGCAAGGGGCGAGGGGCTGAGGGGCCGCCAGCTTAGCACCAGAACTAAGGGATTTGCAAGGAGATTTCGGGAACAGGGAAGGGGGCAGAAGCGGCCACCCAAAAGGATTTACCATCCCCTACGCCAGCGGCCAGCAGCAGATACTTAAGGGAAGCGTAAGGAATGGGACCAAGTGCTGCACCCGCTGCTCCTGCAGGGACCAGCCTGGGGACTCGACCGGGCGCAGGTCAGGGGCCGACCCACGCAGGACTCACCTCACGGGGCTGCTGCTCCTCTGGCCCCGACAGCAGCTCCCAGGGCGTCTGGGTCGCCTCCGAAGGGACTGTCCTTCCTCTGCTCGTGTCCTCAGCAGCTCTCCCTGCGCTACCCCCCCTCTCCCCTGTTGTCACAGAGTTCTGGCTGCTCCCCCTCAGCTTTCACCCCGCCTGCTCTGTCCCCTCCTGCAGCCTGTCCTGGCCCCCACAGCCCCATCCCAGGAGCTGTCAGGTGTTGCTGGGTGCCCGGGCACAGCTCCTTGGCTCCTGCAGACCCTCTCCACCTCGGCTCTGAGCTCAGGGATGTTTCTGCCTTCAGCTGCTCTCCAAAGGACATGGGAACAAAAGATGTGCTGTGCCCCCCTGCCCCCCGCCTCGCCCTGGTCCTCGGCCCCTCCCCTCACACCCCTCCTGGCTGGCCCCTCGCCCGCAAGCTCCATCGGTTGCCCCTTCCCCGTCCCCCCAGAGCCCTAGAGCCCCTCCCTCAGCTGCCACCCCGGCCCTCTCTATCTCCCCCCGCTGCTCCCATCACCCTCCCTGTGCCCTGTCGACCCCCGGTTCTAACCCCAGCAACCATCCCTGCCCCAGGCCACCTCTGCTCCCCACTCCGCAGTGATCCCTCCCTGCCAAGCTCCCTTGACCCCGCTGCTCCACCCATGGCCTCGCCTCCACCTCCTGACTCTGCTCTGGCCACCCCCGCATCGTCCTACCGTGCAAAATACATCTTCTCCAGGTGCTCCTCTCCCTCAGACAGAGCACCAACACATCTTTCCCTTCCAATCCTCCCTCGTCCATGTCCTCCTCTTCTTCCTAAAAAGGACTCGCTACATCCATCCCTTCAAATTCTCCCTCATCCCCGTCCTCCTCTCCCTCAAACAGAGCACCAAGTGCGGCCGGCGGAGGAAGCAAGCAGCCGATTCAATGTGAATGATAGAGCAAGCTTCAACTTTATTGAAAGAAATCACAACTTATATAAGCACTCTACAATAATCATGCATACTACTCACAGATCTATTGGATACATGTAAAAGGCTACATTATAATGTCCCAGCCCCCTGTGGCATCTCAGACATGTCACAACATCTTCCCTCTTCTGGCCTGCCTCCTTTCCCAAGGTTGTTTTTACCATCAAGGCCATTGTGTACCTCAGTTTCTCTCTTTGTTAACATAACAGTCTGTTGTTTGGCATAACTGTACCCTTGGTTTTTTCCTTTGTTTACCTCAGATGGCTGCAATCAGCTTCTGCAGAGACCCATGGCCTTGCTCTCTGCAAGCCGTTCTCCAACAATTCCCCCTTATTCTTTTTGTGCAGGATGCACAAGCATAAATTTACTAATATTTGTCATTATACAACTATATGCTATTTTAATAATTACTACAATCAATAGTACTATTCCTAATCACCGCAATCCTTCTTGTAACAGACCTTGTAGCCATAGGGACAGACCAAACACAGATTGTAACCATTTGTCTCAAGGATTGACAACCACTTGTCTTTTTTGTAAACGTTGCTTCATCCATTGTAATTGGTTTTGCATTAATTGACTGTGGTCGGATAGATTAAAACAACACATCCCATCAAAATCTTTACATCCATGCCCCTGGGCAAGCAAAAGAAAGTGTATGGCAGCTCGACTCTGTAATACAGCACGCCTTAAACTGTCGAAGGTACCTTATCGAGTACAAAGCATCCCACATACTATCGAAGAGCAATCACATGAAAGCAAACAAACTAGGATTGGTTCTATACCACTGTCCACAAGCCTTCACGCCCTCTATGGTTGGTCCCGTTATGGTGTTCACACGTAGTTCTTCTGTTAGGCAAACATCTTATTTCCCACAGTCCGGCATCCTTATTTCTTTGCTACTCACGCAGTTTCTCATCCTCTTGGCCTTGCCGGTGTTCTTCCCAACAGCTACAGCCTGATTACAGTGATGCCCTCAGTCTGGATCACTCATAACATGTCCGCTGTTTCCCAGGCATTCCACAGATCCCCCTTTTTGTTTTTGAGTGATCCAGACCCCTTTTATTGTTCAGTTCATCGTTCTCATAAAACACTTCCACACACAGGTTAATATCATTAAAAGGATTACAATGACAATTTAAACTGTTATTCCATGTAAAAACAAAATAATTTTTTACCATCTAATAATTGGTAACCTTTTAGTCAAATCATTATTAAACCCTCTTCCTTCTTCAAGATGTAAATTCATTGTATAAACATCACTACAAAACCTAGTGCTATTCACCGGTACTGCTGAAGGAGTCACATCTTGCCATCTCAGCCAGATTGTCTGATTATACCAACCATAATGACCAGTACAAATGCCATACCAAACAGGTCTGGGATGGGTCGGCAGCAGTTGCTAAGCCCAGGCAAAATGCCTACTGTCCTGATTGATTTTTCTCTGCCACCTTGGCACAGCTCAGCAGTTTCTTATCTATCTTACGAGGCCTGTTCTTCATCAAAGCTTAGCTGTTTGTCAGGAGCTGTGTGAGGCCGATGCCTTCCAGCTCTCCCTTTCCTTTGTTTTGCTGCGGCATCTGCAAGACTTGTTTGAGAGCTGTATCAATTAAGGGTTAGACAAACTTCAAAACACAGCATACTTAGAATAGTTCTAATTAAAAAGAGAAGACTAATTTCACTATCCATATTTAAGGGATATGACTAAATAGTACAAAAATAAACAGTAAGGAAAATACGGTACTAACATTCAGATCCGCAATTGCTGGGGAACCCTGGATGCAGCGAGAATTCAGAGTGCCCTTCCTCACAAACTGGAAACCCTACGTGATGTGTCCATCCGTAGGTGAGACATCCAAAGTCGCTGCAAGCAGGTCCAGCCTTCAAAGTAACAGGCCAAAATAACTGGCAACTTCCTTTGAGCGGAAACATCTGATTTCATCCTCCTGTTGGGTTCCACCTGGAGCCTGGCCAGTACTCCAGGGGGAAAACCAAGGGAGTTTCTAAATAAGGTTAAATACTTGAGCTCTTAATTCTTAATATTACTAAACAAAGAAAGTGGAATACATACATTCTTACAGCATCTTATCCTTATTAATAACTGTATTTTATCTAAACTACATTTTGCACAAGTGACTAGTAAGCCTATATATTTCATTAAGGAGTTGCAATTACTGTTAGCATTTTCTCTTAAAAGAATTGGCAACTGTAGTGTAGTTTGTCCTGTTGCAGTAGCAAACATTACTCAGACATTCTGCTTAAAAGATCAGTCGAAGAGACCGCAAACTGTCTGCACAGGGGCACCCACAGCTGGATCCTGAGTGCTGGCTGCCTCTCACCCTCAGGTGTGGTTGCACACACCTTGCTGGTGACCATTGGAGACTGAGACCTGTGGAGACACAAGCACAACCTCTTCCCCAGGTTATTAAAGGAAATGGTCCTTCCCAGCTACCCCTTTCTTTGTTTTTGTTAACACTTGAGCTTTGCTCTGGACTTCTTGTTGATCTGGTATCTGTGATGAAAAATGACACAATATTGGTGACACCTGTAACACAGGGGAGATATTTAAAAGGTTTGAAGAGATGGAGTCTTTCTGGTATTCAGGGCAAGTTGCAGTGATGTTTTTAGCTGGATACCTTGATAAAGAAAACTGTTTTTGTATTGCTCTGACATTCTGGTGGAAGAAATGCATGCGTTTTACAGCAGAGCAAATGGTTGACCTGGAGCCAAGCTCTCTCCCCCCTTTTGTTTTTGCAAAAGCACTTTCAAGGTCTGGTGCGCTCTTTCTACGATGGTTTGTCCTGTGGGGGAATGCAGTGCACTTGCAATGCTTGTTAGCTATATGGTGAAGATCTTGTTTTGGTTTTTCTGTAAGTACTTTGGGTGATGTCAGTGAAGGATCTTTTCACAAAATATCAAATAAGCTATGCAGATCATAATGAGTTAGGCCCACGACGGCTGTATCCAATTTATGGTTCCTAACAGTGTCTGTAAATCTTTTAAAGTCTTAATAACAGTTTTAAGTTGTTGCAGGACAATACACACAGGTGATTCGGTTCACAAGGTGAGTGTCAGGGTGGGTTTCAGGGTGGGTTGTGCTACAGTGGTGATTAAGACAAATTTGATGCAATTTGAGTTCCTCATTGAGTCATACAGTTATGACCCCAAAATGCAATAGGGGTTTTCCAATATAAATGGATTAATATTTGCTACCCAATTTTCTGGGCCTCTTACATGAATGAGATCCTTGCTTTAAATTGTTACAGCATGACACCAACCCTGAAAAGCATTTGAGGTACCAGGGCTAACAGCCAATCTGCTCACAGATATTATGGTCACATCTGCACCAGTATCTAAAATGCCTGTCAGCTCGACAGATTTTTTAGCTTTAACGAGAGTACATTTTACCAGAAGTTAACCTTGTGTTACTGTTTTAGTCCAAAAATATTTAAGGGGTACCTGTTGATCCAAATCCTGAGTAACTGCAGCTTCTTTAACAAGCTGAACAATTTTTTACATTTTTTGTTACAGAACACAGGGGTACAGACCATAATTTTGATTTTTCTCTTCATAATCAGCATCTACAACCCCTGGTAAAACAAACAACCCCTGTAAGGTTGCAGATGACTTTTTAACAATATTCTCATTAGGTAGATGGTACAGAGGTGCACTCTCCCCGCAGAGTATGCACCTAAATTCAAAACAACAATCAACACAGAATTACTGCCTCCCGTTAGAGGAGGTATTTTACCTGTAACAGTTAGAACACGGAGCCCGAACCAACCGCGGCACCGATGCCCCAGCGGGCGGGCACTAGGACCCTGTAGTTCCTGGCCGGCCGCTTCCCTGGCCGGAGAACTCCGCAGCTGCAGCGGCCGCGTCTCACACACACACACACAGAGAAAGGAGCTCCTGACACTCATCACTCACAACATAAAATGACAAATATTACAAATACGAAGATTCCATTAAGAACATCTAAAGCCTGTGCTGCATAACCCTGCCGCTTTTGGCTGGGGGGGGGTGTGGGGGTGTGTGTGTGCTGAGAGCGCAGTGCCGGGCTCAGCCGCAGGCGGCCGCTCCGCGGCGGGGGGGGGTCGGGGAGGGCCCGGGCCGCCGCCGCCAGCTCCGAACGCTGAGCACGGAGATCCACATGCTCGTTTTTTCAAATAGAATACTGTCCCGGCGTGAATGCCGGTTTTTCTTCTTAAAAGTGTTAGCCAATTTTTATGGGGCCAATCGATATCCCTGAGCCATCGCCTCCAGTACAGCTGGTGTAGTCTGAGGTTTTGCAGCCCGTTCTTATTAATGCTTACATCTTTAATAACAGAAAAATGCCATTCTTCCCTACGTGGCTGATGACTCGGCTCATAGCTTACAGGAGTAAGAATTTTTCTTGCAATGTCCATATTCCCTTGCGCCAAAGTTTTTTTGCCTCACTTTTACGTTTTTTTTTTTCGCCTCAGTTTTATCTATGGATCATCCCCAATTAAAGGAGGATACAGACCAGACAGTCCAGATTCTTCTTCAGGATTTACAGCATCAGGGTCTAAAAGATTATCACACCATTCTGCTTCTTCAAACAATAAATTTGGCTCTTTAAAGTGTCCCTTAGCCTTGCCCAGACCAATCAGCGCGGCTAAGTCTTTTAACGGACCTACTCCCCGCTTTTCTAAAAAGCGCTGTAAAAGTTGAATGGCTACCTCTCGTTCCATGTTCCTGCCCGGGCAGCAATTCCTCAAATTCCTCAAATTCCTGGTGCAGCTCGACGACCTTCCTCAAAGTCCGATCAAGTAGCCAGACACCAGTGAAGGCTTTTCCTGGGTAGCAAATCCCTATTCAGCCTTTAATTCCTCTGGCCTTTCCTGGGTATTATCCCTATGCGGCCTTTAATTCCTCTGGCCTTTCCTGGGTATTATCCCTATGCGGCCTGGCCTTTCCTGGGTATTACCCCTATGCGGCCTATTCCGGGTTAGCCTTCCTCGGACACCAAAATCTCCTGAAGCCGGACCAGCTGCCCCGATGTCAGACTTATGAATCCCGACGCTTTAGGAGATGGCACATGTCTACTGCCGTCAGCAGCGACCTTATCGCCTTCCAGCTCCGAATAATCCGTTCCGCCGCTTCCCGGGTTCCGTCTGGTGGAAAAGCAGGGTTCGGGTAACCCTGTTCGGTGCGCCACTTGCGGCGGGCGGAGGAAGCAAGCAGCCGATTCAATGTGAATGATAGAGCAAGCTTCAACTTTATTGAAAGAAATCACAACTTATATAAGCACTCTACAATAATCATGCATACTACTCACAGATCTATTGGATACATGTAAAAGGCTACATTATAATGTCCCAGCCCCCTGTGGCATCTCAGACATGTCACAACATCTTCCCTCTTCTGGCCTGCCTCCTTTCCCAAGGTTGTTTTTACCATCAAGGCCATTGTGTACCTCAGTTTCTCTCTTTGTTAACATACCAGTCTGTTGTTTGGCATAACTGTACCCTGGGTTTTTACCTTTGTTTACCTCAGATGGCTGCAATCAGCTTCTGCAGAGACCCATGGCCTCGCTCTCTGCAAGCCGTTCTCCAACAACCAAGCACATCTTCCCCTTCAAATCCTACCTCGTCCATCTCCTCCTCTTCTTCAGAAAAAGGACTCCTCACATCTGTCCCTTCAAATTCTCCCGCACCCCGTCCTTCTCCCCCTCAGACATATCACTTGCCATGTCGTCCTCCCCTGAAGTATCTCCCTCCTCCATGTCCTCCTCTCCATCAGACTCCTCTTCTTCTGATTCCTCCTCATCACTCTCAGACGATTCCTCAGCCCCACCCCGTCCCTCGGGCTGCATTCTGCTTTCCTCCTCGTCAAGCAATTCCCCTGCTCCTGGCACCTCCTCTTCCCCAGTTCCCCGCTCCTCGAGTTCTGCCTCGCTCTCCATCCCCTCCACCAGAACTCCCTGTTCCCCAGGTGTCATCTCAATGCCAAAGGCCCTTCCTTTCCCTATCCCCTGTGCTTTGGGATCTCCCTCTGCCATGGCACTCTCTTCAGGTGCAGATTCCTCTACCACAGGCTGACCCTCTGCCTGCAGCACAGCCACTGCTTCGTCCTCGGGCAGCAAGTCTCCCAACCGTTCCACTTCTTCTCCTGCCTCTTTGGTGAAAACTTCTTCCTCTTCAACAAAACGTGCCTCCTCAATTGCTTTTGTCTCCCCTAGCATCGTCCTTTCTCCTCCCGCTTTTTCTGATGCTTCCTGCACATCAAGTGTTCTTCTTCCTTCTGCCACAAAAGTTCCGTCTGGTGCTATTAAATATAAACAAAACAACAGTTTTACTGAGAATTGTGTTAGTGTTAAGGCTGTTTACAGGGCTATTGTTAAAGATGCTGTCTCTCCCAAGCAATGAGGGGACATCGGCATGGTGACAAGACGACAGCTGGCTCTGCTGCTTCTCATCATGCACCTTTGCTCTGACTACGTTTCTAGTGCTGCTGTTCGGGCATCTGGCATAACCAATTTAAGCCAAAATGCCGATGCCCGACCATCTTTCAACTCTGACAGCTCTGCTTGCCCTCTGTACTCTCCCTCCTTCCCTCACCTGCCTAGCAGGGAGCCCAGGTGTGTCTACGAAGTAGCTATAAGCTTGGCAGTAATGTTCAAAAGTTAAGAAATAGGTGGGAAATTGCTCACGTAAAATACGCACACACAGGAAAAAGAATACTCAGCTCTTTGTGTAATTGCTTCCCATGGATTCTGTAATTACATCAGGGGAATAACACAAGGTCGATTCCTGCCCGCTGGGAATTTCACGGCAGTGCCCTCACTGAATTCTGTGCTGTGGGGTCTGTCCCGAGGCAGCCCCCCCGGCAGCCTGTGCTGCTGCACCAGTGCTCTGTACAAACACGGCACGTTCCGGTTCTTGAAGAAAAGAGAAGTTTTGTGCCACCACAAGGAACAAGAGCAACGTCTTTCCCAAGCTACCTTTCCCAAACTGTGCAAAGGCTGTCTTGCCCCAAATCATCTCCCACTCCTTTTGACTTGTTTTACCCTCCTGCACTGCTGCTGCACCCCACAGTTACTGCTTTCTGCTGCTTGCTGGCGCAACCCACTGTGCAACCAGAGCCCCTTTCTGGACGGCAGACAGAGAAGGCTCCAGGCCTCGAGGACGCTATTTGCCTGGCCCATCTCTGCCAGCCGAGTGGAGCTCGTGTCCGGCTTGCCACAACCCTCCCCCTGGCCCCGCTGCTCCCCGCGCCCACCCCTCCCTTCCTGCCCTTCAGAGCCGGGCCCGACTCGCTCCCAGGTCTCCGCAGAGGGAACTGGAAGGTGCACAAGGAGCCCAGGTGGCTGCAGACAGTGCAGGAACCAGGAGCAGGCAGGACAGGCTGGGAAGACAGTTTCCAGAAAGAGAAGGGAGGATGGGGAAGGAGAGGAGAGAGCTCAGCAGGTTGCTTCCTCCCACCAGACCCCACATCGCTAAACACTGGACCACACTTCAAAATTATAATTAAAAACTCTACATTTTGCAATACAAGAAATCATGCCTTCGTCCAAGACGCATCTTGCACCAGGTTTGTTGCTTATGTTCACTACTAGCTTTCTGTACCTTATATTTTAAATTTTTTCTTCTTTTATACATATTATATATATATATCTACATAGATATAAAAAGGCAGTTATCAATCACTACCATACTTTTACACCACTCACACTGAAAACCCTACCTCCTGAATCTGGGAGAGCTCAGGTCTACTACCAACATCAGTAACATGAAATAATTTTAAAACTTTCTAAGGGAAGTTTTGGTACAAAATGAAAACATCCCAAACTGTCATCCCAGCTCAGAGTAAATATTCCTCTCTCCACAAAAGTACAGTGTCCAAACTGTCCAGCTGCTTATACCGGACTGAGTCTAATGTAATGGATTTTGCTGGTCCCTGCAAAATAGATGCTTTGTTCACTTTGCCTGAAAGAAACCAAATGCTGTGTGGTGCATGGCATAGTCTGCCTGTTTACCTGCTTCGTTAGCAGAAAGAGCAGTTTATTTACTCTGGCTGCTGATTACAACGTATTCCCTTCTGTAAAGTGAGGTCTTGCCTTGGGCAGAATGATAACAGGAACCGTGAGGTTGTTTCAGCATTAAAGTATTCCAGATGAGGCACCGTGGCACCTGAGAAGGTAACAACTAGGAGATTCGGGTCTTTCCAAAGACCACCTGCCCCCCGGGAAGCAAACAGGTTTCAACCCCGATCCAGAGGGACAACTGCCACAGAAGTCGGGCTGCCCAGGAACTACATCTTCGCTACCCTGCTCCCTGCATCAGAAACACGGATCCGTGTGAAGACCAACACATGAAGACCACCAGGCTTTGAAACTAAATGGTACCGACTCTTGTCTGCCGTCAGCTGATGGGACTGAGGCAGAAGAAGTTTCACCTGACAAAGAATTACTGAGGAAAAAGACAATTGCTGACAGACCAGAGACAAGAAGGAACCTCCAGCCTCCTGCATACACTCTCCAGATGAAAGACAACTCACCTTACAAGACTGTGCTCTTAGGCTACATAGAGGAAGGAGGTCAAAAGGCTCCCAGCTGACCAGAAAAACAAACTTGCAACACCCGGGATTAATGTGTCAACGTACAAGACCGTGCGCAACTTGCAATTTAAAAACAGTAGAGTTGGCCTGTTCCTGCCAGCTGTTAGAGCCTTAGAGGATGGCAGAAGGAAATGGAAGAGCAGCAGTGCAGACTGAAGTCAGTTTTAACCTGTGGGTTTCTTCGCTTTTCAGACTCACTGCCGCTGGGGAGTGGAAGCTTAAGGTGACCTTCCGGTACGGCTGATGGCCGCGGCAGGATGGCTGGCTGGAACACCCCCCGGGTGACAGGCAAGGCTCTTCTGTCGGGCAGACCACGCTCCCAGCAATGAATGGCTCAGGCTGCAGGGACCAGAAACGTTCTTGGAGGGAACCAAGACCGAGCTGAAGGTTCCTCACTGCCAATTAGGCCAACTGCTCACCAGGAGATGAGCTTGGGAGACAAACGGGGCGCAGCACGGAGATGGAGGCTGCAGCTCAGCTGCCCTCCATCTGTCAGTCCCACCCTGCCTGTCCTGGACATTCACCTCCCCAGGAGCCCCTGCGCTACCTGGAAGCAAAGGGAAACTCGCTAGACTCCTGCTTTCCACAGCTCTTTTCTTGACTGGCACCCAGTTTTTCATGGCCTGGATTCTTTTCCTAGGACCATTACAGCTGCCAACAAAGCAGTTGTTTACTGTAATACAGGTTAACTACACATGACTGCAGAAGCCAGCTAGTCACCACCCAATTTTGTACAAGTTAGGAGAGAAAAGAGCAGACATAGGGTTTGATAGACTAGCAAGGAAAGGGAAAGGGCAAGCACTTCTATAAAAAGACTTCAGATGAATCAGATTTCATCCCTGCTCAACAGCCAACCTCACCTTCACTGGCATCATACTCCCCACTTTCTAGGACCTCTTCTTCCACATCTGGACAGGAGTCATCAGGTTCAGAACACACGTGACGACCACATCCAGGTGCCGTTGCTGTTTCCACCTGGACTGGACTGCAATCTTCAAGAACTATCACAAAGTTACAAAAGAGGAAGCCGGAAAGAGAAGCCATTAAAAAGCAAAAGGCGTGAGGCACAAATGACTGGGCAGCCACCACCTGGCAATGACTCTGGCACCTCCAGCCTGCCCCGGACTCGCGCCTCTGTTGTGACAGGAGGTGTGTTCACAGTCCCAGAAAACACCACCGCTCCCAGACACTGACGAGAGTACAAACAGACAGAACCACTCCAACGTGCAGATTACACACTGCACCAGGGGAACCGTCAGCGATTCTCCCCAGTTCATTCACAGGCTTATGGTCCACAGGGATTTGAATGCCAAGGTCCCTCTTACACGCTCTTTATTTATGTCCGACTCATAATATTGTATGCAAAAGTCACATCTGTGGCACCTCAGTTATCTGGATTTTATTCTGGACTCTGTATGCTGGCTGAACTGACCCAAGGGGCCCAACGGGTTCAGACACTCTTGAACAAGCGTCATCATATGCTGAACTAAGATGAGACAAAATCTGTCCACAACACGCACTCATAAAGATCCAGATCCCATTGCTATTAGCGCGTTATTTCTGCCAAAGCAGCACTCATAGCTTACAAGAGGATTAGTGTACTGATTGCTGAAACACAGAAACGTAGCATCCATGCCCAAAAGCTTGCTATCCAAAATCTTGGTCTACCAACACTAAGACACATACTTAAGCTTAAGCGAGTATTTCTTTGAAAAAATTACAGGCCCAAGGCTCGGCAGATGACCTCAAAGCACAATAAATGTACAGAGCATGTGGAATTTCAGGACACACGCAGATGAAAGCTGAAGCCAACAACAGTGAAATGGGGTCATGTTGTCTTGGAGAATTTGTAAATAGAAAGAATGGAAAAGACCTGCTTAAGGATGTGCAAAAACGCATAGCTAAACGCATAGCTAAAAAAAATGGTGTTGAATTAAAGAAAAACTTTTAAAATAATGAATATCCAGAAACATCTTCCACTGTGGAGAGCTATTAGGCACTTTACCGGTCTCCTAAAAAAATGGAACTAGTAGTTGCTACTAACGCTGCTTGGAATATTTCCACCTATACTACTTTCAGGGAGTCCTTCATTCAAGCAGAAAGCTCTTCTTGCCCTCAAAATTACCAATGAATTCTTATGTTTCATGAATTTATTATTACTACTCCGTTGGGAGAAACCCACATCTTTTTTATCCCTTCTCTCCACCTCTTCTGTTCAGTGGTGGGGAAAAAAGTAGTAAGATTTCATTTCAAAGGGGAAAATATCAAAAATCAACAAATAGGAAAGAGAATGAATGATCATCACACACTGCTAGAGCTTGAGAGGCAGCTGAGTAAAGTCACAGAGAAGTTCATAATGCCATGCACTAACAAGCAGAAAATTGTACTGATTATTCCTGAATCACAAGCTATTTCTCATTATCACGAGAGAACAAAAGTTAAGATTCTTTTTGATCACTGCAATGATTTTATAAGCAAGGAAGTTTCAAACCTAATTGGAATTTCTGGTGGAATTTATACTTTCTGTAAAAAGACTGGATCTTTCTTGCAGCTGCAACCTTTTCACAACGAGCTGTATTGCTTAATATTGCCATTGCTTAATTCACCTAGAAATCCAAATGTGAAAGTTTCCGTTTAACTCGAGAAATGGTTTGCACATTAGGACTGTCAAATGTAAGGAATGTAAAGTAACTGATTTTGAAAGAGCAGGAAATGGAGAAATCCTGGTACATTATGACAAGCAAGAGGCACAGAAGTCAGCTCAGGATCTCACAAAGCCATAGAGGAGAAAAGTTAAGAAGAACTAAAACACTGCCCCAAGGAAGAGGCAACGACGTGGTGAATGGAATGCTGCTGTTCATCTAAGAAATGAGAACTTGCCTGCGAGTTTTCCATGGGATTACTGATGAAGATAATCCCAGGCAGGCAGCAGGGAGAGCCGAGCTGACGGCATCTCCTCCCTCGGCCAGCACGGGCCAGCAGTGCGGCAGGGGACGCCGCCGAGGTTCTGGCTGCTCGGGGCCATTAAAGACAGCACTGCTAAACCACCAGGAGGCACGGTGGGTGTGCCGGGGGCTTCTCAGGTGAAAGCACCTATCCTCCGAAGGTGTGAGTGGTCTCGGACGTCAGTGACCGCTGACATTAAGTGCTGATCTGCCCAAGTATTTAGAGCTAATTTGCCGACTGGCTCCAGCTCCACTTCTGCACCGGTGCACTTCAGCAAAGTCTGCTGTGAGCTGGCACACCCTTACACTGCCTGTGGGTTTTGCTGCATTTCAGTGAGGATGGTTGAATTAATAACAGATAAAACAGCTATCTTTTCCCAATTCAGTAGGAATTGCATGCTTTTTCATGTGTTTTCCCCTTAACATGTACCGGGCACGCGCAAAATGTAAAACGTGCATAAAAAATGTAAAACAGTCATCAGGTCAACTTCTTTAAGCCTCAGTATGAAAAAAATCTAACCTTGTTCATCGTCCCAGAAGTCACTGTCAGAGTATTTATCATCTTCATCCTTCTCACTGTCAGAGACCTCCAATGCCTTCTCTGATAAGGTTTCACTCTCCTTTTCAGTGTCCAAGTCAGGTTTTTCATCACCTGAGGGTGACTCTGATGTTCCACTCATTTGATCGTCAATCTGTCTCTCTTCTGCTTCAATATCATCATCGTACTCTAAAATACAAGAATCATACTGTGAGACGGAATTCACAACTAATAAAGTTCTTTTTAAGCAGGCAGAGGTTAACTTCATCAGTCTCCTTTTGCCTGTACATTTGCTCTGTCTTTTTAATGCCATGAGAGAATCTAGGACCACAGATGGAAGAGTAACAGCACATTATCATAAAAAAGCATCGTATTCTTCATAAACAGCATAGCAAAAAGCACTAAAGCTACTGAATGATGCATCAAGTGTGGTCAACACATTAAAAACAACAAACAAAACCCTCAGCCACTGAAAGGACTAGAAAAACTGAGAACTGGGCAAACTCAGAAAGAAAATGCCACACAGTCTCTTGTTACAGGAGAAAAAACTGTTGCCATGAAGAAAAAATGCCAGCAACAGAGAAAACTGGAGAAAGATAATCTACTGCAGCACAAAGTAAGACAAATGTGGATTGACATGGCTAATCAGCAAAGCAGTGGCTTACAAACTGAATGAATTAAATCAATACAGGCAAAGGGTGCTGCGCAGGAACACTCTGCCACCGCACTGCTCCCGTACCTCCTTCAGCTCCCACGTGAAATCCTCATACAAATGAGGCTTACAACAGATTTACCATTTCCACACCAACATGGTCTGGATTCCGTCCCAGGCCACGAGCCTGACAAGCTGTAGTAGCTCACAGACAGCTCTGCTCACATCTGTAGTACAGACTGGCCCCACGCGTACGCATTAAAGAATCCTCCCCTGCCCAGCCGAGCTGCCGCGGTTGGAACCCCAGGCACCAGCGCACGGTGATGTCAGTGATTTCCCCGTGACATTCAGTAATTCCACTGCCACCACCAGCTCACTGCGCGCGCAGCAGAGAGGCAACAAACCCAAACGGTGCAGGAGAGCTGCCACCGCTGACACACCAGCTGTCCCTCATGGCCATCACTTCTCACCTTTCAGATTTTATTGCCCGCCTCTTTTTCTTTCGATCGGTGCTTTTAAAACACTGAAGTTGCAGATGCCAGGGACAGAAATAACGCGTATCTGATGCAGAACCAATTAGGCAGATAAACAGTTACCCAGACAATGAGAATTAAGGGAATAAGGAGATTTTTTTTTTCTGTGGGGTAATACCCCACCTCCTCCCTACACAACAGCCCTGTCTCTCTCCAGCCCCAGAGTGCCAAGCTGGGCACCCCTGTGACAAGCCACTCCGTTTGGGCACTCACAGCCACAGCAGAACAGAGAGCAGAGCCTCCCATCTCCACAAACTTAACTCCGCCCTTGCCTTACAGGAGTGGGCATCGTGCACAGGAGGTTTAGGATTCCTGGCACGTGCCCACCGGGTGCAGGGCAGCAGCACGTCAGAGCCCCCGCAGTGGGACACCCCTGGCAGGGGCAGCCGAGGCTCCAGATGAGCACAGCTCAGCACCAGCGGCTCTGGGCCCGCACGGACGCGGCTGGGCTCAGGCAACACCGGGCACCGGAAAGATGCTGCTTCTGGAGCCGTTCCAGGCTGCTCTGCAAGGGCACCGCTTGGCATCCAGGCGGGAGGGCACCGAGGCGGCCACCCCCCTCCATGCCGGGGGGACGGGGTTGTACCCCCTTTACACTGGTCACTCCCGCAGGCCTGTGAGCAGGGCTGGGGACAAGAGGGGCAGGCACAGAGGACACAGCGGGGAGCCAGCCCAGCAGCCCATGAGCTGATCCGCGGGCACGCCGCGGTGCTCCCACAGCCTCGGGGACGGGCGGGAGCGCAGGGAGCTCTGCACCATCTTCCCACGCCCGCTGAAAACGCCAGCACAGGGGGTCTGTGAGCTGGAATGAGGGGTGTCATCGGTGGAATCACTCCTCCTCACAAGTGACAATCTCCCAGCCATCGCCTCTTCCCAGGATCCCAGAACACAATTCACCTTTTACTGGTGCTATGGGATTGCACTCACGTCAGAGAGATGGGAATTGGGCTCCCATTATGCACTTTTCCTTCTGGAGTAATAAGCAACATGATGTGATGGAGCAAGTCAGAAAGAGACAACCCCCATTTAAGGACAGTTTGCTACCACTACTACTACTACTACTACTACTTTATTAACCACACGTCTCTATACGAAATTCACCTAAGCTACAGTATTTTGTTAAATTAGTTCTCTAAGTTCCTTCTACCATAATTTGCAGAAGTCATTCTAACCTCACTTACAATCATGAAACAGTAGATCCACATTTAGTCTGGAGGCAGATGGTATAAAAGATGGTATAAAAATCCCTGGATCCATGTATCTTGACTGAGCTCAGCTGAAGTCATTTTGATGCCACACCAACATTTTAGCCAAAAGAAAAAAAGACGTTGCCAGAATCGATATGAATTCTTTGACTGCACACTTACCTCCTTCCAGTAGTCTGCCTTTGTACATACACAGGTTCTCCCCTCCACAGTGCTGCCTGTCCCCAGCAGCCTTGCCAGGTAAACAGAGATTTTTCCCCACCAAGGCCACGGTGACACGCGCGCCGCTGCGTACCAGGGACCTGGAGACGACGCCAGAATTCTGTAGCAGGAAATACACAAAAAATGCAGTCAGCTTCCAACTCTAACAGAAGGTGAACACAAAGAGCATGTATGTGTGCCGTACACTTGAGGCTGCCAGTCTTTTAAGACAGGCCTTGAGCTGCTTAAATTGGGAACTGATTTGTAATATGCAGAAGGGCAGGAAAAGATTTCAAACTGAAAATCCACTGCATCGAATTGCCCAAAATTGCAGGGACCATGACCCATATCGTGCCTCCCAATCCAGGGTTCCTACCATTTCCTTCACAGAGTCAAAACTGGCTGGAGGTCTAGTGTAACAGATGAAGGTTCGTACGCTCAAGGCATTTCAGACATGGTCAGAGACAGGATCAGACTGACTACACCAGAAGGTGTTAAGTAAGAGATCCCATGGTTTTTCTGTTCAAGCACCTTTTTTCCCCCAGCTGATGAAAAACACCAAATGTTTTAGTATATACAGAGATGGGTGGCAGTTACAGATTTTAATAGTTAGGAATTTTATTTCTTTCAAAAATTCAGTGAATCTTTATGCAAACTAGGTCGACACATCTTTCAGCATTAGGCAAATACACCAACAAGGAAGATTATATACCTGTACATAAACAGAGATGTAGACAGAGCTAACTTACCTTCCTCGGAGGGTGCTCTGCCTCAGTGGGCACACTGACGGGACACAATTTTCTCCCTCTGGTTACCTCACTTCTCACTGTGTTTCCACGTTTTTGCTGGGGTGGAGGTGGTGCCGGTATCAGGCCGGTGTTAACGACGGGAGATAAACTGGTCATGTATTTTACCGCATTTGGACCTTTTACTTCGCTCCTTTCCTCCTGTGAAAACATATAACCAGGTTAAATAGGTTATGCAAAACCAGCGACCGAGCGTATTGAACCAACCATGGTTTGATGGCTCTTTACACCTCGTAAGACACATGCTTCTAGAACAGTTCCATAACTGAGTGCTTGCAATTTTGTTCAGGAAAAGATTTCTGTGCTAAAACCCTTTCTTTTAATTTGCAAAGCAACAGGCAGATTGCTTGGGAGCGTCACCCCCTTAGCTATATACAGCACTGTGAGCCGGGTACTGCTTGTAGTGCAGAGTTCTGATCCCCAGCAGACAGAACCCCACGGCACTGCTGCGCTCCCTCCGCTGGCAAGCAAGTTCCAAAGCAGCCAAGGTCTCCCAATAGTAACATCATTTGGCATCAGTTACACAAGATGTGGTTCAAAACGCTTCTCTCCCATTTGTAGTGGAGGTCTCGTCCTCCTTCAGATGAAATGCAAACAGAGGCCCAGGGCCCTGAAAAGCAAAAGGCAACTCTAGAGAATAAATTCCACAAACATCGTGTGCTCTGGGTCTGAGCTCTGCGTCATGTCTGCATAACCTGTGACTGATCCGGCTGTTTTGTCAGCAGGGAGCATGAAGCAGAAAGTGCCGGCAAATTCTTGGAGAAAGGATGGTGCCCATCACAGTAAGAGCAAATGCAGGAGGGAGCTATTCGTCCAGTGTCTGCCAGGCAGCGGTCACAGCCCCATTCCGAAATCCTCCAGCCCCATGGAACTCCTAACACAAAACCAATTACACCATGTTTTCCTAGAAAAAAAGTCCAAATCTCACCTGAAAGTAACTGTGTATGTATCAAGATCATGTCTGGCTACTCCAAAAAGCTCTCATTCTCTGAACCTGCCAGTGTGACTTAGCAGGAGGAATGGTAACAAGAAAAAATAAAGGAGGTTTTTTGTTACTTTGCAGCTGTAGATGAAGGTGAAAACTTGTAAGGCTCTGTGGAAATATTCCTGAGTTCTTGGTGTTAACCAGGTGGCTGCCTCCCTCTCGACATAACAGATAGTCTATGTGGAGGGAGAAAATTATGCATGCAGAGGTTTTATACTATAAAAGATAAGCCACCAGATTTTTCCTCACTGTGATCAAGAACTGGGCATTAGACCAGTAAGTCAATGTCTTGAAAATTAAGGGGAGGTTAACAAGGAGAGTTTAAATAAAAGCTGATCACCATTTGGAAGGCATGTTGCCTGCACTAACCAGGTCTGGGAACTACAGTACTAAAGCAGTATTATAAAGCTGTCCCTAAAATGACTTTATTTTCAGAATGAAATATGGCCTCACCCTGCTGGCAGGCTGTAGACTGAGTTGAGGTGCCAGGCACTTCGTTTTAGATGTTGAAGGATTTACAGCCCCCACTGCAGCACAGATGGGAAGTGGTGGGAAATGGAGTGAGTGCTGCAGATCCCCTGGAGCTGCATGTGGTCGCCTGGAAGTCTAGAACAGAATAGAGAAAACAGCTACAAAATCTCAGCGTATAGTTTCCAGAGCAGAACAGCATCATGAGGGGGAAAAAAAAACAAAACAGCACCGATTGAGATATTTGGAAGTGATGAGTGATTCTCAGGTACCTTCAGGAAATTACATTTTCTAGTCTGCCTCCAAAGAGCCAGGCCCCTTTAGGCATCTTTCATTAAGCATCCAAATACTGGAGCATCCAGAATAACTCTTGACCATAAATCCAGGTTTTGCTACTGTCTCTTCACAGTGCAGCCTTGAAGCAAACACGTGAGCTCACAGACACTCACAGGAACGCAGCCACGTGCTGCCTTTTGGTGCCTTCAGCACACGCACACTGAGAGAACGCACCACCAAAGCAGGCCTATTTTTGTGCAATACTCTGCATTTTTGTGACTTTTTTAGTTCAGCTTTTCTTTGTATACCCCTCAGAATACCAAGTTAAAAACCTGTTTATCCGAGTTAACTTGCTGCCTTAGAACAGGCAGACTCCTTGGATCAGTGTTGATGTGACGATGTCCACCACCACACACAACTACAGGCCCAAGTGTCCTCTTTCTGGAGAGGAGGTTATTCAGGACTGAAAATCTCACTGCAGTCTGCACCCATGATCATCACTGAAATCGAGAACCAGTTAAAACTGAACCATATATTTGGCCTTTGACCTTAGACGTTAGTATCCTTATATTTCAAGAGTATATTAACATTCCTTCTCTGCCTGTTAACAGAGAGGAAGAGGTTTCTGAGCCAGAGCTCCAAAGCACAGCCTTCTGCATGAGCTTTCATCTTTCTTCACCCCTTCACCTCTGTTTTCTAAAAGACCTCCATTGCTCTCAGGATTTTAGAATGCGTGTGAACGCACCTACAGCCGCAGCACCCATTAACAATACTTAACGTACTGACACCGGCCTAGCTTTGGGCGACAAGGCAGAGAAAAGGGAAGGATTAAAGCAGGTTTATCACAAACATTTTTTTTTTCTACGTTCTGATGTGCCATTCCTGCAGCATCGGCTTCTGCAGACTTCTCTCTAATGAGACAACCCTGCAAACAGGAGGTCGGCCCCAGGGGATGGAGGATGGGGCAGTCAGACCTCACAGGCCTACGTGCACGCCTGCGCTCTGTGTGCTCACGCCACCGCCTTCGGGGTGGCTGCTAAAACTCACCTGTTGTTGGGAGCGACCAGTTGCTTCTCTGCCAAGGGGAGGGAAGAGCCCACGATGATTTCTTGGACCGGGTGGTGGATGAGGGGAGTGCATAAAGCTGGCATTTCCCACCGGTCTTCTGGATGGTCCCGCCTAAAAGAAGAGAAATTTATGTCTCTGAGGTACTAAATTGTGGGAAAGAAGCACATCAGCATCGGCCTGCCAGCTCTAACAGCAATGTCTGAGCTTGCCTGCCAGCTGTCTTTCACTGGACAGCTGTGACACTGGGACGCCTGGTTAAGGAAGGAAAGGAAATCACGGGGAGAAGGAGAGAGACAAGGGACAAGACTTGTTCCCACCTCTGACTCATTTCCCTGCAGTCCTCTCCAGCTGCTGATCCTCCTAAATTCAATCATCTGCCTGTTTCTCCGTATCTCCTGATTCTTGGCTTGGCTGAAGGTCTCTTAAATCTGAGTGCATCTGACACTTCCTTGCTCTGGCTGCTGCCCCTCCCTCCCTTTTCTTTTCAAAAGCCCCACACTGGGCTGACGACCCTTCTGCAGACAGACAGCTCTGTCTCTCATCCTCCCTTGCCCAATCATCTGTCTTTCTTCTTTTCTTTCAGATTAGCTACTCAGCCAAATTCACTGAACGTGTGAGCTGAGGATTAAATTACTCTGCTAATTGCAGCCAGGTTCCTGTGTCCTGGTCAATGCATACCTCTATGCCAAGGGCCTTACGAAACACGGTGCCAGCCAGGCCCTCCCGTGTGTATCTCAGGTGTTCCTCCTCTATAGTATTCAGCTGGCATTCCTTCTCAGGTAGGATTCTTCCACTCCCCGAGATCTGCCATAAACAAATAGAATGTGACTAAGAAGGACAAGACAGGACAGGGTGTGTTTTTAAACAGAGCCCAATTCCCCAGAAAGGCTACTTTCTCTTCCCAGTCAGTTACCACCGCTGCTTCTGCCACGGTGCTGGAACTCACCTTCCGAGCACAGAATTGTCGTTTCTTTGACCCCGGGGACCCCATCAGCCAACTGAAGAGGGCAGGAGAGCCCCAGTCACATTTCCTAAAAGCTGTGGGCTCAGCCTTGCTCTTCAGGGGCCGCTGCCCAAGTCAGCGGAGGGCAATTAAATACTTGCCTTCCTACTGCGTAGGGGTTGCATCTGCCTGTGCTAAGCAGAGTCACACCCAGGAGTGCATAAGTATTTTTCAAAATGTCCAGCACATTCACCTTGACCAAATCCTTCAGTTTTCCATTGAAGTCTTTTAAAAAAATAACACTGAACCTACTTAAACAGCTAAACAGAGTCAAAGATGCTTAGATGTCACATTTTAAAAACCTAAGAGAAACAGTAACCTAAGAGAATCAATGCTGCTGCGGGATACGGTGTAGGGGAGAACTTTGGGATCGTGTGGCTTTGATCTGGCACAGCAGAATTGCACGTGTTTGGCTGGTCAAATTCTTACCAATGACAATTAAATACTTGCCTTCCTACTGCGTAGGGGTTGCATCTGCCTGTGCTAAGCAGAGTCACACCCAGGAGTGCATAAGTATTTTTCAAAATGTCCAGCACATTCACCTTGACCAAATCCTTCAGTTTTCCATTGAAGTCTTTTAAAAAAATAACACTGAACCTACTTAAACAGCTAAACAGAGTCAAAGATGCTTAGATGTCACATTTTAAAAACCTAAGAGAAACAGTAACCTAAGAGAATCAATGCTGCTGCGGGATACGGTGTAGGGGAGAACTTTGGGATCGTGTGGCTTTGATCTGGCACAGCAGAATTGCACGTGTTTGGCTGGTCAAATTCTTACCAATGACAACGCATACTTCTAAGAAATGAACAACAGGACTATCAGTGATTTGACTTGTGCAATATTAAGAGAAACAATTCATTCTTTTCTTTTTTTCTCAGAAAAGGAAATTTTTCAATCTCACCAGTCCTGATCTCTGATGATGTTGTCTTATCCAGGTATTGCTGACGTACTTAGTCAAGTGTTTGTCCTTCAGTCTGTCGTAGGTTTTCAGTAATCTGAGATAAAAGCAATACAGATGCATATAAGTCCCTTGACAGCCAAATCATTACAGCTTAATTTACAAAGACCTGCCCAATCGTTTGCTGCACAAAATGCTGTCTCATTGAATCATGCCCAACATTTTGCCAGGTAAATGCCCATCAGATTATGTAAAAGCAACATCTTACGGCCTCCGGAGGATTCCCATCAGAAACAAGGGACGTCTACAGCAGACAGAGCAGCTCAGCACCGAACGGCGTAGCACCACCAAGGCACAGGCTCCAGCAGAGCCCAGCCCTGGAGGTCTCCTCCAAGACCAACCCCCGCAACAGCCTCCTCGGATAACGGACTCTTCCGAGATTTTAGAGCGCGCTTCCGAGGCTTGAGAGAGACCGACCAGACAGCACTGCCCCCACTCTGAAGGGCTGTTCGGTCCAGCAGACTCCCGGGACTGCCCTGCTGTAGAGGCCAGAAGGGTTGGGCCGGGCTCCTCTCTGCTGGGCTATTCCCCTTCCCAGAGCCCTGGCACAGGGGTGCCAAGTCCTCCTCTGTATCCAGAGCAACAAAAATGAATGCAAGGCCTCCTCAAGTCTCTTCCAGTTCCCATGTCAATATGCTCAAGGTTCTCTAATGCATACCTTGAACAATCCAAAGTGAACAAATTCACCTCTCTCCTATTTATTGGTGAGAAGCTGTAAGACCAACAAAGGAAGAACCAGACCACGCAGCCCATCCAAGCAGGACCCTCCCCTGCTCTACCCAAGGCACGTCCTGCATCCCTGGGAAGCCAACAGAGCTGAACCATCACAGCTACCAAAGAGCAGAGGTTCCAAAAACTGAACCTCAGGTATGAGCTGAACGAACACAAAAGCTGAAGCATCCATAATTAGCAGACACAGTTTTAAGTAGTTCTTAATACAACCTTATTTGACTTCACCCTCTGGAAGACAGGAGAAATAACCAAGGAAGTGACAGTAGGCTTCAGTTTTTAATACTCTAAGTCCGCTCACATTTGTGAGCGCATAAATTTATTGCATAATACGTTCAGTCTGACCTTTGGGCTCTCTAGGCAGGTTGTGTTTTAATTACACAACAAGAGATTGAACTCCTTTGCTTCCTTTGGCTTTACATTTAAATTCCACTGTACCTGTATTACACACCTTTCAACAGGATAATTCAAGATAAATGTCTGTTGCTATGCTGAATTACCACACACAAAGGTGTGCTCAACAAAAGAACAAACAATTTAAACAAAAGAAACCAAAAAACCCAAAGAGATCATGGATTAACAGGAATTTTATCTGCGCTTTCCCAAGAATCTCACAGGTAGCCTACCAACAATAAATTAAACTTTAAACAAACAAGTTAGTTCACCCTGTTATGCACATTGATGAAACACCGGTACTACAGTAACTGTTCTACATTACTTTTTGAATCCACTGCTTGCATTCGCTTTGAAACCACCAGATTACATTGGTTCTGCTGAGGATTGACTCATGCTATCACCTGGCAGCTGCATACAGCAGCAGAGGAGAAAGTCAATCCAATTCCTTTTCATTGACTTCCTTCCATCTAATATTTCAGGGACCATAAAAGCAGCTAAAATGCAACTCCCACCTGAGCAGAGGGATGTAGTAACTTCAGTTTCAAAGAAGTCTGTACCTGTATTTTCTCATTTAAATGATGAACGGGCTGGTCCTCAAAAATGCTGAATTCAATTCAAGGTTCAAAAAGGTACTGGAGGGAAGGAGGAAATGTTTGGGGCCTCAACCAAGACCCATCAAACCGCTGGAAAGAAGGCAGCTGGATGCCCTGGGCTTCGGCAGAGGCACGGTGCGGCGGGCAGCCCGAGCTCTCTGCCAGGGAAGGCCCCTCTCGCCCAGGAGAGCGGCACAGGGCCACCGCACGGAACACGCCGGGCGCTGGCACCCGCGCAGCACGGATCTGGGCTCATTGCTGGCTCCACAGAGCAACGCAGCCTGTGCAGCGCCTCCCCAAGAGCAAGTTATCGCAGAAACGTCACGGATTTCCTAACTCCATGACTGTCAGAAACAAGCTCTTGAGCAAAGCCGACCCCTGGTCTCATTTAGTCCTCTGCTCCTGCACATGTTGTCAGCAAAGGGAAAACAGAAGTTCATGTCTGAGAAGCTTTCTCCCAGAGATTTAAATATTTAAGAGCTACATACGAATGTCACCCCTAAATCCTCTACAAGAAATATAAGTGCAGAACTGACAAAAATGTGTGTTAGGAAAACAGACAGCAAAGGAGGAGAATCAGTCTTAAACAGTACTGTACAAAATGTTTGTTACAGCGGTATCATAGTAAGCCCAAAAAGTCTTTTTTAAAATTTTTATTTCTGGGACTCCTTTTTCTCTGCTGTTTATCCTGTTTCGTCTTCTCTCTCCAAATTCTCGGTATTTACAGGAATTGCTGAACAATTTTCCTAGCACAGAAGCTAGACCGACTGATCTGTAGCCTCCAGGACAAGAGTCGAAGCTCTTCTCAAAACTAGTATCACATTTGTTTCTCTGGTATCACAGACAGTAACTTCACATCACTGATAGTTCAGTAATTTAATTAAGGTGATTTAAAATGCTTGGATGTACACTGTTTGTTCCTGATTTTTTTTCTTTTTTTTTAATTTGCTCAAAATCCTCCTTCACCTGCACCTAAATTTGAGTCAAGTTCCCCAAATTCGTACCAAATCAAGACTGACTCAAATGAGGCAATCTCCTCAAAATTCTTCAGCGGGGATGTTCCAGATGTAGCACTTTTACTACAGAGTTGCTGAGAAGTGGTGACATCCCCTTTTAACAATACCTTTTCAATGGGCATCCACTTTTTAAAAAATAAATGTTCTTTACCTTGCTTACTACCGTAGATGAGAATATACTTTATATTAAAGATTAGATTTTTGGAGTTTCAAAGGAAAAGGTCACCATCAAAATTATCTCTGCTGCTCACCTGTCTAGAATGTTGAAGTGAGGGACCATATACCATGGGAAAAAGGAATATTCCCCAATTTACATATCCCTTGCATTAACTGGCCATTCTACTGAAACAGAGCAAATTGGGATTACAAAAACAAACACAAACCAGAGCTGAGCTGATGACCAGGATTTTAGGCAATTAAGGAACTGTCCACTTGGAACTCCGTATTCAGCAGGATTTGTATTGTAGTATCACTGCCACTATTATTTATTACCAGTATCTGGTTTTTCTCACCTTGCAGTGCACAACACACTGTACTCAGGGCCAGGGCTGTGTATCACAATGATTTTTTGCTCATTTGAAAGGATATCAAGACAAAGTCACAGCAGGCATCCCGTGTCAGTTTTGTAAAGCAAATCTCTGCAGTTAATAATTACAGGGCAATTAAATCAGTGACTGCTCCCCAGAGGCATAATCTAAGAGAGCCCCAAAGCTGTAGCTCCGCACTGGTGGAGTCACGGGGAACCGGAGCCCCAGTGTCGTACGCCCCAGCTGGAGCTTTCTGCCCCTCAGCCAGCCAGCCCTGCCCTGGGGGAGACCACTCCTCACCCCAGCAACCTGCTGGATCTCACACCGTGTCTGCTGGGACACGAACAAGAAAGGCTCGTCCGGCTTTCAGGCAGGACAAGTCTCACCACAGGCTGTCAACCACAAACAGCAAGTTCAAAGTCCCCCGAGGCAGGGGCACTGGCCCAGCGCGTTCCACTGGGGAGCAAAGACTCCTCTGAGGAGACTTTCCAGGCACCCGGCACCTGCTTGCCATTCCCTCCCTAAGAAACTCCTCAGCCACCATCACCTAGGTCCCACTTGCACAATAAAATGCTGTCAGAGTCTCCAGAGAGGGAAGCCGATGCTGGCAAAGTGGTTCTCTGCACAACTGGGATTTGGCGTTAAATCCTGATGGTAAGGACTTTGTGAGTCCCCGCTGGGAATGGCCTAACAGGCCCATGTGGGCTTAGGACTTAGAAGATGGTGCAAGCCCATCACAGAGAACGGGATTTTGCCATCTACATGCTAGTACAGGCATCCAGAAGGTAACTGCTGCCTTTATGACACTATACAGCAAAAATCTTTATTTTGTTTGGTGCCTCCAAGCTTACGCTAAGCGGATAGGGCCAGCGGGTTCCTCTCTCTCCCAGGCCAACGATTCAGAAGATGAAAAGCCCAGAAAACAATCCCCTGTCTCCACAAAAGGAGGCTGGTGCTGTGTGAGGAGCCAGGGCTCTGTCACATGTACACTGACCCTCCTGCTCTGAGAGGGAGCCGCTGCCCACGGCTGGGCCACCCGCCGCCCCGCACTGCGCCTCAGGGACTTCACCTCGAGGAACTGCCCTGGCTTCCACAAGTTATTAACCTCGACTACTACTGCCGGGCTTGTCAGAAAACACGCCGGGACACGGCTACTGAACAAACTGACCCGAGACAGCAGGCGACATTTTGATGGGGCTTTGGAGCCCAACAATAATTAACTGGTCTCTTCCAAGGCCACCAAACCCTGAAGCACACGAACCGTTTTACTCAAGTCATAGCCACGGGAGGGAGAGGCCACAGTCTCTCCAAATCACCTCGTATCTTTGCTGAAAAATCTGCAGGACCCCTTCAGCCCTGACCATCTGACCTCAGAGAGACCACTGCTCACCTTGCCCCACGGATGCACGGCTCACATCCACCTGGGTTTTGTCTCACAGGCTTCACACTACTTCTTTACTCTTTGTCTCACCTGACTTGAACCTTTGTCTAACCTCACTGTTTGGCTGCGCTGACACTCACAACCTGCAGCTCTGAAGCTGGACAACAACAAGGGGAAGGCCTGAGGCCACGGCCCCGCTCCCAGCACACGCCGTCACCACGGCGCAAGGGCCCGGGATGCGCAGAGGAGCCGGGTTCAAGGCGCCGGCCTGCGCCCGACGGCTCCCCCCAACCAAACCTCGCAGCCAGAACCACCGCTCTGCCCGCACCGAGCGCCGGGAAACACCTTCAGGGCTTCCAGCTGTTTGCGGTGCTCAATTCCGCATCGTTATTCTTACAGAATCAAAAGGCCGGGGCCGGGAAACGAGCACGGCTGCCCAGTTAACCCAGTTCACGCGCAAGGGGTGACCCTGACTGCACCACGGCCCCCGTGTCCCCCCTGCTGCCACTGCCCAGGACTGCGCAGGAGGGACAGTGACCAGACTGGCCCCCAGACAACCCTGCTCTCCAGAGCCTGCCCGGGCCAGCCCTGGGCCCTCCACAGTCCCCCCGGAGCGATTCTGGGCCTTCTGGAGCCCTCCTGAGCGCCTCGCCTGGAGCCCCCCAAGCCCATCCCCAGGTCCCCGGAGCCCCCCCAGCCCCACTCACCACGGCGGCGAGTGGCTCAGGTCGAAGGGCCAGCGCTCCGGGCACAGCGAGAGGCAGCTCTGCCGAGGAGCCTGTTGGGTCTGGGTCTGGCTCCGGCCACGCCTGGGAGCTGCTGGTGGCACCGGCTGCCATGTCCCGCCGCTGCTCGCCATGGCCTTGATCTTGCTCGCCGCCGCCTCCTCCTCCCTGATCACCTCCACTGATCACCACACCCTCCTCCTCCTCACTACACGCCTCCTCCTCGCTACTCAACACCTCCTCACTACTCGCCTCCTCCTCCTTTGCTCTCTCCCCTGCCAGCCCCTCCAGCACCATTTACATCAGGAGAAATCCAGACACAAAAGGAGCAAATGGTGGCAGCAGGATCAGCTTGGTGGTACTTTACCAACACAAGGCGGAGCAACTCGGCCAGCGCTGCCCTGCAGCTGCCCCAGCAGTGGGGGTACCTCTCCCCCAGCTCTCGAGTTGCCTTTCAGCTCAGCTGGAGCATCCCACCGACGGACACGCTGGCACCAGAGCTTTGCTACTGCAGCGGGACTCACCTGAGGATGGCGTCCAGCCAAAACTCTTTTCTCTGTTGGGATCTGCAGAGACAGGAGAACCAGTATCACACCCTGCTGCCACCAACCAGGGGTCAGGCTGTTTCCCCCACACACAGTGGGAAAACCCAGACCTCTGGGGTCAGGTTCGCTTCTCAAGGATCACTGGGACATGGCAGGCGGACGTGAGGGCTGACGTCAGGAGTGCCGGATTTGCTCGGGCCAGGAAAGCAAGTGGGAGAAGAGTGGGGTGACTCCTGTAAATGCAGGAGAGGGAAATAACACTTAGGGAGAACAGTTACTAAGATTGAAGGGTGTGAGCACCAGAAAAAATGTGTACTGCCTGGTCCTGAGTAACTTTAAGCTGCAAACTGGAAGAAAACTTCTTAATGCTTAGAAGATTTGGGTGCTGCAACAGCCTTCCAAGGGAAATAAAGAAAGGAGGTGATACAAGGAAATGACCACCTGCTTTGGCAACTTACTTACTTATAGCAACTTGTAATGATTTCTGAATATTGCTTAATAATCCTGCTTGCCCTGACAGTTCTGTGAAAGCTTACCAAGGGCTACTGTGTTCAGCAAAAATAAGAGACATGTCCTTTGAAAGCAGATGCCCTCTAACAAGTTTGTTTTTGTAGTGGATAGAGTAGATGTAGTAGCCATGTATGGGTGGTAGAACTAGTATACTGGTGGTTTTAGATAAGACAGAGATGGCAAACCTTCTGGAACCACTCTGCTTGTTCAAGAAACTGGCTAAGAGAATCTCTGAGGAAAAGTACAAGGTGAGAAAGACTATGAGCCTTCCTCCAACAGACCCCCAGAGACGCCCCCCAGGAGGCAATGGGCAGGTGCAAAGAGAAACTGCTGACACCAGCCTCTAGAACTAACCCAGCCTCACTTATGCATATGGATATTTGTGCTATGTAATCCAATTAATATGTATATGCACAGTCTATAAGCTTTGGTAAAATGTGCTGTTGGAGTGCAACCTTCTGGAGAAAAATCTCCTCGCACCCTGGAGTAAACATACCTGCTGTATAACTCTATTCGAGTTGTAGAGTCTGTTTCCGTGAATCGGAGGAAGCAACCAGCCAACCCCTCATTGCTTTCTATGGAGTTCAGTCAGCTTTTGATGGACCTGGAGATCTCTTCCAATCTCTCCTTCCTCCAAATTAACTGCCTCTCCAGGCACTGTCTTTCCAGATACATGTTCACTCTTCACTTTTTAATTGCTCTGATGTCTTCTTGCTTGAAACACTGAACTGTTGCTGCTCAAAAAGCGCTATGCTGGCAGGACCGTTTCACTTGTGAATTGTGCTTAGGTACCAATTCAGATGATGTGGTTTCATATAGCAAGGATTACATTTTTAAATCACTTAACAAGCACAGGAAGGACTTTACCCTGTTTGATCTCCTCTCCTGTTACCGCTGTCGTTGATGCAGATCCCGTGTGTGCAGTGTCCTGCTGTGGAGAGCCTGGGCCGAGGATCCCCATTACATGGTACTGGTCTGAGGGGGTCACCTGGGATGTTAAAACAATTGTGCTCAGTATCAACAGGTTAGAAAAAAGTTTAAAGGCTTTTTAAGTCAATGTTTACACACCCTAGGGTCCCACCGTGGTAAATTAAGATTGCTGTCTTTGGGTTGTGTCAGCAGCTCAGGATTTGGCCATTCCCTCTATAAGAAAAGCCAGTAACCGTCCATCTAAAACTGCCATGTAATTCAGGGTAGGACTAAATGTTGTCAACATAAACCTTTTATGAAGAACTACCTCTAGAAGTGTTACTTCTTGCTGCAAATTAGAATAAACAATAGCTCTTACTATTGTGAAAAAAAAACAAGAACTTGTTCACAAGAGCAGAAGCCAAAGCATCTGGGTAGAGCAGACATGTTCTCGCTACCAGCATTGCCCAGGAAAGCCCACCAAGAAATCCCAGCAGGCTGCAGAAAATGCCCTGTCCCAGAGCGGATACACTGGAGTTAGCCTGCAGTCTTTCAATACCCAAGGATATTCCTTCAAATTTGCAGCACCAACTTCACAATCTACAGAATACTCACTACACTTCAGCCTCAAAGTCAGTTGTTATTGCAGTGCCATGAGGCCAAAACTGTTGGTCCTTAACAGCGATGAGAAAAAGGATCATTCCCACACCACTTCCCAAAATCCTGCTACTCTGAAATTTGCCTACACTGCTACAGCTACTGCTTCACTCCAACGTCCCTTAAGAAAAAAATTCTGTCATTCTTCTAGCACTTGCTCTAGACGCATACCCAAACAATACTTTCTTATTCCCTATGGATCAAGCTTTTATATTAACTTGTCTTTTTTACAATCTGTAGTCAGGTTCCTGATAAGCAGTAAAGCACCTTGTCTTGCAGGAACTCCCCTCTTCTCCCCACTCTACCCCCATTAAAAAACACACCCACTCCACCCCATGGACAGACCTTGAATCTAAACTAAAAAACAGGGCTTTGTTTGAAAACTGTCACTTAAACGGCTATCCAAAGCTGAAGTACTTCCAACGGTCTTATCTTTTCAGCATGAGGTGTCTCTGAAAAGCTTAAAGATTATGAACAATCACCTTATCCATATTTTGCGCACAGTTTAATTGCCCGGAGCGTGAGCAGGAAGTTCTCTTCCTCTGGCACTAGATGTAGCATTTCATCGGTAACTCTAAGAAAAAAGTTGAAGCACAGCAGTTCCTGGTAACAGGTACAGGTCTGTTTCATGCTATGCTGGATCAATAGCTTACAGTTTGTCATTCAAATCTTTGAAAACAAGTTTGGATTACTCACTTTATAGTACATTAAAAATTACAGATTACACATAACATTCAGTATCCCTCCAGGTAACTGGTGCCCCCAACACCTTTGTCATAGTTTGTAGACATGATATAGCCTGTTGCTATTTTCTGCCTTTCTCCACATCTCTCTCTTCCGCTCCCTGTCCTCTTTTTTCTGTCACCAGGTGCTGCTTCCTGGCCTTATTTTCCCTCTCTCTCCTGCAGCCAGTCCCCTCTCTCCCCCCTGTCTCCCCTGCTCAGCTGCCTGGGCCCTCTCTCTGGGACTCGGTTCTGCCCCCCATCCCCTTTTGCTCTTCCTCCATCTCCATCCCGGAGGCCATCGCTGTTGTGTCCTTCTCGGACCCTTGTCCTGACCCACACCCTGTTTCTCAGTCTCCTGGGACTGTTTCCATCTTCTCTTGCTCCGTGCCCTGCTCTCTGTCCCTGCCTCTCCCTTGCTCTCCCCTCCGTCCCTCTCTCCTGCTCCCTGTCCCATGTCTCTGTCCCTCCACTCTGCTGGTGCCTTTGCTGTCTCTCGCCCCCCGGCCCGCTCACTCGCCCTGCCTGTGTCTGTCCGTCCCTCTGTCCTCCTTCCTGCCCTTCTCCTCTCGCTGTCCCTCCGTCCTGAGGCTCACCACTCTCTTTCTTCCTGCACCCGCTGTCCCCTTCCCCTCCACCCTCCTCCCGCTCTGCCCCTCTGCCCGGCTCCTCACCAGCATTTCTCCTTCCCCCACTCCCTGCCCAGCTCCCCCCCCTCTCCTCGTCCCACTGCCCGTTTCCCATCCCTCTGCCCACCGCCCGTCCCTCTCCAGCAGCCCAACGCCCTGTCCCACCTCTCTCCGCCGCTCTGTCCCTCCCTCCTCTTCTCTTTCTCCTTCTTCTTCTTCTCCTGCAACTCTTCCCCCGCCTCTCCCCTGCTCCACCGGCCGGAGCAGCCCGGGGAGGCGGCCATGGGGCTGGGGGGCGGGGCCGGGCCGGGGGACGGTGTCCGCGCAGGGTCAGACCGCGGGAACGGGTGCCCCGGGGCATGCTGGGAGCTGCAGTCCCGGGCACGGGGCTCACCGGCGGCCATGTTGGTTCCCGGGGCATGCTGGGAGCTGCAGTCCCGGGCACGGGGCTCACCGGCGGCCATGTTGGTCTCGGGATCTGCAGCCTTTGCTCCAGCTGCGGCCCGGCTGCGGTCAGTACTGGGGTCACCCCTGGGGCCTTGGGCAGGTGTCGGGGTTTCTCCTGCCCGCTGGATGCCTGGGGGGCGGGGCGGCGGGCGTGTGTGCTCCTGGTCAGCTGGAGCTGGGCCCGGCCGGGACAGGCCCAGGAGTAAAGTCAGAGCTGGGGAGGGGAGGGGGAAGGACACAGACCCCCCTGGGCACAGGCACCGGGCAGCCCTACCCCCAGAGCCCCCGGGAGCCCCCCCAGCATGTTGAGCTGTATTGAGGGAATCCAGCCTCCTCAGCCAGATGACAGAGACTGGGAGAATGACCTCCCCGCAATCCAGGAGACAGTCAGTGACCTGCTGCATCATGTAGACACTCACAAGTCTATGGGACCAGATGGGATACACTCGAGGGTGCTGAAGGAGCTGGCTGGGTGCTCGCCAAGCCACTTTCCATCGTTTCCCAGCAGTCCTGGCTGACCAGGAAGGTCCCAACAGATTGGAGACTGGCCAAGGTGACACCCATCTATAAGAAGGGTCAGAAGGATGATCCAGTAAATTACAGGGCTGTCAGCTTGACTTTGGTGCCTGGGAAGCTGATGGAGCAGCTCATCCTGAGTACCATCGTACAGCACATGCAGGACAACCAGATGCTCAGGCCCAGTCAGCATGGGTTTAGGAAAGGCAGGTCCTGCCTGACAAACCTGATCTCCTTCTACGACAGGGCCACCTGCTTATTGATGAGGGAAAGGCTGTGGATGCTGTCTGCCTCGACTTTAGTAAGGCCTTTGACACCGTTTCCCACAGCATCCTCCTGGCAAAACTGACTGCTCAAGACTTGGATGATTGCACGGTTTGCTGGGTAAAAATTGGCTGGATGGCCGGGCCCAAAGAGTTGTGGTGAACGGAATTAAATCCAGCTGGCGGCCGGTCACGAGTGGTGTCCCCCAGGGCTGGGTTTTGGGGCCACTCCTGTTTAACATCTTTATTGATGATCTGGACGAGGGGATCGAGTGCACCCTCAGTCAGTTTGCAGATGGCACCAAGTTGGGTGGGAGTGTTGGTCTGCTCGAGGATGGGGAGGCTCTGCAGAGAGACCTGGCCAGGCTGGAGCCATGGGCTGAGCCCAACTGGGGGAGTTTCACTAAGGGCAAATGCCGGGGGCTGCCCTTGGGCCACAACAACCCCCAGCAGGGCTACAGGCTTGGGGAGGAGTGGCTGGAGAGCTGCCGGTCAGAGAGGGACCTGGGGGGGACTGATAATGAGCCAGCAGTGTGCCCAGGTGGCCAAGGAGGGCAATGGCATCCTGGCTCGTGTCAGCACTGGCGTGGCCAGCGGGCACAGGGAAGGGATCTGAGCCCTGTGCTGGGCACTGGTGAGGCCGCCCCTCACTGAGTGGGTTCAGTTTTGGGCCCCTCACCCCAAAAAGGCCATTGAATGACTCGAGCGTGGCCAGAGAAGGGCAACGGAGCTGGGGCAGAGTCTGGAGCACAGGTCTGCTGGGGAGCAGCTGGGGGAACTGGGGGGGTTCAGTCTGGAGAAGAGGAGGCTGAGGGGAGACCTCCTGGCCCTCTGCAACTCCCTGCCAGGAGGGGGCAGAGAGGGGGGATGAGTCTCTGGAGCCAAGGCCCCAGCGCCAGGCCCCAAGGGAATGGCCTCAAGCTGCCCAGGGCAGGGTCAGGCTGGCTCTGAGGAAGGATTTCTGTGCAGAAGGGGCTGTTGGGCGTTGGAATGGGCTGCCCAGGGCAGGGGGGGAGTCCCCGGGATCCCTGGAGGGGTTGAAGAGTCGGGCTGAGCCAGCGCTGAGGGATCTGGGGGAGTTGGGAACTGTCAGTGCTGGGTTGGACTAGATGATCTTCAAGGTGTTTTCCAAACTAGACAATTCTGTGATTTTGTGAGTTACTATAGTAATAGGAGTAGTGTGTTTTTCTGTTAACTCTTACAGGGCTTTTGTTGTTCTTCAGTGTTCCTTGCCCTGTGTGCAAAAAAGCCAATCTCACACACAGAGCTGAGATATCAGTTTAAGCTATTTCTGTGCAAAGATGGGGGCCAGGTGATACTTCCACAAACCTAGCATGCTACACAAAGGGACTGCAGCCTATTCATCTTGTTACATGGTTAGTAAAAACCTATCTAAGATTACACTCATGGGTCTGTAATTACCATTCCATATGCTATTCGTTAGTTATATTTAGATTACCCTCGGTTTCTGTGTAAATTAGCACACATGCTCCTTACAGGCATGGGGGGGCCAATTCTTTTTGGTCTTGAATTGAGTCAGTGGTCACAGTCTCCCCCTGCCCCCCTCCACCTCACTGCCTTTCCCTTTCCCTTCAGTTATTGCTGATTCTTGCTGAATTCATACTTCTCAGACAATCATCCAAGCATCTGGTGCCTTCTGGGACAGAATGTTCCCCGCTTACCACTCTTTTAGCTGCTCTTCAAAGGTATACTTGTTAGGCAGCCATTTTTATGCAAAGTTGGAGTAACTCACTCCCTTATCTCCTGGTTCCTTCTTTTCACTGGGTCTTAAATCAGAACCTGCCCCTGGCATTCTTCTATTTACAAGTTCAGTATGAGCAGAGAAGAAAATTTCCTGGAGACATCAGGGAGGCCGGACTGTGAGCTCTGCTGCTCCCCGGCTGCACCCTAGTTTTCAGCCTCAGACTCCGGGTAAACTAGCTCAAAGCCTGTCAGCCAGGTCCTCGCCCAGGGGGTGACAGATGCGGGTGTCATAAACTGCTGTGGCTGCAGAGCTGGGCTGTGCCCCAGTTTATGACTGCCAGCCTTACGCTTTTCCAGGGACAGGGCTAAAGCAGAAGTGGGGCTGTGAGAAGGGCCCAGGACAAGGGCTCTGGCCATGTAACACCAAGAAAGAGATAGCACCCCCAAGCCCAGGACGTAATCTGCCAGCCTGGTGCCACAAGAGGATCCTGTGGGAAGGAGCAGAGGTTCTACCAAAGGGGACTGGTTCAAGGTAACGGGCTAATTTACAGCAGTGGCATTTCCAGCCATCTCGGGAGAGAGGCCCTGTGGGAGCTGGGGCTGGAGCTGTATGTACCCAGCTCCTGGGACGCAGGAACATTTTCATATGCAAGACAAAACCCCAAGGGGTACCAGCGCCCAGGGCCAGCTGGCCCTGGATGGCCCCTCACGAGGGGAACAGGCCATGCCCACAGGAGCCTCAGGGCTCAGGGCAGCCCCGGCACCACGACCCAGGAGTCCTGGTTGCCACATGGTCCCCTGAGCCCGCTGGGACCCTCAGGCAGGGCTCTCACAGCAGCCCCCAGCCCTGTCCAGCCACCCCCCAGCCCAGCAGCTGCAGCTTTGGAGAGTGGACAGCCCCACTGTGTCACCGCAGTCGGGAACAAACCTCTCAACACCAGCGCAGCGTTCAGAAGCAGGCATTCCTTTATTCGGCGCTGGGTGCGTGGCGGGTCACGCACACACTGAAACAAAAGGTCATCCTTGATGTACCTTAAAGACATGAATGTTCATCCGGTTTTGGAGAAGTCTCCACCTTTTTGCCTATCTGCTGCGTTTCCATAATGCTGGCGTTGCAAACCTACACTACGCGTGCGCGGGGATCTCGGGTGGTCGTTTGGGGAGCTACCCCCCTACTCCTTTTCCCTTTTATGGTCACGAGTCTTTTGGGGACGATTTCTTCTCCTTGGATGTTTCCCAGCTCTGTTGTCTGGCCGAGCTGTTCTTTCTTACGCGCCTTGTTTCAGCAGCTCTGCCAGGATGTGTGTCAAGCTGAGGATATCTTCTCTGTAGACTTGAGTCGCTCAGGCCTCCTTGCTCCATACAAAGTTCGACGTTGTTTGGTAAAACATTTTCTCAACCACTGCAACCCTTTGGGAAGGAGCTCCTGAAAACCTTCCGCGGGCTGGAGAGCTGCAGGAGCGTGGGGAACAAGCTGCACAGCTCAGAGCTGACAGCCGCGGTGCAGCAGCCCTCCATCACGCTTGCCGCCTGTTGCCCTCAGCTGGGAAAAAAAGATGCTCTTGCCAGAGCGTCTCCTCTCCAACGTGCCCCTGCCCCAGGGCCGTGGCTGCGGGGGAGAGGCCGCACTGTGACGTCACAGAGCCCTGCGGTGCCACGCCGGGGTGTGCAGTGCTGTGCCCGGGCACCGCATCAGACGTGCCAGCAGCGGCAGCAGCGGTAGCAGCGGCAGTGACGTGGTGCGGGTGCAGGTGCAGGTGAAGGGGACCATGACTCCCACGCTCATCCTCCTCCTGCTTCTGGTGGCCCTGCGAGCCCAGGGGGCCGGGGCCGCTCCGTGGCGAGCGCGGGCATTAGGTAGGTGGGCAGGTGAGGGCCAGCGCCCAGCCCTGGCAGCGTGGGGCAGCACCCACTGCACCTCGGGCTGACAGCGGGGCTGGGGTGGTGGCGGGGCAGAGCCGGGAGAGCCGCGGGGCCGGGCTGGGCCGGGCCAGCTGTGTCCAGCTCCACGGGCAGCGGGAGGCAGAGCCCAGGTCGCCATGGGACACACAGCCCCAGCCCACAGCCCGGGGCACAGACGGGGCAGCACTGGGGCAGCCTCTGGGCTCTTCTCCACCAGACACGGGAACAATAACGTTTTCACGGGGGCGCCTTTTCCGCCCAGAAACCACGTGCCAGGGAGAAATCCCCAGGGGCCGTACGTTTGTCCGTCCGGTGCTTGAGGGCTCTTGCACAGGGCCTGGAAACCGTATTTTGAAAGCCTCCGGGTGCAGCTCCCAGGTCACCACGGCCCCTCTGCACCTCTGAAAATCTCCCCCCATGTCTGGGTCCCAGGGCATTACCTGACCCCCTGCAGTCGCTGCAGGTCACTGGGAAAGGAGCTCACAACCTCTAATGGGAACCTGCTTGCTTACAGCTGTGCCCGAAGCCAGTGGCTACTCGACAGCTCAGCCGGCTCTAGTCAGGGAGGATCAGGGCCATCCCACAGGTACGTCCCTTGAATGAGTGAGCACTCGGGTTTTAATACTCCGTTTGTGTGAAATTTCACTTAACACTCTCTCGGCCCACGCTCAGCCATGCGGAAGAGGAGCAGAGAGGGACTGGATGCTGTGAGCACTCTGCCTTGCCAAGGAGCTCAGAGCTGGTGTGCACTCCAGGGGGTCCTTGCTCCCAACGCCTCTGTGCATGTTTGGTTTTCCATCCGCCTGCTCCAGGCACCCAGTACCTGTCTGCACAGCGCTCCTGATGGAGGGGGGAGACGAGTGCCACGGAGCACTCCCGTGTGGGAACTGCCTTCGCGGCCGTTCAGCCCTGCAGAGGTGTATAGAAATAGGTCCTGGGAGCTTCTCTGTTCTGTCTGTTCACAGAGGTGTCTGGAGGCGATGGCTCTGCAGCTTCCCAGCTGCGATCCAGGGCAGAAGCTCAGGGAGATCGCACGGGTACGTCACGGCTTTGAACTTCCTTGGAGAGCCGCCGGCTCAAAGCCCCGATGTGAGCGAGGCGTCTCTGGTGGCTGTGAGAACGTGGGCCTGCACTGTGTGTGCAGTGTCCTTGCGTGATCCACTTGTATGTTCTGCTGCTCGGTCATGACGGTGCCTGATGGGAATTCTTGTGGGTGTTTGGTTGCAGATGTGGGTACAGGGAGGGCTCTGCCAGCTCGTCGTGCAGATCCTGCGCTGGAGCTTCGCTGGCGTCGCAGGCGTGAGTAGTCAGCCTTGACTGACTTGGTAGACGTAGCACTCGTTTCCAGGATTGTATTGGTGAGAGATTTAACTCTGGACTTTCTGTTCAGGTCCTCAAAGAGCAAAGGATAATGCTGAAGTGGGACAACCCTCGCAGCGGTACTCAGAAGTCCTCCAGGAAATCCTGAAGGAGCTGGAACGGGCCGTGCCAGCCCAGGGTGGGTGTCTGTCCCTGTTAAGCAGAAGCCTTGGCAAGCTGAGGTTTTAGACGCGTGGAGGGACAAGGCGTAGCCTGCACAGTAGGAAGGGGCCGCCCAGAGCCTCCCTGCGGCCACGCTCAGTTTCGGGCCTTGCGGGCGCTGTCGAGCTGCAGAGAGGGTCGAGTCTCTGCTGGCAGTTGGGGTTCCAGCCGAGCCCCAGGAACCGCTGCTGCCCCAGTTACAGCCTTACTGGGGCCAGAGCTGTTCTGGGCAGACGGTGGTGTCCAGCTGGCCGGAGCTGGTGGTGCTCACGCCTTGAGTGCGGGAGGGACTTGCTGAGGAGCTGGTGGCTGCTCAGTGCTGAGGGGGCAGCACCCTGCCAGTGGCCGGCGGGGAGAGCGCAGAGGATGCGCCGGCAGCTGGGGCTGGCTGAGAGCAGCAGACAGTGCCGGGGCTGCAGGCCTGCCCTGGCCAGGATGGGAGCAGCCCCAGCTTCAGAGTCCAGCCCCGTCGTTCTCCTTGATGTCTGAGGCCTCTCGGTGACGCCTCGGTGTCAGGGACGGGTGAAAGCTGGACACCCAGCCTCAGGCCGGACACCTGACCTGAAGGCAGCGAAAAGGAAGGGCTGTGAATTCCGTCTCGGGGCCTTTATCTCTCTGCTTCTAGCTGTGCTTTGGAAAACTGGCTGGTGGTTTTCCTCTAGTTTTGGGGGACGGTGGGAAGTGCTGCTCAGAAAAGCTCTTTCCCCAGCGCGACGGGCGACAGCATCTTCCTGTCCTCTCTGAAGGACGTAACCTGCCATCACCTTGCAGGTTGCCAAAAATGCACTAAGTGGCGTGTGAACAAGACCACGTGCAGTCTCCTAGTCTGCGGGCAGGTCAGGATTTGCTGTCTACTGGTCAGCTGGAAAGGGTCTAGCGCTGAAAGTTTTCTCCATGAATGACACCTTGTTTGCACTGGTGACTAGGTGCACCCCCAAACGTCCAGGCCTTGTTTCTTGGCACTGTGAATGTCTTTGGAGAAGTACTGCCCTCGGAAGGCACCATGGTCCTGATGAGGAACGGTTACTTCTGCTTAATCTGACCTCCTTTCTTTCTTCCTAAAGGGAATGGCCGTGGTTCTGTGGAGAAGGAGGTGTTTGGGGAAGGAGGCCGCCAGGCGGTGCCAGCCTCTGCTGAAAGAACAGGGGCGGTTCAACCAGCGGGCGTGCCAGGTAATTGCTGTCCTTGGGTCACCCAGTGTCACACATCCAAAAAAGCCTGTCTGCAGGCTCTGCCCCCAGTGCCCGCTACGGCACACCCTGTCAGCAGCACAGCCCACCGCTCTTAGTGCAGAGCAAGGGTTTGAAAACCTCATCAGTCTCCTCTCTCTGCAGGCGCCTCAACGAAGCTTCGAGATCCCAGCCTGGCAGCAGCCGCCGTCCCTCGGCCCTGGAGAGCTGGACCGTCCACCTCGGCACCCCCGAGAGCTGGGACAGACACCAGCAGCCGCTGGAAAACTGTCCCGCTTACCACAGAGCCCCAGGGGCCGACTGTTCCTTTAGAATAAATTGATAAGGATAAACACAGTCCAGGAGCGCACTTGTCCGCCTCTGACCAGCAGCAAACCCAGGAATTCACCCATTCTGGGCCAAAGTTCACCTCAGGGCATGACGGTCAGCGAGGGTTGTCCAGCGCAGCCCCCCAGCCCCCCGACACCACTCCTGGCCGTGGAGCAGCTCCGAAGGGCAGCACTGGGGACCCCCTGAGCTGCGCCCCCCAGCGCCCAGGCCTTGCTGGGAAGTGCTGGCACCGCCGCAGCCTGGGAAACGGTCACCCCCTTTCTCGTGGGTCCTTTGACACAATCCGTTCTAGCCCCTGCACTGCTACAGCCTGCCGGGAGTTTCCCCTCTGCTGCGGAACCAGCATCTAGTGCAGGGAGGTAGAAAGAGAAGCGTGAGATCTTACGGGCAGGGAGGAGGCAGAGAAGTCCCGCAGGCTGAGCTCCGGCCGCCTGGGATGGGATCTGCGTGCGATGGAGCCGCGAGGTGCCTGTGAGCCGGGAGAGGCCCCTTGTGGCCAAGCCCCTGAGCAGGTCCCAGGGGCGGCTGCTCAGCTGGGCCTGGATCAAGTGCAGCCAAGGCCTTGGGTGTCCCGTGCAGGTGTCCCGCCTCGGGGCGAGGTGTCTTGGGGCAGGACTGTGCCAGGGAAGGACACGCTCTGTGGTGTGGCGAGGGGAGAGGCAGCCATGAGAGGGATCCCTCTGTCTGCCGCCAGGACTTTTACATGTCACAGGGAAAGCAGCTTCTGGGTGCCCAGGCAGTCCCCCTCGGGTCGGTGCAGCCCCAAGCCAGCCTGCAGACCCTGCTGCTGTCTCATGAGGGGTGTCAGAGAAATCCCCTCTTTCCCCCAGGGCTGCCCTCCGTGGAGGGATGGGCCTTGGAGCCAGGGGAAGCGCAGCCCTTCTTTGGAGACGGTTACCAGGGGAGCCGAGTGCCTGCCAAGGAAGAGACAGTCTCAGCAAGCCAGATGGCAAACAGAGGTGCCGTTTCCCAGAAGACTCTTGAAAGGGGCCTGCAGCAGGACCTGGAGCCAGGAGACTCAGGCCCGCGTGCCTGCCATCATGGCTGAGGGCTGCCCCTGCCCCTTGGATGCTGCCGCCAACCTCTCCCCCACGGGGATGAGCAGGCCAAGCCCTGCCCTGCAGTTAGTCCTGCTCCCATCCCCCGGAGACCTGCTGCCCTGGGTGCCCCGACAGAGAGAGTCGCTGCTGCTCTCCGCAGCGCCCATCGCTGCCCGTACCCAGGGGGGCTGTCGGTCCTCCCCTGCAGGCCGGGCTTCCCACGCCTCCCGTTCTGCCTGTGCTTGCTCTCGCCGCTCTTGCCACCGGCTCTGCGCTTGCTCCCGCTGTGCAGGCAGCTGCCAGACCTCCTGGAGGGGACAGGAATGCAGCAGCAGGCAGGATTAGTCTCAGCTCCTGGAGGGGCTTCCTTTGGGCCTGACCCACGTTGCTGCCCCTTGCCCCAGCCGGGCGGTCGGCTTTGCCCTTAAGAGATCAGGGGCCCTGGAGCCACGCCAGGCTCCTCAGCTCATGGCAAACACAGCTGAGTGACCAAAGACCTCCGCTGCCATCGCCCAGACGGGACTTGTCCATTTTCCATAGCCCCTGGCCTGAAGAAAGCGCTTCGTGACAACCCCGGGGGCAAGACCAGGCGGGGAGGGTGTGCAGCACCTTCCTCTTTGGGAAGAAGATCTGAAGGAGGTGTGCCGGCGTCTCTGCTCATGCGGGATCAGGAGCGACACACCACCAATAGGATGATCAGATCGGTCGTTTATTCTCGGATTCTGGTTACGGTTATGGTACGCTAAGTCCCGTACATGCGCTTATCCGTCCTCTGATAGGCTCCATGCTATCTACACGCGCTGTCCTCGCGTTTCTACAAGCATTTGCATCGATTAGTTGGATTTACCTATATAAAGTACCAATCTTGCCAAAACTTCATTATCTCATATCCTGCTTTGTTCAATCTGGTGTGCTTTTGCTGACCACAGCTCTTTCTGCTTTTGCTGACCACAGGTGTTCATTCTTTTGCTATCTGTACAGCTACTCCTTCTTTTGCTCCCTTTGCCTTCGGCCTTGAATCCTCCTGTCTGCATTAACTCCCGTCTAATGCATTCCAGACTCCTACAGATGCGACAGATGGCTGCAAGGAACGCACGGGATCCTTTCAGGAGGGCTCTCTGCACAAAGGGCCTTCTGCCGAGTCTCAAACAGCACGGCAGTCACGGCAAGGCACGTACCTGCGGCGCTCTCCTGCAGCCTTGGGATGACGGGAGCGCAGCGGTGGGCCTGGCTGGAGAAGCTGCCCCTGCCTGCCCGTCTCCTTTGTCCTGGGGGAGCTGCCTGGGCACGGGGCGAGCCCCCTGCAAAGAGACCCCGGGAGGAGTGGGCACGAGCGTGGGGAGGGTGCTCTCCCATTTTCACTGGGCATCAAAGCTCCCCAGGCTGGCAGAAGCAGCGGGGCAGGGGGGGGCATTTCCCAGGGCAAGGGGGAGCCTTTCCTGAGCCCCACTGGGCTCGGGATGGGGGAGAGGTGCCCCTCAGCTCTGCTGTAAGCTCAGGCGAGGGCGGGTGCACAAGTATCCTCTGCCTTCCCCGCTAAGGGGCCTGCGACGGGGCAAACGAGCTCCCGAGAGACGTGGGGCATGTGCCAGGGACCTTCCCGAGTCCCCACAGCCCGAGTGTCCCCAGGGGATGTCTCTCCTGCGTGAGTGCAGGGATCCCTTGCATCCCTTCCCACAAGTGTCTCGCCTGGCAGAAGGCTTCTTGCCTGTGCCTTGCTGCCTGGTGCCTGGCCCCTGCGCTGGCAGCACAGGCAGGGAAGGCTTGGCCCGTCTCTGCAGCAGCGTGCCAGGACACCCGTCTGCAGCCGGGAGGAAGCTCTTTGGAGCAGCCCCACGGGGAGGGCATTTTAACCGGGCTGTGGTCAGCCCTGGACAGCACGGGCCCGTGCCTGTACTTCTTCTGGGCCTGTGCTTTTCCTGTGCAGCCCCCGCCTTGTGCCGGGTGGAGAAATCCTTGTCCGCTGCTCCGCTGGTAACAAGGAACTGAAACCTGGAAAGCAAATGCTGACACAGGCCTGCAGAAGGGTGAGCCCCACCCTCTGCAGCTCCCCAGCACTAACCCTCCTGACTCTCGTGCCAGGCATGGCATCCCTTTCCCTTTGTGGGCACACAGAGGTTTTGTTGGCAATCTCCCCCCAGCACCAGAAAGTGGAGCTCTAACCCTGTGCAGCTGGTTCTGTCTGATGTGACCGACGCCAGGCTGGGCGTGAGACACGCGGGCCGTGCCCCATCGCTCCGGGAAAACACGGGCCTCGCCCCAGCTCACTCTGCACTCTGATCACAGGAAAGAGGGAAGCCCCATTGTGGGCCCAACGCTTTCTCAGACTAGATCCGGACTCGGGGTCTCTCCCTCCTGGTTGACCGAGAAGCAGCTGTGGGCACACGGGGCTGCCTCGGTGTGCTGCCACCATGCTCAGGGAGGGATCGCTCGCCAGGGCCTGGGATCCGCGGGGCAAAGGGGGACCAAGACGCCAGCCCACCTTGTCCAGGTTCAGCTGTCCCAGGATGTATGCAGACACGCATCCCAGATAGCCACAACCTCTGGGAAGCCCGGGGAGGAAAGGAAGAGGTGTCAGGCTCCAGGCCAGCCATCTTACAGCCTGGGTGTTGCTGAGGTCCTGTTGGTCCCGGGGGGGTGTGAGCATCAAGGTGTGAGACATCTTTGTCTGATTCGTGCCCATGTGAGTGATAAAATGCAACTCTCTTAAGTATGGAACTCTTAAATGCTTTTCTGCTTTTTTTATGTAGCCACAGGTTTAAGGGAAATAAGGTGTCAGGTACATAGTTCTTGTTGTCAGAACAGGGGGTCGACAGGGCACAGGGAGGGTGATGGGAGCACCGGGGGGAGATAGAGCGGCGCCGGGGTGGCAGCTGAGGGAGGGGGCTCTAGGGCTCGGGGGGAGACGGGGAACCGATGGAGCTTGCGGGCGAGGGGTCAGCCAGGAGGGGTGTGAGGGAAGGGGCCGAGGACCAGGGCGAGGGCGGGGCGGGGGAGCGGGGCACAGTCTAAGTAGTTACGTCAGATCGACTTTGGGTTTTCCAAGTCCCTCTGCAAGAGATGCCAGAATTTAACTCCTGAAAATAAACCTGGCAAATTAAACCAAAGAGCTCAGATGTGCATTTTAGTTGCGGTTTAAGTGAAAAGCCATAAGCAAGCGTAACACGTTGTCTAATAACATTATATTCCTGTCTGATACCTGAAACAATCAAGTTTGCAGAAGGCATCTCGATCTCTGCTGTAACAGCTGGTACGTCTTCCTAGAGACGTTCTGCAAACACTGCACGAGAGACAGCGCACGTGCCAGCGCAGGGCGCTTACCCGCAAAAACCTGAAAGACAAATACCCCTCAAGGTCTGTGCTACCAATATCATACGTTGTATTTACAAAAGCCTGTCTTTCCATCCATCCGTGGCCAAAAATTACACGTACCACGACTCACAGAACATCTACCTTCAAGGCAAAACATTTTTCCTAACAGCAGGCATATTAAAGGTTAACTAATTTGATGGAGGTTTTCAGAATGAGCTTTCAGGGTTCTGTAATGAAAAGCACCAGAAGAGGAAGCAAGAGATTCAAGCTCCACACAGGTATTTTGTAGCCGGTTCTTTTCTCCCAGCATTAGAGTAGCAGAGCAAGTTTTGGCCTCGCCTGACCCGGGGCAGGCAGCTAACTGACACACTTTTCTTTCCCAGGCTGTACAAAGTCCTGCCTACCAACGGCCAGTCTTTGAAAAGTGAGATGAAATTTCAAAATGACGGTACTGAAGGGGAAAAAACGTCTGTCCAGTGGAAATAAACCATGAACCACCTCCTGATTTACCAGGCTTCTGCTACAGCCAAGAGAACAAAGTGCGCATTATAAAATATTAGCAGTTGTTTTGATATCAAATTCAACAATGCTTTAGAATTTAATATTTATCGTGTAACCAGACAGAGTCATGGAAAGCAGCAGAAATCAGCAGTTTTCAAAACCCACGTATAATTTTCAGAAAATAAATTGAGTGCAATTTTTTTTTTTTCTTCTTTCCTATGAAGAGAACTCTGTCATGGGGACATTGCACATCACACATCAGCTGTCCTGGTTCAGCTAGGATAGGGTTAAGTTTCCCCATCAGGGGGAAGGGATCTCCAGCTGGGTTATTCAGACCATGCTGATGTCAGGTCCGGCGCGGCAGCGCGGGAAGCTTTCCTGTGTGGCTTTGGTCACGGGAGCACGCGCGGCGGGCTGGATGTGTCCTTGCGGTATTTCTCTGTCTTGTTTACTGTTATTGCTGTTTATTGCTGTTATTATTGCTACTGTTGTTGTTCAGATTGTCATTTATCACATTGTTGTATTAAATCTCTTCTTATTTCAACCCGGGGGTTTGTGCCTGCTTTCAGTCTGTCTGACCGGAGGGTGGGGAGGGACAATGGCAACGTGTTCTCCAGTCCCGGCAGGGCCTAAACCATCACATCAGCTAAATAACCTGAATACTTTGAAAACCCAAGACTCCAAGTGACCGTAAAAATTAAGTAATAACCCTTTGGATAATGGCATGCTGCACAGGAGGAATTTTGTAAACCAAACATGACTAAGTTTAGATTCACTTTTTTTTTTTTAATTTTATGAGCAAATCTCTCATCTCATAGCAAAGAGCTCATCTATTGCCCACGGCAAAGCAGCAGATCTGAGATAATTCGGGATGTGCCCTTCACCAGAATGCTGCCAGACCAACCACAGAGAAAGCGAGGTCTCCACCCCAGCCCTGACGCTGGGATCACCTGTCTCAGCCGTTCTCCAGGCTGTGACGCCGCAGTTTGCAGTCGCCCAACCCTCTCTCGACTGTCCCCCTTGCTGCAGCCATCTTCTGCACGCTGACAGATTTACACCGTGGTGTAAGGCGAACCTGTTTGTGACAGCTGTCACCAAGCCCATCCTTCGAGCGTTTCTCCAGGGCTGTGGCACCGGGGCCAGGCCCAGCCCAGCCCGCACAGGGTCCGCCCAGGCCCCCCTGACCCCCGGCGCTCTGCAGAGCACAAGCCAAGGGCCCGGCCTCACCGCGCTCATCTCGCCCACGGCCTGCGGAAGCCAACGTTTTTCCGTGGAACAGGACGCTGATACCTCTGACAGTTGCCTCCCCCCCGATGTCGCCAGTCCACGACCGATCTGTGGGAATCCTTTCAAACAGGGGATAGAGAAGGACGAATGTTGGCACCAACTTACCAAACTGTTTGTTTAATGTTGGAGACAATGAGGGGGCAGGATTGTGTTTCTGCCGCTGCTTTGTGAGCTATTGGCGCCGCCTATGACAAGAAGGGAGATAAGGAGGATGTAACGGAAAAGGAGGAGAGGGACTTCCCGTTGGTTCCTGAGCCTGCACCCCCTAAGTTTGTGTGGCCCGTGTCAGAAAAGGAGTTCTGGGGGGGTCCATCGATTGAAATTGAACCCTGGGTACCATTAATAATGCCTTCTGCTCCACCTTTGTCTGGTCCATCTCCTCCTGACACTCTGCCACACCCCATAGATCCATCTAAGGTGCTCCTCCCTATGGATGTGGATGATGAGCCGCCTCAGGCTATTTACCCTGATCTTCAGTCTGAACATCTTGCTGATTTATGGAGAGAACAAGAAAAAGCAATGTCCGCTCTTCTAAAGGAAATGCAAAGCTTGGATCTCGTCAAAACGAGAGATTTGTGAGGCATATAAAAAAGCTTCTCAGGCTGTGAGAGATGGCTTGAAAGCAGTCGAAGAGAGTGTGTGTGGACCAGGGGCTGAAGGTGCGGCTTGCGGGCAAAGTAATTCTGAAAGCTCCCCACAAAACACTCAGATTACTGCAGAAATGTTAAGAGACAAAGGCAGGAGAGCTAGAGCGTGGGGAATGCAGTTCTTAGAAGACAGAGAGATGACTCCAGCAGAGGCAGATAATTATTGAAGAAGTAAATTTGGAAATGGACTAACGGCAGAAGAGAAAAGGCCATATGCCAAATATCAGTGCACGGACAAAGCTGGAGACCGTGCTGGTCCCACAACCCCGCTAAAATGGGTTGCCGACCGGATACATAGAAAAGAGGAGGGAGAGAAATCTGACCATGATGTTCCTTCTTCAACATCTGGCTTCCCCATACCGGGACCTCCTCCTCCTCCCAGTAAAGATCTGAATTATACCGCCGGACAGAGATGGAGGGGGGTGATTGAGCATGCAGTCTCAGAAGGACAGACGCTGTCACCTCGTGTCACTGCAATGCCAGTGGTTGTGCAAGAAAATCAACGGGGGTGGCACCCCTTTGATTGGAAGACAGTGAGTCCGTTACAGTGAACTGTCATGGCCTTTGGGCATGATAATAAACAAGTTATGACTGTAATACAATCCTTTTTCCGCAGTCAAGATTTAGTGCCAGCTGATTATCAGGGCCCTTATGGAAATTATTCTTCCTCCTGCTGCTTTTACGATATTTAAAGAGAGATGGCAAGAGAAATGTGAGATTGCGATGGTAGAGCGCATCAATCGTTGGCATGGAAACGATCCCCTAAGATTTGCTACGATCGACCAACTGATGGGGACTGGCATGTACCATGATGAGGCAGCGCAAGCAGCCTTCCCCCACTGCCCAAATAGCGCAGCAATCTCAGGCTTTTGCATTAGCAGCGCTACAGGAGTTGCCTCAAATTGGAAGACCAAAACTTCCTTATCATCAAGTAAAACAAAAGCCAGAAGACCCATATATGCCATTTATTGATCGATTGAAAGAAGCACTGCATGCTGCACCTAACCTCACACCTGATGCTGAAACGGCGGTGGGGAAGGATTTGGCTTATGAAAATGCAAATCAAAGGTGTCAGCAAGTGATTGCCAGTCTCCCAGGAAGTGCTGGTGTAACACAGATGTTCCGGTGAAGCATGTTCACGATTGCCTCAATTAACGGAGGAGCAAGAAAAGGTGCCATCCATGCAAAAGCGCTTGCTGCAGCTTTAAGACCTGTTACCATGCAAGGAAAAGGAGATCACGGACTAAAGGTGCCAGGAGAAGGGAAGGATGTTTTCTATGCGGTAAGCCTGGTCATTTTAAGCAACAATGTCCTCAAGCAAAGAAAACTACCGCAATTACAGCGCCATTTGCTGGTACCCGTAACCGATGTGATGGATTTGGACATAGGGCCAACGAGTGCCGATCAAGATTTAAGAAAGATGGGTCTCCTTTGCTGGGAAACTCCTCACAGAGCGCCTTATCGGGGGGCGCCAAGATGCTCAAATACCCCAAGTGGCGGCTGTCTTGATGAGCTCTCAGCAGCCGCTTGAGCAAGTGCAGGCCTCGATTTGGCCGTGTGAATCGACATCACAATAGTAGACGATTCAGTGCGTGTAGTTCCCTCTGCAGTTACAGGACCATTAGGACATGGACTTAGCACATTGTTAATAGGACGATCGTCGACTTCAAAACAAGGAATTATCATTATTCCTGGATTAATTGGCTCTGATTATACTGGACAGATTGGGATCATGGTGAGAATTCTGAACCCTCCAGCCACACGGCGTAGAGGAGACCGTATTGCTCAATTAATTCCTTTGCGAGCGCATGTTATTAAGAGTCAAGATCCTGAAAGGGGCAATCGAGGATTTGGGTCTACTGGACCAGTGACTGTTGCCTTTTCACAAATAATCACCGACAATAAGCCTATGCAAACAGTCACATTGCTCGGGAATGATGGAGTTACGATCCGCTCTGTAAATGTTACGCTAGATACTGGAGCTGATGTTACTATTATCCCATATGCTGCATGGCCATCTTCGTGGCCTTTGGTCATGACGACTAACTCTGTTACAGGAATTGGAGGAGCATCCCCTACGCATCAAAGTGCACATTTTGTCACTAGCATAGATGACAAGGAAGGTCTCAGAGCACAAGTAAAACCATACATACTGCATATGACACTTTGGCTGTTAGGACGAGATGTCCTGTCTCCGTGGGGATGTGTGTTGCAGACGCCTTTTTAAGGGCAGCCATTGCAGCAAGCGACCCCCGTCACGTTTTGAAATTAAGCTGGTTAACCGATAAGCCTGTGTGGGTGGAGCAATGGGCGCTATCAACAGAGAAGCTCGCTCATCTAAAGGATCTCATGCAAGAGCAATTGAATGCTGGACACCTTCTCCTGCCCACCAGTCCTTGGAATACACCTCCCGTGTTTGCCATCACAAAGAAATCTGGAAAATGGAGACCTGCGAGCAGTTAATGCAGTGATGCAAGATACGAGAGCACTTCAACTGGGATTACCCAGTCCATCCATGCTCCCTCAAGGCTGGGACATTGTGATCATTGATTTGAAAGATTGTTTTTTCACCATACCTTTACATCCAGAAGATTAAGAAAAATTGGCCTTTTCTGTTCCTTACACAAAGAGAGCAAAACCTTCTGAAAGATATCATTGGGTAGTGTTACCACAAGGAATGAAGAATTCTCCCACAATGTGCCAATGGTATGTGGACTTAGCTCTACGACCTGTTGGAGAACATCACACCGACTGTATTTTGTATCACTATATGGATGATTTATTGCTTTGTCAACAAACACCCATTTCTGAAGAATTGATTCAGGAGCTGGCTGAGGCTTTAAATATAATGGGACTTGTTGTGGCCCCTGAAAAGGCGCAACGGACTGAACCATGGAAGTAACTAGGGATGACTTCAACTGACTCTGCTGTTAGGCCACAGAAGTTGTCGATAGTACAGAAAGTTGAGACATTAAATGATGTACAGAAATTGGTAGGAGATATCCAGTGGATTCTCAATATTTGCGGCATTATCAACACAGATGTACAGCTTTATTTGAGTTGCTGCAAGGAGATTGTAGTCCTCAAGAACCCAGGACTTTAACAGTGTGAGCTAAACACGCCCTGGATAACATTCTTCTGAAACTGAGCGCTAATTCTGCAGTCTGTCTTGACCCTGTTCAAGCATTGCAATTGTTTGTGTATAAGAGAGCATCAGAGGTATCAGAATCAATACATATGCAAAGAAACAAGCATGATTATTCTTTTCAAAAAATTCAAGTGCAATTGTGTTCCCCTCAATCTGGGCTATGGGAGAGACCTATGCAACTCTTAACTTGGGGAAGGGGTTATGCTTGTGTCTCCATGCGGGAGAGCTGAGCACGCACACGACCAATGTGACCAAGCAATGCCCGTTTATTACAACTAAGAAAGCCCTTTTACAATGTTCTCCCGCACACGTGAGTAACATGCAGTACAAGTCCTCAAGATCGGACAGTTAATTTAGCCCGTGCTTTAAACCTTCTTACGATTGGATAAAAAGTGCCACATCAGCCTTGCCAGGCTCCCTGCCTTGTGGAACTTCTTCTTCTGTCCCAACCCCTGCCGGGGGTTGTTTGTCTCGTCGAGTTTCTCCCCCCTCATTCAGGGTTACGTCCTTATCGCATTCTTGCTCGGGCTGAGGCTCTTATCAGTCTTGTTCTCACGCAGGATTGCTCACATGTCCATTCTCTCGCAGAAAGCCCTCTAGAATCCCAACATCTCCACAGGTAATGATTCACCCAAGTGAGTTCCCGCGAAGTGGGTGAAACCGTGGATCACAAAGAAGGATAACACCAACCCCGTGTCCCGAGGCACTTCAGAGGCATCAACATCGACTGAACTTAGCCCTGACGCCGTTGCTAACGGCACTACATCCAGCAAACAGTGAAGCTCTTTGTCTTCTACCAAATCTACAGTCATTTTATATGGCTGTTCAAACACGGCCGCTCACCCCGAAACAGCTTGACCAACATGACAAGGCTTGTGTAGAACATGGTCTGAATTGTCGACCCTGGGTTTTTATACATTGCGCATGGTGTGATAGGGGAACTTGGAGAGTTATGCGTGCACAGGATCGGGAAAGTGTGTATAAATGTCACTTGTGTGCTGACCGGATTATCTTTTATACTAGAGCAGATTGGTTGTCTGATTTTATAGGTAGGTCCATATATCGGCCACTAGCTGTGGGTACAGGAGGACAGATTAGAATTCTTAGAGAGCAACAGCAGTTTTTTAGGGCCCTAGACCTAATTGAAGGTCTTGGGCAAAGGGTTTTAGAGAAATTAGCTTTGAACTTCGTAAACGCTTAGCTTTGCAGTGAATTAGGCAGAATAACAAGAGAGTAGACAGAAGTTGTGGCACTGGAATAAACATTCCTCGAAGCTGACAGGTGAACAAGGACGACTGGCAAAAAGAGGCCAAACCGTGGCGATACATCAAACGTGGGAAATGGGGGCGATGTCTATCTTATTTTGTTTTGTAACAGTTTGTGAAGGAATTTTTGACATTATGCTAGAACAAATATTTGGGTAACATGGGCAAATACATCTGGGATAAAGGATATTTGTTTGAGTCTGCTGATCAGGGATACCAATTAAACTCAGACACCAGAGTGAAAAGAGCAGGCATATTTTACTAGAAATAACTAAATAATATTACAAAATAATACAGAAAACATACAGTGAGAAAAGACACAATAGTGCACTTAAATAGGAAAATACAGGGTAATGCATCAAATCATTACTACCTGAGAGAGAGAGAATAGTGATTAAGAAAGAGACATGACCACTCACATACTTTACCATCACCCAGCCCTGCAGGCGCTGGGCAGCCCCGGTTACAGCGAGGGTTTGGAGAACATTTCCCTCCAAGTGGGAAATCCTACGCGGTGCCTGCACCCGTAGCTGAGGCTTCCAGAGTCGCTGTGAGCGGGTCCAGCCTTATAGACCCAAAAATCAGCAAGCCAGAATAGCTGGCACCTTTGTTTTAAACGGAAATACCTGGCTTCAATCTCACATTAGGTTCCCCCCAGAGCCTGGCCAGGGCTCAAGGAAGAAGCTCAGGGAGTTTCTCTGTTTATCTGATGGGATTATGCACAAGATCTCACATCAGGTCTCGGGGACAGACACCTGCCTCCGTGACTCGGTTGTTCTATTCCCATACAAAGGAAGGGAAAGATACATTCAAGGTAGCTACATCCTCCATGCATATTTCATTAAGGATTACGTTCCGAGTTAGCAGTTTCAGTTCAGGGCCTGTTGCTCAGGCTTCAACACTTCCACCTTTTACATCAGGATAGGTGGTTTATTATAACTTAGTATAATACCTGTTAGCACAATGGTTATCAGTTACAAAATATACAGGAATCATCTATAGGTCAACTCTGGCTTGGGCCTATTGTCCAAGCCTTAGCACTTCAATGATCCTTTTCGAACCTGTTTAATTGGCACTCCGTTGCGGGAAAATGAAACTCATTTTGGTGGATATTGGAAACAACAGAGTGTGAATCTGACGAGCGATCAAAGCGATGACGGTTGTTTCATCACAAATATCATCTATGTTTGGCCGTCTATGCCTAACACAGCTTGGCAAAAGACAGTCATTGAGAATTTAAATCAAACCATTTCTTTCCCTTTGCAAGAATTGGATTTGTTGGCCAGTGTTGCACCTGTTGAGTATGTTAATGTTACTAGGCTGCAGTACTGTGATAACGTGGTTCCCCAAATCCAAACAGTGACTGGCACAGGAGTGGTTTGGTTTGGTGACCTGTGGTGTATTAGGTTAGCACAGGATGGACGCAAAAATTTATTTGTTGGTGTGATGGTTTGACTTTGGCTAAAGGCCAGGTACCCACCAAGTCGCTATATCACTCCCCCCCCCCCCCCCCCCCCCCTTCTCCTCTTGTTTTCTCAACAGGGCAAAGAGGGGAAAGAAAATAAGACAGACCAACCCTTGTGGGTGAAACAAAAGCAGTTTTAACATAAGCAAAGCAAAGCAAAGGTCCGCACGCGGAAGCAAGAGAAAACAGATTTAGTCTCTACTTCCCATGGACAGGCGCTGTGGGGCTTCTCAGGATCGGGGCTCCCATATGCGGGGTGGTTGCCTCGGAGGACCAAGGGTGACCCCACCCCCTTCCTCCTTCCTCCCAGCTTTATACTGAGCAGACGTCACAGGGTCTGGAATATCCCTTGGGTCAGCTGGGGTCAGCTGTCCTGGCTGTGTCCCCTCCAGAGATCTTGCCCACCCCGTCCCACTGGGGGAAATGTCGGAAGGAGCCTTGGTGCTGTGTAAGCACTGCTCAGGAGCAGCCACCACACCAGGGTGCTGCCAACACCCTGCAGCTCCCAGCATAACCCACAGCACCGTGGGGCTGATGTAGGGGAAAACCCATTCCAGCTCAGGCAGAGCCAGTAGAGTTGGTTATCAAAATGTAACAGGGTATGGGTGTGTCCTGATCCCGCATGAGCAGACGGAGACGCCGGCACACCTCCTTCAGATCTTCTTCCCAAAGAGGAAGGTGCTGCACACCCTCCCCGCCTGGTCTTGCCCCCGGGGTTGTCACGAAGCGCTTTCTTCAGGCCAGGGGCTATGGAAAATGGACAAGTCCCGTCTGGGCGATGGCAGCGGAGGTCTTTGGTCACTCAGCTGCGTTTGCCATGAGCTGAGGAGCCTGGCGTGGCTCCAGGGCCCCTGATCTCTTAAGGGCAAAGAATCGCCTTTGCCCTGCGTAGCGTTCCGGGCAGCGGGTAGAACCAGGCAGAGAATTCCCGGCTAGCACTGTGGCGGGGAAGTGCAAACGTACACGTTTTCGGCCGAAAACGCGTTTTCCGGCGAAAACGCACACCACGGCTCTTTCTGAGAAAAAGCAAGCACGGAGGGCAAAGCCTACCGCCCGGCTGGGGCAAGGGGCAGCAACGTGGGTCAGGCCCAAAGGAAGCCCCTCCAGGAGCTGAGACTAATCCTGCCTGCTGCTGCATTCCTGTCCCCTCCAGGAGGTCTGGCAGCTGCCTGCACAGCGGGAGCAAGCACAGAGCCGGTGGCAAGAGCGGCGAGAGCAAGCACAGGCAGAAGGGGAGGCATGGGAAGCCCGGCCTGCAGGGGAGGACCGACAGCCCCCCTGGGTACGGGCAGCGATGGGCGCTGCGGAGAGCAGCAGCGACTCTCTCTGTCGGGGCACCCAGGGCAGCAGGTCTCCGGGGGATGGGAGCAGGACTAACTGCAGGGCAGGGCTTGGCCTGCTCATCCCCGTGGGGGAGAGGTTGGCGGCAGCATCCAAGGGGCAGGGGCAGCCCTCAGCCATGATGGCAGGCACGCGGGCCTGAGTCTCCTGGCTCCAGGTCCTGCTGCAGGCCCCTTTCAAGAGTCTTCTGGGAAACGGCACCTCTGTTTGCCATCTGGCTTGCTGAGACTGTCTCTTCCTTGGCAGGCACTCGGCTCCCCTGGTAACCGTCTCCAAAGAAGGGCTGCGCTTCCCCTGGCTCCAAGGCCCATCCCTCCACGGAGGGCAGCCCTGGGGGAAAGAGGGGATTTCTCTGACACACCTCATGAGACAGCAGCAGGGTCTGCAGGCTGGCTTTGGGCTGCACCGACCCAAGGGGGACTGCCTGGGCACCCAGAAGCTGCTTTCCCTGTGACATGTAAAAGCTCTGGCGGCAGACAGAGGGATCCCTCTCATGGCTGCCTCTCCCCTTGCCACACCACAGAGCGTGTCCTTCCCTGGCACAGTCCTGCCCCAAGACACCTCGCCCTGAGGCGGGACACCTGCACGGGACACCCAAGGCCTTGGCTGCACTTGATCCAGGCCCAGCTGAGCAGCCGCCCCTGGGACCTGCTCAGGGGCTTGGCCACAAGGGGCCTCTCCCGGCTCACAGACACCTCACGGCTCCATCGCACGCAGATCCCATCCCAGGCGGCCGGAGCTCAGCCTGCGGGACTTCTCTGCCTCCTCCCTGCCCGTAAGATCTCACGCTTCTCTTTCTACCTCCCTGCACTAGATGCTGGTTCTGCAGCAGAGGGGAAACTCCCAGCAGGCTGTAGCAGTGCAGGGGCTAGAACGGATTGTGTCAAAGGACCAAGAGAAAGGGGGTGACTGTTTCCCAGGCTGCGGCGGTGCCAGCACTTCCCAGCAAGGCCTGGGCGCTGCGGGGCTGTGATGGTTTGACTCTGGCTAAATGCCAGGTATCCACCAAGTCGCTCTATCACTTCCCCCCCCTTCCCTTTGTTTTCTCAACAGGGTAAAGAGGGGAAAGAAGATAAACGAACCCTTGTGGGTGAAACAAAAGCAGTTTTAATATAAGCAAAGCAAAGCAAAAGTCCGCGCGCGGAAGCAAAAGCAAACAGATTTATTCTCTACTTCCCATGACCAGGCGCTGTCGGGCCTTCTCAGGAAGCAGGGCTCCAATACGCGTAGTAGTTGCCTCGGAGGACCAAGGGTGACCCCACCCCCTTCCTCCTTTCTCCCAGCTTTATACTGAGCAGACGTCATATGGTATGGAATATCCCTTTGGTCGGTTTTGGTCAGCTGTCCTGGCTGTATCTCCTCCCAAGATCTTGCCCACCCCGTCCCACTGGGGAAAATATCAGAAAGAACCTTGGTGCTGTGTAAGCACTGCTCAGCAGCAGCCACAACACCAGGGTGCTGCCAACACCCTGCAGCTCCCAGCATAAACCACAGCACCGTGAGGGCTGCTATAGGGGAAAACCGATTCCAGTTCGGCCAGACCCAATACAGGGGCGCAGCTCAGGGGCTCCCCAGTGCTGCCCTTCGGAGCTGCTCCACGGCCAGGAGTGGTGTCGGGGGGCTGGGGGGCTGCGCTGGGGAACCCTCACTGACCTTCATGCCCTGAGGTGAACTTCGACCCAGAATGGGTGAATTCCTGGGTTTGCTGCTGGTCAGAGGCGGATAAGTGCGCTCCTGGTCTCTGTTTATCCTTATCAATTTATTCTAAAGGAACAGTCGGCCCCTGGGGCTCTGTGGTAAGCGGGACAGTTTTCCAGCGGCTGCTGGTGTCTGTCCCAGCTCTCGGGGGTGCCGAGGTGGACGGTCCGGCTCTCCAGGGCCGAGGGACAGCGGCTGCTGCCAGGCTGGGATCTCGAAGCTTCGTCGAGGCGCCTGCAGAAAGAGGAGAGTGATGAGGTTTTCAAACCCTTGCTCTGCACTAAGAGCGGTGGGCTGTGCTGCTGACAGGGTGTGCCGTAGCGGGCACTGGGGGCAGAGCCTGCAGACAGGATTTTTTGGATGTGTGACACTGGGTGACCCAAGGACAGCAATTACCTGGTATGCCCGCTGGTTGAACCGCCCCTGTTCTTTCAGCAGAGGCTGGCACCGCCTGGCGGCCTCCTTCCCCAAACACCTCCTTCTCCACAGAACCACGGCCATTCCCTTTAGGAAGAAAGAAAGGAGGTCAGATTAAGCAGAAGTAACCGTTCCTCATCAGGACCATGGTGCCTTCCGAGGGCAGTACTTCTTAAAAGACATTCACAGTGCCAAGAAACAAGGCCTGCACGTTTGGGGGTGCACCTGGTCACCAAACAAGGTGTCATTCATGGAGAAAACTTTCAGCGCTAGACCCTTTCCAGCTGACCAGTAGACAGCAAATCCTGACCTGCCCGGAGACGAGGAGACTGCACGTGGTCTTGTTCACACACCACTTAGTGCATTTTTGGAAACCTGCAAGGTGATGGCAGGTTACGTCCTTCAGAGAGGACAGGAAGATGCTGTCGCCCGTCGCGCTGGGGAAAGAGCTTTTCTGAGCAGCACTTCCCACCGTCCCCCAAAACTAGAGGAAAACCACCAGCCAGTTTTCCAAAGCACAGCTAGAAGCAGAGAGATAAAGGCCCCGAGACGGAATTCACAGCCCTTCCTTTTCGCTGCCTTCAGGTCAGGTGTCCGGCCTGAGGCTGGGTGTCCAGCTTTCACCCGTCCCTGACACCGAGGCGTCACCGAGAGGCCTCAGACATCAAGGAGAACGACGGGGCTGGACTCTGAAGCTGGGGCTGCTCCCATCCTGGCCAGGGCAGGCCTGCAGCCCCGGCACTGTCTGCTGCTCTCAGCCAGCCCCAGCTGCCGGCGCATCCTCTGCGCTCTCCCCGCCGGCCACTGGCAGGGTGCTGCCCCCTCAGCACTGAGCAGCCACCAGCTCCTCAGCAAGTCCCTCCCGCACTCAAGGCGTGAGCACCACCAGCTCCGGCCAGCTGGACACCACCGTCTGCCCAGAACAGCTCTGGCCCCAGTAAGGCTGTAACTGGGGCAGCAGCGGTTCCTGGGGCTCGGCTGGAACCCCAACTGCCAGCAGAGACTCGACCCTCTCTGCAGCTCGACAGCGCCCGCAAGGCCCGAAACTGAGCGTGGCCGCAGGGAGGCTCTGGGCGGCCCCTTCCTACTGTGCAGGCTACGCCTTGTCCCTCCACGCGTCTAAAACCTCAGCTTGCCAAGGCTTCTGCTTAACAGGGACAGACACCCACCCTGGGCTGGCACGGCCCGTTCCAGCTCCTTCAGGATTTCCTGGAGGACTTCTGAGTACCGCTGCGAGGGTTGTCCCACTTCAGCATTATCCTTTGCTCTTTGAGGACCTGAACAGAAAGTCCAGAGTTAAATCTCTCACCAATACAATCCTGGAAACGAGTGCTACGTCTACCAAGTCAGTCAAGGCTGACTACTCACGCCTGTGACGCCAGCGAAGCTCCAGCGCAGGATCTGCACGACGAGCTGGCAGAGCCCTCCCTGTACCCACATCTGCAACCAAACACCCACAAGAATTCCCATCAGGCACTGTCATGACCGAGCAGCAGAACATACAAGTGGATCACGCAAGGACACTGCACACACAGTGCAGGCCCACGTTCTCACAGCCACCAGAGACGCCTCGCTCACATCGGGGCTTTGAGCCGGCGGCTCTCCAAGGAAGTTCAAAGCCGTGACGTACCCGTGCGATCTCCCTGAGCTTCTGCCCTGGATCGCAGCTGGGAAGCTGCAGAGCCATTGCCTCCAGACACCTCTGTGAACAGACAGAACAGAGAAGCTCCCAGGACCTATTTCTATACACCTCTGCAGGGCTGAACGGCCGCGAAGGCAGTTCCCACACGGGAGTGCTCCGTGGCACTCGTCTCCCCCCTCCATCAGGAGCGCTGTGCAGACAGGTACTGGGTGCCTGGAGCAGGCGGATGGAAAACCAAACATGCACAGAGGCGTTGGGAGCAAGGACCCCCTGGAGTGCACACCAGCTCTGAGCTCCTTGGCAAGGCAGAGTGCTCACAGCATCCAGTCCCTCTCTGCTCCTCTTCCGCACGGCTGAGCGTGGGCCGAGAGAGTGTTAAGTGAAATTTCACACAAACGGAGTATTAAAACCCGAGTGCTCACTCATTCAAGGGACGTACCTGTGGGATGGCCCTGATCCTCCCTGACTAGAGCCGGCTGAGCCGTCGAGTGGCCACTGGCTCCGGGCACAGCTGTAAGCAAGCACGTTCCCATTAGAGGTTGTGAGCTCCTTTCCCAGTGACCTGCAGCGACTGCAGGGGGTCAGGTAATGCCCTGGGACCCAGACATGGGGGGAGATTTCCAGAGGTGCAGAGGGGCCGTGGTGACCTGGGAGCTGCACCCGGAGGCTTTCAAAATACGGTTTCCAGGCCCTGTGCAAGAGCCCTCAAGCACCGGACGGACAAACGTACGGCCCCTGGGGATTTCTCCCTGGCACGTGGTTTCTGGGCGGAAAAGGCGCCCCCGTGAAAACGTTATTGTTCCCGTGTCTGGTGGAGAAGAGCCCAGAGGCTGCCCCAGTGCTGCCCCGTCTGTGCCCCGGGCTGTGGGCTGGGGCTGTGTGTCCCATGGCGACCTGGGCTCTGCCTCCCGCTGCACGTGGAGCTGGACACAGCTGGCCCGGCCCAGCCCGGCCCCGCGGCTCTGCCGGCTCTGCCCCGCCACCACCCCAGCCGCGCTGTCAGCCCGAGGTGCAGTGGGTGCTGCCCCACGCTGCCAGGGCTGGGCGCTGGCCCTCACCTGCCCACCTACCTAATGCCCGCGCTCGCCACGGAGCGGCCCCGGCCCCCTGGGCTCGCAGGGCCACCAGAAGCAGGAGGAGGATGAGCGTGGGAGTCATGGTCCCCTTCACCTGCACCTGCACCCGCACCACGTCACTGCCGCTGCTACCGCTGCTGCCGCTGCTGGCACGTCTGATGTGGTGCCCGGGCACAGCACTGCACACCCCGGCGTGGCACCGCAGGGCTCTGTGACGTCACAGTGCGGCCTGTCCCCCGCAGCCACGGCCCTGGGGCAGGGGCACGTTGGAGAGGAGACGCTCTGGCAAGAGCATCTTTTTTTCCCAGCTGAGGGCAACAGGCGGCAAGCGTGATGGAGGGCTGCTGCACCGCGGCTGTCAGCTCTGAGCTGTGCAGCTTGTTCCCCACGCTCCTGCAGCTCTCCAGCCCGCGGAAGGTTTTCAGGAGCTCCTTCCCAAAGGGTTGCAGTGGTTGAGAAAATGTTTTACCAAACAACGTCGAACTTTGTATGGAGCAAGGAGGCCTGAGCGACTCAAGTCTACAGAGAAGATATCCTCAGCTTGACACACATCCTGGCAGAGCTGCTGAAACAAGGCGCGTAAGAAAGAACAGCTCGGCCAGACAACAGAGCTGGGAAACATCCAAGGAGAAGAAATCGTCCCCAAAAGACTCGTGACCATAAAAGGGAAAAGGAGTAGGGGGGTAGCTCCCCAAACGACCACCCGAGATCCCCGCGCACGCGTAGTGTAGGTTTGCAACGCTAGCATTATGGAAACGCAGCAGATAGGCAAAAAGGTGGAGACTTCTCCAAAACCGGATGAACATTCATGTCTTTAAGGTACATCAAGGATGACCTTTTGTTTCAGTGTGTGCGTGACCCGCCACGCACCCAGCGCCGAATAAAGGAATGCCTGCTTCTGAACGCTGCGCTGGTGTTGAGAGGTTTGTTCCCGACTGCGGTGACACAGTGGGGCTGTCCACTCTCCAAAGCTGCAGCTGCTGGGCTGGGGGGTGGCTGGACAGGGCTGGGGGCTGCTGTGAGAGCCCTGCCTGAGGGTCCCAGCGGGCTCAGGGGACCATGTGGCAACCAGGACTCCTGGGTCGTGGTGCCGGGGCTGCCCTGAGCCCTGAGGCTCCTGTGGGCATGGCCTGTTCCCCTCGTGAGGGGCCATCCAGGGCCAGCTGGCCCTGGGCGCTGGTACCCCCTGGGCTTCTGGTGATACAGAGAAATGATGACTTGTCTGGGGACTTATTTACTTACTTGCTTATAGAAAACTGCTGCGCAACTTACTCAGAGCAAGTTATAGTATTACTCAGAGTGTTTTTAAATATTGCTGAGAAATCTGCTTGCCCAGACTCTGCTGTGGCATTTCACCAAGGACTACTGTGTCCATCAAAACAAAGCAGTTCACTGTGAAAATCGGGTCAGTCACACTCCATTTTTACCACCGAGCCCACAAAACGCTGCTGCGAGCCCCCCGCCCGCGAGCCCCCCTGTGCCTCCCCACGGCAGGGCAAGAGGCATCTGTTTAGCCTGTGCTGAATGTCCTGGGGTGCGCTTTCAGCCCTGCGAGCGTCCGCAGCACCATCAGCAGCATCCAGGGACAAGCTACTGAGAATACCCCACAGTTGAGGGAGCAAAAAAAAGCCTTTGTGGTGAGCCAACAATGAGTTTTGCAACACTGCTGGACAGTTTGCTTTTCTCACAGATATTCAGTGGAATATTAGCCCCCGCCCCCCTTGTTTTTTTGTGCGCACATCTTGTTTTTCCTAAGTGCCACCTACCTTTCTTCACTTTGAAGTTAATTACTAACTAGCAATGTTAGGAGAGCAAAAATTACCATGAGTAGCATTTTCAAAACCGTAAAATCATCCATTTGAATGGGTTTGCATCTTACCAGAACTCCACCTGCTCAGTCTACAGGCATGCCCCTGTTTTGAAAGCACACAGCTGGTACGTCTTCGATAGCCACACCACCAGTAGCACAGCAGGGCTCTGAAGCAGAAATTGCCAAATTCAGCTCAATTCCGTGTCTGGTTCCAGTCCTCCGACCAGTTTAGAAATCAGTTGCCTTACAGGAGCCAGACGTGAACAGCGCAGTGTCCCAGGCACAAGTCGGGCTCTCGTCACCCTGCAGCTGCGCTGTGCCAAGCAGCTGCCCGTGGCATTGCCAGCGTGTCAAAAAGTGAGGAAAAAGGTGAATCCGTGAGCGGGGGGAAACTGTCTGGTATGGCAGGGGGGTGAGCTCTCGGGATGGAGTATGGGTGGTTTCCGCCTGTACCCATCCTGTAAATGTGGCTGTCAGAAGGAAGCACGAGAGAAAACAGATTCTTTCACCAATACAGTATGAGCTCAGAAATCGTGGAGTGTTCTTGGGAAACTTGATCTTTTTTTTTTTTTTCCCTCTCTCTCTATAAAACCAGAGTATTCAAAGTGTGATTTTTAGACCAATGCAAGAACTTGTATGAGTCGACACGTTCCTAAGCCAAGGATTCTATTCCCTAATTGCTAAATTCCTATGCACAAGTGCCATTTATAAGTGCTTTAAATAAGGAATTGTCAGCTTTCCAGTTCCCTCCAACCACTACTGTGCCGTTCCTCTGGGCCTTGCCCGGTGCTCCAGGTGTCCTGCCGCCCGAGCGCCTCGGCAGATCGGCTGCCTCGTGGTTCCCCACTCGCCTTCTCTCCCCCAAGGCCGAGCGGCACTAGTGAAGCTGTCTGCTGCCGCTGCCAACCCACCCGCCCCTCCAGCCCGCTCCCAGCGCCGGGGTTCTCTAAAGGTGCTTCTACCCCCAAGGAAAGAGCCCTGGGCCCTGGGAGGGAAGGGCCGAGGCTCAGCCGCCGCCCCGGGGACACGGGACGGGGCCGCTCGGGGCTCCTGGGGGGCTGCGGCTCCCGGGCACGGCACGGAGCCTGGCTGGAGCCGGGACCCCGCTCCCGGTTTGCAGAGTGAGAGGACTGTCTGAGCGTGCGTGGAGAGGCCGTGCAGACGGCTCCAGCTCTGGCCCGCGCCCGGCAAATCACCCATCCCACCTCGAGCGTCTTCTCTCTGCGCTCAGTGAAGCCGCTCAGATGAGGCAGTGTGGCTCGGGACCTGCCCAAGCGCAGCTTCAGGTTTAATCCTGACACTCCCGGGGACCCCCTGCCAAGGAGAGCCCTGTGCTCCCCCCTCCGCCACTGGTCACCCGTGGCCCCTGAACTGCATCGCCTACGTGCGCTGGCCAGCGGCTTCGGCACAGTCATGCCCACAAGCCAGAGGCATTTGCTTTGCAGGGGATCTGCGTGACACGGCTTCAGCAGCACAAATATTCCGTTAGAAAGCAGAGATCAACTCCAGACTGAAAACAAATGCAACTGTCTTTAGCACAGGAGGGAACAAACATCGATTACTTGATTGAAGGTCCTCTCCCAGGTAGACTGATCCTCAGTGATTTAGTGTCAAATCCACCCCAAATCCCGCTCGTTTCAGCCCCGTTTCCCAGCCTGCACACACCGTGACGGCCCTGCCGTGCCGCGGCAGAGCATCCTGCAGCCACCCAGCAACACCTGCCAGGCGCCGGGGGCTGGCGGGGTCTCGGGGAGCCCCCGGGGCTGCGCGAGAGCTGGGGGGGCTCTGGCAGCAGAGATCTGCAGCCAGCACTGGGCTGGGACCGCTCTGCTCTGACCACCCCTCGTGCAGAGCCCGCACGGACTCTGTGGGCCCGGGGAGCTACTCCTGCCTGAGCCCAGCAGAAGCAAAAGGCCGGGCTTGAACCATTTATAAACGGGAGCTGGAGTGGTTCGGATTTAACAGCTCTCAATGTTTCCAAGTCCCGGGAAGGCCCTGGAGTGTGGCCAGCGACACGCCCGGGTCCCCGAGGAGAGCACAGCCCTCCCGCACACGCCCGAGGGTCGCTTGCCTGCAGCGTGGGGTGGAGGCAGCCCCCAGCCTAAAGACCCCTGGGCAAGGCCACCGCCGCCCCCGGGACCGGCCGTCCCCCAGCTCTGCTGAGCTGCCCTGCGCTGCAGCGAAGACACAGCCCCGGCTCTCAGCAGGCGAGACGCAGATGACGGACAGAACAACACAGCACACAGGCATGGATGGACACGAACGTCAACACCACCACAAACACACACAGCACATCTCCCCTCAGCCCCACACCCAACAGACGGCAGAAGCACGTGGTGCCCAGGGAAGGAAGGAAGGTTCAGCCGGTCCAATATTTCTGTGTTTTAGGAAAGCGAGCCTGACAGCTGTGGAATAATCCTTGCAATTATGGTCTTCATGAGCACGAGGGAGTGATGGTTCCTGGGTTGGCTCATTTCAGTTGTCTGCTCCACACCGAGAAGCTGCTCCCGACCGGCACAAATATGCAGCATTTTGTGTAAATGTTGCAGGACTGAGCACTGAAGCAGCAGCAGAAGCTTAGAGGACAGTTTCTTCCCCATCCTGGGCCTGCACTGAGGGCAGACAACTGCATCTGGGCTTCTATCATCCTACAAACCAACGAGAAAAACATTAGCTTTACAAAAAACACGCTAAGCTTCGAGCTACTGATACACCACTGTAAGAGATTTACTAGGAGCAGCTGCCAGAGCAAGCAGAGGAGCCGGTGCTGCCCTTGACCTGGGGCTGCACTGCTGGGTGGCGGGAGCTGCTCCGCAAGGGGCTGAGGGGCCCCAGCTTAGCACCAGAACTAAGGGATTTGCAAGGAGATTTCGGGAACAGGGAAGGGGGCAGAAGCGGCCACCCAAAAGGATTTACCATCCCCTACGCCAGCGGCCAGCAGCAGATACTTAAGGGAAGCGTAAGGAATGGGACCAAGTGCTGCACCCGCTGCTCCTGCAGGGACCAGCCTGGGGACTCGACCGGGCGCAGGTCAGGGGCCGACCCACGCAGGACTCACCTCACGGGGCTGCTGCTCCTCTGGCCCCGACAGCAGCTCCCAGGGCGTCTGGGTCGCCTCCGAAGGGACTGTCCTTCCTCTGCTCGTGTCCTCAGCAGCTCTCCCTGCGCTACCCCCCCTCTCCCCTGTTGTCACAGAGTTCTGGCTGCTCCCCCTCAGCTTTCACCCCGCCTGCTCTGTCCCCTCCTGCAGCCTGTCCTGGCCCCCACAGCCCCATCCCAGGAGCTGTCAGGTGTTGCTGGGTGCCCGGGCACAGCTCCTTGGCTCCTGCAGACCCGCTCCACCTCGGCTCTGAGCTCAGGGATGTTTCTGCCTTCAGCTGCTCTCCAAAGGACGTGGGAACAAAAGATGTGCTGTGCCCCGCTGCCCCCCGCCTCGCCCTGGTCCTCGGCCCCTCCCCTCACACCCCTCCTGGCTGGCCCCTCGCCCGCAAGCTCCATCGGTTGACCCTTCCCCGTCCCCCCAGACCCCTAGAGCCCCTCCCTCAGCTGCCACCCCGGCCCCGCTCTATCTCCCCCCGCTGCTCCCATCACCCTCCCTGTGCCCTGTCGACCCCCGGTTCCAACCCCAGCAACCGTCCCCGCCCCAGGCCACCTCTGCTCCCCACTCCCCAGTGATCCCTCCCTGCCAAGCTCCCTTGACCCCGCTGCTCCACCCATGGCCTCGCCTCCACCTCCTGACTCTGCTCTGGCCACCCCCGCATCGTCCTACCGTGCAAAATACATCTTCTCCAGGTGCTCCTCTCCCTCAGACAGAGCACCAACACATCTTTCCCTTCCAATCCTCCCTCGTCCATGTCCTCCTCTTCTTCCTAAAAAGGACTCGCTACATCCATCCCTTCAAATTCTCCCTCATCCCCGTCCTCCTCTCCCCCAAACAGAGCACCAAGCACATCTTCCCCTTCAAATCCTACCTCGTCCATCTCCTCCTCTTCTTCAGAAAAAGGACTCCTCACATCTGTCCCTTCAAATTCTCCCGCATCCCCGTCCTCCTCCCCCTCAGACATATCACTTGCCATGTCGTCCTCCCCTGAAGTATCTCCCTCCTCCATGTCCTCCTCTCCGTCAGACTCCTCTTCTTCTGATTCCTCCTCATCACTCTCAGACCATTCCTCAGCCCCACCCCGTCCCTCGGGCTGCATTCTGCTTTCCTCCTCGTCAAGCAATTCCCCTGCTCCTGGCACCTCCTCTTCCCCAGTTCCCCGCTCCTTGAGCTCTGCCTCGCTCTCCATCCCCTCCACCAGAACTCCCTGTTCCCCAGGTGTCATCTCAATGCCAAAGGCCCTTCCTTTCCCTATCCCCTGTCCTTTGGGATCTCCCTCTGCCATGGCACTCTCTTCAGGTGCAGATTCCTCTACCACAGGCTGACCCTCTGCCTGCAGCACAGCCACTGCTTCGTCCTCGGGCAGCAAGTCTCCCAACCGTTCCGCTTCTTCTCCTGCCTCTTTGGTGAAAACTTCTTCCTCTTCAACAAAATGTGCCTCCTCAATTGCTTTTGTCTCCCCTAGCATCGTCCTTTCTCGTCCCGCTTTTTCTGATGCTTCCTGCACATCAAGTGTTCTTCTTCCTTCTGCCACAAAAGTTCCGTCTGGTGCTATTAAATATAAACAAAACAACAGTTTTACTGAGAATTGTGTTAGTGTTAAGGCTGTTTACAGGGCTATTGTTAAAGATGCTATCTCTCCCAAGCAATGAGGGGACATCGGCATGGTGACAAGACGACAACTGGCTCTGCTGCTTCTCATCATGCACCTTTGCTCTGACTACGTTTCTAGTGCTGCTCTTCGGGCATCTGGCATAACCAATTTAAGCCAAAATGCCGATGCCCGACCATCTTTCAACTCTGACAGCTCTGCCTGCCCTCTGTACTCTCCCTCCTTCCCTCACCTGCCTAGCAGGGAGCCCAGGTGTGTCTACGAAGTAGCTATAAGCTTGGCAGTAATGTTCAAAAGTTAAGAAATAGGTGGGAAATTGCTCACGTAAAATACGCACACACAGGAAAAAGAATACTCAGCTCTTTGTGTAATTGCTTCCCATGGATTCTGTAATTACATCAGGGGAATAACACAAGGTCGATTCCTGCCCGCTGGGAATTTCACGGCAGTGCCCTCACTGAATTCTGTGCTGTGGGGTCTGTCCCGAGGCAGCCCCCCCGGCAGCCTGTGCTGCTGCACCAGTGCTCTGTACAAACACGGCAGGTTCCGGTTCTTGAAGAAAAGAGAAGTTTTGTGCCACCACAAGGAACAAGAGCAACGTCTTTCCCAAGCTACCTTTCCCAAACTGTGTAAAGGCTGTCTTGCCCCAAATCATCTCCCACTCCTTTTGACTTGTTTTACCCTCCTGCACTGCTGCTGCACCCCACAGTTACTGCTTTCTGCTGCTTGCTGGCGCAACCCACTGTGCAACCAGAGCCCCTTTCTGGACGGCAGACAGAGAAGGCTCCAGGCCTCGAGGACGCTATTTGCCTGGCCCATCTCTGCCAGCCGAGTGGAGCTCGTGTCCGGCTTGCCACAACCCTCCCCCTGGCCCCGCTGCTCCCCGCGCCCACCCCTCCCTTCCTGCCCCTCAGAGCCGGGCCCGACTCGCTCCCAGGTCTCCGCAGAGGGAACTGGAAGGTGCACAAGGAGCCCAGGTGGCTGCAGACAGTGCAGGAACCAGGAGCAGGCAGGACAGGCTGGGAAGACAGTTTCCAGAAAGAGAAGGGAGGATGGGGAAGGAGAGGAGAGAGCTCAGCAGGTTGCTTCCTCCCACCAGACCCCACATCGCTAAACACTGGACCACACTTCAAAATTATAATTAAAAACTCTACATTTTGCAATACAAGAAATCATGCCTTCGTCCAAGACGCATCTTGCACCAGGTTTGTTGCTTATGTTCACTACTAGCTTTCTGTACCTTATATTTTAAATTTTTTCTTCTTTTATACATATTATATATATATATATCTACATAGATATAAAAAGGCAGTTATCAATCACTACCATACTTTTACACCACTCACACTGAAAACCCTACCTCCTGAATCTGGGAGAGCTCAGGTCTACTACCAACATCAGTAACATGAAATCATTTTAAAACTTTCTAAGGGAAGTTTTGGTACAAAATGAAAACATCCCAAACTGTCATCCCAGCTCAGAGTAAATATTCCTCTCTCCACAAAAGTACAGTGTCCAAACTGTCCAGCTGCTTATACCGGACTGAGTCTAATGTAATGGATTTTGCTGGTCCCTGCAAAATAGATGCTTTGTTCACTTTGCCTGAAAGAAACCAAATGCTGTGTGGTGCATGGCATAGTCTGCCTGTTTACCTGCTTCGTTAGCAGAAAGAGCAGTTTATTTACTCTGGCTGCTGATTACAACGTATTCCCTTCTGTAAAGTGAGGTCTTGCCTTGGGCAGAATGATAACAGCAACCGTGAGGTTGTTTCAGCATTAAAGTATTCCAGATGAGGCACCGTGGAACCTGAGAAGGTAACAACTAGGAGATTCGGGTCTTTCCAAAGACCACCTGCCCCCCGGGAAGCAAACAGGTTTCAACCCCGATCCAGAGGGACAACTGCCACAGAAGTCGGGCTGCCCAGGAACTACATCTTCGCTACCCTGCTCTCTGCATCAGAAACACGGATCCGTGTGAAGACCAACACATGAAGACCACCAGGCTTTGAAACTAAATGGTACCGACTCTTGTCTGCAGTCAGCTGATGGGACTGAGGCAGAAGGAGTTTCACCTGACAAAGAATTACTGAGGAAAAAGACAATTGCTGACAGACCAGAGACAAGAAGGAACCTCCAGCCTCCTGCATACACTCTCCAGATGAAAGACAACTCACCTTACAAGACTGTGCTCTTAGGCTACATAGAGGAAGGAGGTCAAAAGGCTCCCAGCTGACCAGAAAAACAAACTTGCAACACCCAGGATTAATGTGTCAACGTACAAGACCGTGCGCAACTTGCAATTTAAAAACAGTAGAGTTGGCCTGTTCCTGCCAGCTCTTAGAGCCTTAGAGGATGGCAGAAGGAAATGGAAGAGCAGCAGTGCAGACTGAAGTCAGTTTTAACCTGTGGGTTTCTTCGCTTTTCAGACTCACTGCCGCTGGGGAGTGGAAGCTTAAGGTGACCTTCCGGTACGGCTGATGGCCGCGGCAGGATGGCTGGCTGGAACACCCCCCGGGTGACAGGCAAGGCTCTTCTGTCGGGCAGACCACGCTCCCAGCAATGAATGGCTCAGGCTGCAGGGACCAGAAACGTTCTTGGAGGGAACCAAGACCAAGCTGAAGGTTCCTCACTGCCAATTAGGCCAACTGCTCACCGGGAGATGAGCTTGGGAGACAAACGGGGCGCAGCACGGAGATGGAGGCTGCAGCTCAGCTGCCCTCCATCTGTCAGTCCCACTCTGCCTGTCCTGGACATTCACCTCCCCAGGAGCCCCTGCGCTACCTGGAAGCAAAGGGAAACTCGCTAGACTCCTGCTTTCCACAGCTCTTTTCTTGACTGGCACCCAGTTTTTCATGGCCTGGATTCTTTTCCTAGGACCATTACAGCTGCCAACAAAGCAGTTGTTTACTGTAATACAGGTTAACTACACATGACTGCAGAAGCCAGCTAGTCACCACCCAATTTTGTACAAGTTAGGAGAGAAAAGAGCAGACATAGGGTTTGATAGACTAGCAAGGAAAGGGAAAGGGCAAGCACTTCTATAAAAAGACTTCAGATGAATCAGATCTCATCCCTGCTCAACAGCCAACCTCACCTTCACTGGCATCATACTCCCCACTTTCTAGGACCTCTTCTTCCACATCTGGACAGGAGTCATCAGGTTCAGAATACACGTGACGACCACATCCAGGTGCCGTTGCTGTTTCCACCTGGACTGGACTGCAATCTTCAAGAACTATCACAAAGTTACAAAAGAGGAAGCCGGAAAGAGAAGCCATTAAAAAGCAAAAGGCGTGAGGCACAAATGACTGGGCAGCCACCACCTGGCAATGACTCTGGCACCTCCAGCCTGCCCCGGACTCGCGCCTCTGTTGTGACAGGAGGTGTGTTCACAGTCCCAGAAAACACCACCGCTCCCAGACACTGACGAGAGTACAAACAGACAGAACCACTCCAACGTGCAGATTACACACTGCACCAGGGGAACCGTCAGCGATTCTCCCCAGTTCATTCACAGGCTTATGGTCCACAGGGATTTGAATGCCAAGGTCCCTCTTACACGCTCTTTATTTATGTCCGACTCATAATATTGTATGCAAAAGTCACATCTGTGGCACCTCAGTTATCTGGATTTTATTCTGGACTCTGTATGCTGGCTGAACTGACCCAAGGGGCCCAACGGGTTCAGACACTCTTGAACAAGCGTCATCATATGCTGAACTAAGATGAGACAAAATCTGTCCACAACACGCACTCATAAAGATCCAGATCCCATTGCTATTAGCGCGTTATTTCTGCCAAAGCAGCACTCATAGCTTACAAGAGGATTAGTGTACTGATTGCTGAAACACAGAAACGTAGCATCCATGCCCAAAAGCTTGCTATCCAAAATCTTGGTCTACCAACACTAAGACACATACTTAAGCTTAAGCGAGTATTTCTTTGAAAAAATTACAGGCCCAAGGCTCGGCAGATGACCTCAAAGCACAATAAATGTACAGAGCATGTGGAATTTCAGGACACACGCAGATGAAAGCTGAAGCCAACAACAGTGAAATGGGGTCATGTTGTCTTGGAGAATTTGTAAATAGAAAGAATGGAAAAGACCTGCTTAAGGATGTGCAAAAACGCATAGCTAAACGCATAGCTAAAAAAATGGTGTTGAATTAAAGAAAAACTTTTAAAATAATGAATATCCAGAAACATCTTCCACTGTGGAGAGCTATTAGGCACTTTACCGGTCTCCTAAAAAAATGGAACTAGTAGTTGCTACTAACGCTGCTTGGAATATTTCCACCTATACTACTTTCAGGGAGTCCTTCATTCAAGCAGAAAGCTCTTCTTGCCCTCAAAATTACCAATGAATTCTTATGTTTCATGAATTTATTATTACTACTCCGTTGGGAGAAACCCACATCTTTTTTATCCCTTCTCTCCACCTCTTCTGTTCAGTGGTGGGGAAAAAAGTAGTAAGATTTCATTTCAAAGGGGAAAATATCAAAAATCAACAAATAGGAAAGAGAAAGAATGATCATCACACACTTCTAGAGCTTGAGAGGCAGCTGAGTAAAGTCACAGGGAAGTTCATAATGCCATGCACTAACAAGCAGAAAATTGTACTGATTATTCCTGAATCACAAGCTATTTCTCATTATCACGAGAGAACAAAAGTTAAGATTCTTTTTGATCACTGCAATGATTTTATAAGCAAGGAAGTTTCAAACCTAATTGGAATTTCTGGTGGAATTTATACTTTCTGTAAAAAGACTGGATCTTCCTTGCAGCTGCAACCTTTTCACAAAGAGCTGTATTGCTTAATATTGCCATTGCTTAATTCACCTAGAAATCCAAATGTGAAAGTTTCCGTTTAACTCGAGAAATGGTTTGCACATTAGGACTGTCAAATGTAAGGAATGTAAAGTAACTGATTTTGAAAGAGCAGGAAATGGAGAAATCCTGGTACATTATGACAAGCAAGAGGCACAGAAGTCAGCTCAGGATCTCACAAAGCCATAGAGGAGAAAAGTTAAGAAGAACTAAAACACTGCCCCAAGGAAGAGGCAACGACGTGGTGAATGGAATGCTGCTGTTCATCTAAGAAATGAGAACTTGCCTGCGAGTTTTCCATGGGATTACTGATGAAGATAATCCCAGGCAGGCAGCAGGGAGAGCCGAGCTGACGGCATCTCCTCCCTCGGCCAGCACGGGCCAGCAGTGCGGCAGGGGACACCGCCGAGGTTCTGGCTGCTCGGGGCCATTAAAGACAGCACTGCTAAACCACCAGGAGGCACGCTGGGTGTGCCGGGGGCTTCTCAGGTGAAAGCACCTATCCTCCGAAGGTGTGAGTGGTCTCGGACGTCAGTGACCGCTGACATTAAGTGCTGATCTGCCCAAGTATTTAGAGCTAATTTGCCGACTGGCTCCAGCTCCACTTCTGCACCGGTGCACTTCAGCAAAGTCTGCTGTGAGCTGGCACACCCTTACACTGCCTGTGGGTTTTGCTGCATTTCAGTGAGGATGGTTGAATTAATAACAGATAAAACAGCTATCTTTTCCCAATTCAGTAGGAATTGCATGCTTTTTCATGTGTTTTCCCCTTAACATGTACCGGGCACGCGCAAAATGTAAAACGTGCATAAAAAATATAAAACAGTCATCAGGTCAACTTCTTTAAGCCTCAGTATGAAAAAATCTAACCTTGTTCATCGTCCCAGAAGTCACTGTCAGAGTATTTATCATCTTCATCCTTCTCACTGTCAGAGACCTCCAATGCCTTCTCTGATAAGGTTTCACTCTCCTTTTCAGTGTCCAAGTCAGGTTTTTCATCACCTGAGGGTGACTCTGATGTTCCACTCATTTGATCGTCAATCTGTCTCTCTTCTGCTTCAATATCATCATCGTACTCTAAAATACAAGAATCATACTGTGAGACGGAATTCACAACTAATAAAGTTCTTTTTAAGCAGGCAGAGGTTAACTTCATCAGTCTCCTTTTGCCTGTACATTTGCTCTGTCTTTTTAATGCCATGAGAGAATCTAGGACCACAGATGGAAGAGTAACAGCACATTATCATAAAAAAGCATCGTATTCTTCATAAACAGCATAGCAAAAAGCACTAAAGCTACTGAATGATGCATCAAGTGTGGTCAACACATTAAAAACAACAAACAAAACCCTCAGCCGCTGAAAGGACTAGAAAAACTGAGAACTGGGCAAACTCAGAAAGAAAATGCCACACAGTCTCTTGTTACAGGAGAAAAAACTGTTGCCATGAAGAAAAAATGCCAGCAACAGAGAAAACTGGAGAAAGATAATCTATTGCAGCACCAAGTAAGATAAATGTGGATTGACATGGCTAATCAGCAAAGCAGTGGCTTACAAACTGAATGAATTAAATCAATACAGGCAAAGGGTGCTGCGCAGGAACACTCTGCCACCGCACTGCTCCCGTACCTCCTTCAGCTCCCACGTGAAATCCTCATACAAATGAGGCTTACAACAGATTTACCATTTCCACACCAACATGGTCTGGATTCCGTCCCAGGCCACGAGCCTGACAAGCTGTAGTAGCTCACAGACAGCTCTGCTCACATCTGTAGTACAGACTGGCCCCACGCGTACGCATTAAAGAATCCTCCCCTGCCCAGCCGAGCTGCCGCGGTTGGAACCCCAGGCACCAGCGCACGGTGATGTCAGTGATTTCCCCGTGACATTCAGTAATTCCACTGCCACCACCAGCTCACTGCGCGCGCAGCAGAGAGGCAACAAACCCAAACGGTGCAGGAGAGCTGCCACCGCTGACACACCAGCTGTCCCTCATGGCCATCACTTCTCACCTTTCAGATTTTATTGCCCGCCTCTTTTTCTTTCGATCGGTGCTTTTAAAACACTGAAGTGACAGATGCCAGGGACAGAAATAACGCGTATCTGATGCAGAACCAATTAGGCAGATAAACAGTTACCCAGACAATGAGAATTAAGGGAATAAGGAGATTTTTTTTTTCTGTGGGGTAATACCCCACCTCCTCCCTACACAACAGCCCCGTCTCTCTCCAACCCCAGAGTGCCAAGCTGGGCACCCCTGTGACAAGCCACTCCGTTTGGGCACTCACAGCCACAGCAGAACAGAGAGCAGAGCCTCCCATCTCCACAAACTTAACTCCGCCCTTGCCTTACAGGAGTGGGCATCGTGCACAGGAGGTTTAGGATTCCTGGCACGTGCCCACCGGGTGCAGGGCAGCAGCACGTCAGAGCCCCCGCAGTGGGACACCCCTGGCAGGGGCAGCCGAGGCTCCAGATGAGCACAGCTCAGCACCAGCGGCTCTGGGCCCGCACGGACGCGGCTGGGCTCAGGCAACACCGGGCACCGGAAAGATGCTGCTTCTGGAGCCGTTCCAGGCTGCTCTGCAAGGGCACCGCTTGGCATCCAGGCGGGAGGGCACCGAGGCGGCCACCCCCCTCCATGCCGGGGGGACGGGGTTGTACCCCCTTTACACTGGTCACTCCCGCAGGCCTGTGAGCAGGGCTGGGGACAAGAGGGGCAGGCACAGAGGACACAGCGGGGAGCCAGCCCAGCAGCCCATGAGCTGATCCGCGGGCACGCCGCGGTGCTCCCACAGCCTCGGGGACGGGCGGGAGCGCAGGGAGCTCTGCACCATCTTCCCACGCCCGCTGAAAACGCCAGCACAGGGGGTCTGTGAGCTGGAATGAGGGGTGTCATCGGTGGAATCACTCCTCCTCACAAGTGACAATCTCCCAGCCATCGCCTCTTCCCAGGATCCCAGAACACAATTCACCTTTTACTGGTGCTATGGGATTGCACTCACGTCAGAGAGATGGGAATTGGGCTCCCATTATGCACTTTTCCTTCTGGAGTAATAAGCAACATGATGTGATGGAGCAAGTCAGAAAGAGACAACCCCCATTTAAGGACAGTTTGCTACCACTACTACTACTACTACTACTTTATTAACCACACGTCTCTATATGAAATTCACCTAAGCTACAGTATTTTGTTAAATTAGTTCTCTAAGTTCCTTCTACCATAATTTGCAGAAGTCATTCTAACCTCACTTACAATCATGAAACAGTAGATCCACATTTAGTCTGGAGGCAGATGGTATAAAAGATGGTATAAAAATCCCTGGATCCATGTATCTTGACTGAGCTCAGCTGAAGTCATTTTGATGCCACACCAACATTTTAGCCAAAAGAAAAAAAGACGTTGCCAGAATCGATATGAATTCTTTGACTCTGCACCCTTACCTCCTTCCAGTAGTCTGCCTTTGTACATACACAGGTTCTCCCCTCCACAGTGCTGCCTGTCCCCAGCAGCCTTGCCAGGTAAACAGAGATTTTTCCCCACCAAGGCCACGGTGACACGCGCGCCGCTGCGTACCAGGGACCTGGAGACGACTCCAGAATTCTGTAGCAGGAAATACACAAAAAATGCAGTCAGCTTCCAACTCTAACAGAAGGTGAACACAAAGAGCATGTATGTGTGCCGTACACTTGAGGCTGCCAGTCTTTTAAGACAGGCCTTGAGCTGCTTAAATTGGGAACTGATTTGTAATATGCAGAAGGGCAGGAAAAGATTTCAAACTGAAAATCCACTGCATCGAATTGCCCAAAATTGCAGGGACCATGACCCATATCGTGCCTCCTAATCCAGGGTTCCTACCATTTCCTTCACAGGAGTTAAAACTGGCTGGAGGTCTAGTGTAACAGATGAAGGTTCGTACGCTCAAGGCATTTCAGACATGGTCAGAGACAGGATCAGACTGACTACACCAGAAGGTGTTAAGTAAGAGATCCCATGGTTTTTCTGTTCAAGCACCTTTTTTCCCCCAGCTGATGAAAAACACCAAATGTTTTAGTATATACGGAGATGGGTGGCAGTTACAGATTTTAATAGTTAGGAATTTTATTTCTTTCAAAAATTCAGTGAATCTTTATGCAAACTAGGTCGACACATCTTTCAGCATTAGGCAAATACACCAACAAGGAAGATTATATACCTGTACATAAACAGAGATGTAGACAGAGCTAACTTACCTTCCTCGGAGGGTGCTCTGCCTCAGTGGGCACACTGACGGGACACAATTTTCTCCCTCTGGTTACCTCACTTCTCACTGTGTTTCCACGTTTTTGCTGGGGTGGAGGTGGTGCCGGTATCAGGCCGGTGTTAACGACGGGAGATAAACTGGTCATGTATTTTACCGCATTTGGACCTTTTACTTCGCTCCTTTCCTCCTGTGAAAACATGTAACCAGGTTAAATAGGTTATGCAAAACCAGCGACCGAGCGTATTGAACCAACCATGGTTTGATGGCTCTTTACACCTCGTAAGACACATGCTTCTAGAACAGTTCCATAACTGAGTGCTTGCAATTTTGTTCAGGAAAAGATTTCTGTGCTAAAACCCTTTCTTTTAATTTGCAAAGCAACAGGCAGATTGCTTGGGAGCGTCACCCCCATAGCTATATACAGCACTGTGAGCCGGGTACTGCTTGTAGCGCAGAGTTCTGATCCCCAGCAGACAGAACCCCATGGCACTGCTGCGCTCCCTCCGCTGGCAAGCAAGTTCCAAAGCAGCCAAGGTCTCCCAATAGTAACGTCATTTGGCATCAGTTACACAAGATGTGGTTCAAAACGCTTCTCTCCCATTTGTAGTGGAGGTCTAGTCCTCCTTCAGATGAAATGCAAACAGAGGCCCAGGGCCCTGAAAAGCAAAAGGCAACTCTAGAGAATAAATTCCACAAACATCGTGTGCTCTGGGTCTGAGCTCTGCGTCATGTCTGCATAACCTGTGACTGATCCGGCTGTTTTGTCAGCAGGGAGCATGAAGCAGAAAGTGCCGGCAAATTCTTGGAGAAAGGATGGTGCCCATCACAGTAAGAGCAAATGCAGGAGGGAGCTATTCGTCCAGTGTCTGCCAGGCAGCGGTCACAGCCCCATTCCGAAATCCTCCAGCCCCATGGAACTCCTAACACAAAACCAATTACACCATGTTTTCCTAGAAAAAAAGTCCAAATCTCACCTGAAAGTAACTGTGTATGTATCAAGATCATGTCTGGCTACTCCAAAAAGCTCTCATTCTCTGAACCTGCCAGTGTGACTTAGCAGGAGGAATGGTAACAAGAAAAAATAAAGGAGGTTTTTTGTTACTTTGCAGCTGTAGATGAAGGTGAAAACTTGTAAGGCTCTGTGGAAATATTCCTGAGTTCTTGGTGTTAACCAGGTGGCTGCCTCCCTCTCGACATAACAGATAGTCTATGTGGAGGGAGAAAATTATGCATGCAGAGGTTTTATACTATAAAAGATAAGCCACCACATTTTTCCTCACTGTGATCAAGAACTGGGCATTAGACCAGTAAGTCAATGTCTTGAAAATTAAGGGGAGGTTAACAAGGAGAGTTTAAATAAAAGCTGATCACCATTTGGAAGGCATGTTGCCTGCACTAACCAGGTCTGGGAACTACAGTACTAAAGCAGTATTATAAAGCTGTCCCTAAAATGACATTATTTTCAGAATGAAATATGGCCTCACCCTGCTGGCAGGCTGTAGACTGAGTTGAGGTGCCAGGCACTTCTTTTTAGATGTTGAAGTATTTACAGCCCCCACTGCAGCACAGATGGGAAGTGGTGGGAAATGGAGTGAGTGCTGCAGATCCCCTGGAGCTGCATGTGGTCGCCTGGAAGTCTAGAACAGAATAGAGAAAACAGCTACAAAATCTCAGCGTATAGTTTCCAGTGCAGAACAGCATCATGAGGGGGAAAAAAAAAAACCAGCACCGATTGAGATATTTGGAAGTGATGAGTGATTCTCAGGTACCTTCAGGAAATTACATTTTCTAGTCTGCCTCCAAAGAGCCAGGCCCCTTTAGGCATCTTTCATTAAGCATCCAAATACTGGAGCATCCAGAATAACTCTTGACCATAAATCCAGGTTTTGCTACTGTCTCTTCACAGTGCAGCCTTGAAGCAAACACGTGAGCTCACAGACACTCACAGGAACGCAGCCACGTGCTGCCTTTTGGTGCCTTCAGCACACGCACACTGAGAGAACGCACCACCAAAGCAGGCCTATTTTTGTGCAATACTCTGCATTTTTGTGACTTTTTTAGTTCAGCTTTTCTTTGTATACCCCTCAGAATACCAAGTTAAAAACCTGTTTATCCGAGTTAACTTGCTGCCTTAGAACAGGCAGACTCCTTGGATCAGTGTTGATGTGACGATGTCCACCACCACACACAACTACAGGCCCAAGTGTCCTCTTTCTGGAGAGGAGGTTATTCAGGACTGAAAATCTCACTGCAGTCTGCACCCATGATCATCACTGAAATCGAGAACCGGTGAAAACTGAACCATATATTTGGCCTTTGACCTTAGACGTTAGTATCCTTATATTTCAAGAGTATATTAACATTCCTTCTCTGCCTGTTAACAGAGAGGAAGAGGTTTCTGAGCCAGAGCTCCAAAGCACAGCCTTCTGCATGAGCTTTCATCTTTCTTCACCCCTTCACCTCTGTTTTCTAAAAGACCTCCATTGCTCTCAGGATTTTAGAATGCGTGTGAACGCACCTACAGCCGCAGCACCCATTAACAATACTTAACGTACTGACACCGGCCTAGCTTTGGGCGACAAGGCAGAGAAAAGGGAAGGATTAAAGCAGGTTTATCACAAACATTTTTTTTTTTTCCACGTTCTGATGTGCCATTCCTGCAGCATCGGCTTCTGCAGACTTCTCTCTAATGAGACAACCCTGCAAACAGGAGGTCGGCCCCAGGGGATGGAGGATGGGGCAGTCAGACCTCACAGGCCTACGTGCACGCCTGCGCTCTGTGTGCTCACGCCAGCGCCTTCGGGGTGGCTGCTAAAACTCACCTGTTGTTGGGAGCGACCAGTTGCTTCTCTGCCAAGGGGAGGGAAGAGCCCACGATGATTTCTTGGACCGGGTGGTGGGTGAGGGGAGTGCATAAAGCTGGCATTTCCCACCGGTCTTCTGGATGGTCCCGCCTAAAAGAAGAGAAATTTATGTCTCTGAGGTACTAAATTGTGGGAAAGAAGCACATCAACGTCGGCCTGCCAGCTCTAACAGCAATGTCTGAGCTTGCCTGCCAGCTGTCTTTCACTGGACAGCTGTGACACTGGGACGCCTGGTTAAGGAAGGAAAGGAAATCACGGGGAGAAGGAGAGAGACAAGGGACAAGACTTGTTCCCACCTCTGACTCATTTCCCTGCAGTCCTCTCCAGCTGCTGATCCTCCTAAATTCAATCATCTGCCTGTTTCTCCGTATCTCCTGATTCTTGGCTTGGCTGAAGGTCTCTTAAATCTGAGTGCATCTGACACTTCCTTGCTCTGGCTGCTGCCCCTCCCTCCCTTTTCTTTTCAAAAGCCCCACACTGGGCTGACAACCCTTCTGCAGACAGACAGCTCTGTCTCTCATCCTCCCTTGCTCAGTCATCTGTCTTTCTTCTTTTCTTTCAGATTAGCTACTCAGCCAAATTCACTGAACGTGTGAGCTGAGGATTAAATTACTCTGCTAATTGCAGCCAGGTTCCTGTGTCCTGGTCAATGCATACCTCTATGCCAAGGGCCTTACGAAACACGGTGCCAGCCAGGCCCTCCCGTGTGTATCTCAGGTGTTCCTCCTCTATAGTATTCAGCTGGCATTCCTTCTCAGGTAGGATTCTTCCACTCTTCGAGATCTGCCATAAACAAATAGAATGTAACTAAGAAGGACAAGACAGGACAGGGTGTGTTTTTAAACAGAGCCCAATTCCCCAGAAAGGCTACTTTCTCTTCCCAGTCAGTTACCACCGCTGCTTCTGCCACGGTGCTGGAACTCACCTTCCGAGCACAGAATTGTCGTTTCTTTGACCCCGGGGACCCCATCAGCCAACTGAAGAGGGCAGGAGAGCCCCAGTCACATTTCCTAAAAGCTGTGGGCTCAGCCTTGCTCTTCAGGGGCCGCTGCCCAAGTCAGCGGAGGGCAATTAAATACTTGCCTTCCTACTGCGTAGGGGTTGCATCTGCCTGTGCTAAGCAGAGTCACACCCAGGAGTGCATAAGTATTTTTCAAAATGTCCAGCACATTCACCTTGACCAAATCCTTCAGTTTTCCATTGAAGTCTTTTAAAAAAATAACACTGAACCTATTTAAACAGCTATTAGAGTCAAAGATGCTTAGATGTCACATTTTAAAAACCTAAGAGAAACAGTAACCTAAGAGAATCAATGCTGCTGCGGGATATGGTGTAGGGGAGAACTTTGGGATCGTGTGGCTTTGATCTAGCACAGCAGAATTGCATGTGTTTGGCTGGTCAAATTCTTACCAATGACAACGCATACTTCTAAGAAATGAACAACAGGACTATCAGTGATTTGACTTGTGCAATATTAAGAGAAACAATTCATTCTTTTCTTTTTTTCTCAGAAAAGGAAATTTTTCAATCTCACCAGTCCTGATCTCTGATGATGTTGTCTTATCCAGGTATTGCTGACATACTTAGTCAAGTGTTTGTCCTTCAGTCTGTCGTAGGTTTTCAGTAATCTGAAATAAAAGCAATACAGATGCATATAAGTCCCTTGACAGCCAAATCATTACAGCTTCATTTACAAAGACCTGCCCAATCGTTTGCTGCACAAAATGCTGTCTCATTGAATCATGCCCAACATTTTGCCAGGTAAATGCCCATCAGATTATGTAAAAGCAACATCTTACGGCCTCCGGAGGATTCCCGTCAGAAACAAGGGACGTCTACAGCAGACAGAGCAGCTCAGCACCGAACGGCGTAGCACCACCAAGGCACAGGCTCCAGCAGAGCCCAGCCCTGGAGGTCTCCTCCAAGACCAACCCCCGCAACAGCCTCCTCGGATAACGGACTCTTCCGAGATTTTAGAGCGCGCTTCCGAGGCTTGAGAGAGACCGACCAGACAGCACTGCCCCCACTCTGAAGGGCTGTTCGGTCCAGCAGACTCCCGGGACTGCCCTGCTGTAGAGGCCAGAAGGGTTGGGCCGGGCTCCTCTCTGCTGGGCTATTCCCCTTCCCAGAGCCCTGGCACAGGGGTGCCAAGTCCTCCTCTGTATCCAGAGCAACAAAAATGAATGCAAGGCCTCCTCAAGTCTCTTCCAGTTCCCATGTCAATATGCTCAAGGTTCTCTAATGCGTACCTTGAACAATCCAAAGTGAACAAATTCACCTCTCTCCTATTTATTGGTGAGAAGCTGTAAGACCAACAAAGGAAGAACCAGACCACGCAGCCCATCCAAGCAGGACCCTCCCCTGCTCTACCCAAGGCACGTCCTGCATCCCTGGGAAGCCAACAGAGCTGAACCATCACAGCTACCAAAGAGCAGAGGTTCCAAAAACTCAACCTCAGGTATGAGCTGAACGAACACAAAAGCTGAAGCATCCATAATTAGCAGACACAGTTTTAAGTAGTTCTTAATACAACCTTATTTGACTTCACCCTCTGGAAGACAGGAGAAATAACCAAGGAAGTGACAGTAGGCTTCAGTTTTTAATACTCTAAGTCCGCTCACATTTGTGAGCGCATAAATTTATTGCATAATACGTTCAGTCTGACCTTTGGGCTCTCTAGGCAGGTTGTGTTTTAATTACACAACAAGAGATTGAACTCCTTTGCTTCCTTTGGCTTTATATTTAAATTCCACTGTACCTGTATTACACACCTTTCAACAGGATAATTCAAGATAAATGTCTGTTGCTATGCTGAATTACCACACACAAAGGTGTGCTCAACAAAAGAACAAACAATTTAAACAAAAGAAACCAAAAAACCCAAAGAGATCATGGATTTACAGGAATTTTATCTGCGCTTTCCCAAGAATCTCACAGGTAGCCTACCAACAATAAATTAAACTTTAAACAAACAAGTTAGTTCACCCTGTTATGCACATTGATGAAACACCGGTACTACAGTAACTGTTCTACATTACTTTTTGAATCCACTGCTTGCATTCGCTTTGAAACCACCAGATTACATTGGTTCTGCTGAGGATTGACTCATGCTATCACCTGGCAGCTGCATACAGCAGCAGAGGAGAAAGTCAATCCAATTCCTTTTCATTGACTTCCTTCCATCTAATATTTCAGGGACCATAAAAGCAGCTAAAATGCAACTCCCACCTGAGCAGAGGGATGTAGTAACTTCAGTTTCAAAGAAGTCTGTACCTGTATTTTCTCATTTAAATGATGAACGGGCTGGTCCTCAAAAATGCTGAATTCAATTCAAGGTTCAAAAAGGTACTGGAGGGAAGGAGGAAATGTTTGGGGCCTCAACCAAGACCCATCAAACCGCTGGAAAGAAGGCAGCTGGATGCCCTGGGCTTCGGCAGAGGCACGGTGCGGCGGGCAGCCCGAGCTCTCTGCCAGGGAAGGCCCCTCTCGCCCAGGAGAGCGGCACAGGGCCACCGCACGGAACACGCCGGGCGCTGGCACCCGCGCAGCACGGATCTGGGCTCATTGCTGGCTCCACAGAGCAACGCAGCCTGGGGCTTGTGCAGCGCCTCCCCAAGAGCAAGTTATCGCAGAAACGTCACGGATTTCCTACCTCCATGACTGTCAGAAACAAGCTCTTGAGCAAAGCCGACCCCTGGTCTCATTTAGTCCTCTGCTCCTGCACATGTTGTCAGCAAAGGGAAAACAGAAGTTCATGTCTGAGAAGCTTTCTTCCAGAGACTTAAATATTTAAGAGCTACATACGAATGTCACCCCTAAATCCTCTACAAGAAATATAAGTGCAGAACTGACAAAAATGTGTGTTAGGAAAACAGACAGCAAAGGAGGAGAATCAGTCTTAAACAGTACTGTACAAAATGTTTGTTACAGCGGTATCATAGTAAGCCCAAAAAGTCTTTTTTAAAATTTTTATTTCTGGGACTCCTTTTTCTCTGCTGTTTATCCTGTTTCGTCTTCTCTCTCCAAATTCTCGGTATTTACAGGAATTGCTGAACAATTTTCCTAGCACAGAAGCTAGACCGACTGATCTGTAGCCTCCAGGACGAGAGTCGAAGCTCTTCTCAAAACTAGTATCGCATTTGTTTCTCTGGTATCACAGACAGTAACTTCACATCATTGATAGTTCAGTAATTTCATTTAAGGTGATTTAAAATGCTTGGATGTACACTGTTTGTTCCTGATTCTTTTTTTTTTTTTAATTTGCTCAAAATCCTCCTTCACCTGCACCTAAATTTGAGTCAAGTTCCCCAAATTCGTACCAAATCAAGACTGACTCAAATGAGGCAATCTCCTCAAAATTCTTCAGCGGGGATGTTCCAGATGTAGCACTTTTACTACAGAGTTGCTGAGAAGTGGTGACATCCCCTTTTAACAATACCTTTTCAATGGGCATCCACTTTTTAAAAAATAAATGTTCTTTACCTTGCTTACTATCGTAGATGAGAATATACTTTATATTAAAGATTAGATTTTTGGAGTTTCAAAGGAAAAGGTCACCATCAAAATTATCTCTGCTGCTCACCTGTCTAGAATGTTGAAGTGAGGGACCATATACCATGGGAAAAAGGAATATTCCCCAATTTACATATCCCTTGCATTAACTGGCCATTCTACTGAAACAGAGCAAATTGGGATTACAAAAACAAACACAAACCAGAGCTGAGCTGATGACCAGGATTTTAGGCAATTTAGGAACTGTCCACTTGGAACTCCGTATTCAGCAGGATTTGCATTGTAGTATCACTGCCACTATTATTTATTACCAGTATCTGGTTTTTCTCACCTTGCAGTGCACAACACACTGTACTCAGGGCCAGGGCTGTGTATCACAATGATTTTTAAGACTGCTCTTGCTCATTTGAAAGGATATCAAGACAAAGTCACAGCAGGCATCCCATGTCAGTTTTGTAAAGCAAATCTCTGCAGTTAATAATTACAGGGCAATTAAATCAGTGACTGCTCCCCAGAGGCATAATCTAAGAGAGCCCCAAAGCTGTAGCTCCGCACTGGTGGAGTCACGGGGAACCGGAGCCCCAGTGTCGTACGCCCCAGCTGGAGCTTTCTGCCCCTCAGCCAGCCAGCCCTGCCCTGGGGGAGACCACTCCTCACCCCAGCAACCTGCTGGATCTCACACCGTGTCTGCTGGGACACGAACAAGAAAGGCTCGTCCGGCTTTCAGGCAGGACAAGTCTCACCACAGGCTGTCAACCACAAACAGCAAGTTCAAAGTCCCCCAAGGCAGGGGCACTGGCCCAGCGCGTTCCGCCGGGGAGCAAAGACTCCTCTGAGGAGACTTTCCAGGCACCCGGCACCTGCTTGCCATTCCCTCCCTAAGAAACTCCTCAGCCACCATCACCTAGGTCCCACTTGCACAATAAAATGCTGTCAGAGTCTCCAGAGAGGGAAGCCGATGCTGGCAAAGTGGTTCTCTGCACAACTGGGATTTGGCGTTAAATCCTGATGGTAAGGACTTTGTGAGTCCCCGCTGGGAATGGCCTAACAGGCCCATGTGGGCTTAGGACTTAGAAGATGGTGCAAGTCCATCACAGAGAACGGGATTTTGCCATCTACACGCTAGTACAGGCATCCAGAAGGTAACTGCTGCCTTTATGACACTATACAGCAAAAATCTTTATTTTGTTTGGTGCCTCCAAGCTTACACTAAGCGGATAGGGCCAGCGGGTTCCTCTCTCTCCCAGGCCAACTATTCAGAAGATGAAAAGCCCGGAAAACAATCCCCTGTCTCCACAAAAGGAGGCTGGTGCCGTGTGAGGAGCCAGGGCTCTGTCACATGTACACTGACCCTCCTGCTCCGAGGGGGAGCCGCTGCCCACGGCTGGGCCACCCGCCGCCCCGCACTGCGCCTCAGGGACTTCACCTCGAGGAACTGCCCTGGCTTCCACAGTTATTAACCTCGACTACTACTGCCGGGCTTGTCAGAAACCACGCCGGGACACGGCTACTGAACAAACTGACCCGAGACAGCAGGCGACATTTTGATGGGGCTTTGGAGCCCAACAATAATTAACTGGTCTCTTCCAAGGCCACCAAACCCTGAAGCACACGAACCGTTTTACTCAAGTCATAGCCACGGGAGGGAGAGGCCACAGTCTCTCCAAATCACCTCGTATCTTTGCTGAAAAATCTGCAGGACCCCTTCAGCCCTGACCATCTGACCTCAGAGAGACCACTGCTCACCTTGCCCCATGGACGCACGGCTCACATCCACCTGGGTTTTGTCTCACAGGCTTCACACTACTTCTTTACTCTTTGTCTCACCTGACTTGAACCTTTGTCTAACCTCACTATTTGGCTGCGCTGACACTCACAACCTGCAGCTCTGAAGCCGGACAACAACAAGGGGAAGGCCTGAGGCCACGGCCCCACTCCCAGCACACGCCGTCACCACGGCGCAAGGGCCCGGGATGCGCAGAGGAGCCGGGTTCAAGGCGCCGACCTGCGCCCGACGGCTCCCCCCAACCAAACCTCGCAGCCAGAACCACCGCTCTGCCCGCACCGAGCGCCGGGAAACACCTTCAGGGCTTCCAGCTGTTTGCGGTGCTCAATTCCGCATCGTTATTCTTACAGAATCGAAAGGCCGGGGCCGGGAAACGAGCACGGCTGCCCAGTTAACCCAGTTCACGCGCAAGGGGTGACCCTGACTGCACCACGGCCCCCGTGTCCCCCCTGCTGCCACTGCCCAGGACTGCGCGGGAGGGACAGTGACCAGACTGGCCCCCAGACACCCCTGCTCTCCAGAGCGTGCCCGGGCCAGCCCTGGGCCCTCCAGAGTCTCCCCGGAGCGATTCTGGGCCTTCTGGAGCCCTCCTGAGCGCCTCGCCTGGAGACCCCAAGGCCATCCCCAGGTCCCCGGAGCCCCCCCAGCCCCACTCACCACGGTGGCGAGTGGCTCAGGTCGAAGGGCCAGCGCTCCGGGCACAGCGAGAGGCAGCTCTGCCGAGGAGCCTGTTGGGTCTGGGTCTGGCTCCGGCCGCGCCTAGGAGCTGCTGGTGGCACCGGCTGCCATGTCCCGCCCCTGCTCGCCATGGCCTTGATCTTGCTCGCCACCGCCTCCTCCTCCCTGATCGCCTCCACTGATCACCACACCCTCCTCCTCCTCACTACACGCCTCCTCCTCGCTACTCAACACCTCCTCACTATTCGCCTCCTCCTCCTTTGCTCTCTCCCCTGCCAGCCCCTCCAGCACCATTTACATCAGGAGAAATCCAGACACAAAAGGAGCAAATGGTGGCAGCAGGATCAGCTTGGTGTTACTTTACCAACACAAGGCGGAGCAACTCGGCCAGCGCTGCCCTGCAGCTGCCCCAGCAGTGGGGGTACCTCTCCCCCAGCTCTCGAGTTGCCTTTCAGCTCAGCTGGAGCATCCCACCGACGGACACGCTGGCACCAGAGCTTTGCTACTGCAGCGGGACTCACCTGAGGATGGCGTCCAGCCAAAACTCTTTTCTCTGTTGGGATCTGCAGAGACAGGAGAACCAGTATCACACCCTGCTGCCACCAACCAGGGGTCAGGCTGTTTCCCCCACACACAGTGGGAAAACCAAGACCTCCGGGGTCAGGTTCGCTTCTCAAGGTGCAAAGCAGTTTTCTAGCAGAAGCAGAAGGCATCAGGCTGATGCCCCTGCTTCCCCTCCCTCCTGAGGGCCCCTCTCTGCAGCTGTGCTCCAGTCCCAGCAGCTGGAGCACACGGACAGCAGGGCTGTTCCTCCACAGAGCAGCCGGGAGCGGGACCGGGAGGCAGGGACCAGGGCCTCAGGCCACTCTGACACCGGCATGACCTGGCCAAAAAGCAGCTCTCCCCTTGTTCTTGGGCCTTAAGCCAAAAAGAGCCTCCCACTGCACCCAGGAGCTTAGGGACTGACAGTGGCTGAGCAGGGGGAGGGGGAAAAAGCAAGTCTTTCTGCTCTCCTGGACAGATGGAGAACGGAGAAGGTCAAAGCCAAGGAGGCTCTGCTCCTCACCGAGCCGTGTCTCTCCAGGAGCCCCTTGTGATCCTGAACTCTGCAGCCTTTGGGACCCCCTGGGCTGAGGAGCACTGTCGCAGACACGGGGCTTCTCCAGAGCGGGGAGCGACAGCCCAGCTCTGCCAGAACTGCACGTGGGGCTTCCTGGGACCAAACGGGATCGACTGCCTACACACAGCCCCCCCTCAGCCCACGCCCTGCCTCACCCTTTGACAGTGCACAGCTTGTGCAAAGGCTGTGTCCAGAGGGCAGAGGGCCAGCTCAGAAAATCAGCCGAGCTGCAAAACGCTGCACAAGCAAAGCGGTGCCTCTGCTGCCCCCCCACCCCGTGACACGAGCCTGAGGAGCCAGCTGGGCTCTGAGGGAGAGCTCTGGCCCAGACAGCCCAACACCTGCCTGACACGTCACCGCCACTCACATGAAAGTGACCACGCAGAAGCTGCTGGGCCAGATGAGGATGAGGGTGCTGCAGCAGTCCAGGCCCAGGACTTGCATATTTCCACATCAGGAGAAAACCGTATGGGCCAAAAACCTTTTAGTGAAGTAAAGGGTGGAAAAAAGTCACTTCCTATGATAGCCAATATCCTGATAGAGACACAGATTTTGATTCCAGAAAGAAGCTTCATTCTGCACCCAGGTAAGAGTCAGCTGAAACTGGTACCTGCTGGCCTTCTTCCTTTCTTTGTTGACTGAAAAATCACAATGATGAACTAGGCAGCCTGCTGAGTTCCTAACCACACCAATCCTAACCAAGTTCTTGGTGCCATCAGAGAAGCACTGTGCTGAGAAGGCACTAGGAACATATGGCAATATTACATATATACATTTTGTCTTACCTTAGATCACGTTATTTTGCAATTTGAAACCTTAGTGGAAGGATTTTTGCTTTCATCCTGATCAGACATTTAAGCGCCAGCCCCCTGCTCCAGCTGCAGCAGAAGGATTCAAGCTGTTTCAGCACCAAAGTAAAATTTCACTTCCCGCTTAGCTGTTGTTTTTTTCCCTTCCTCTTAATTTTATATTTAAACAAACAGTTGAAGTTTTTGCTTACTTGAGGAAAAACAGGGCTATCCTCCTCCTGTTATGACAAGCTACTGATCTGAAGGGCAGAAAGCTGAGACCCCCACAGAGTTATTTAGAAGAGCGGGAAGAATTTGAGTCATAAGTTGGGACTTCTTTGGTCAAAACCGAGGAGGGAGAAGACAAATTACAGGGAGCTCAAGGGAAGCACAGGAGGGCATCTGGGAGCCAACAGCGTGATGGGGGCATGAGACAGCACTGCAGGGTCGTGTGTCAGGCACAGTGTTTTCAGGAGCTGCAGAGGGGAGTTAATGCCCCTGACGACAGCACAGCTCGTCTGACGTGGTGGCCCTGCTGGTCCTTCACATACTGGACAGATGAACCGTCCCTGGGAGGACTGGCGAGGACAGCTGCGGGGATCGCTGGGACATGGCAGGCGGACGTGAGGGCTGACGTCAGGAGTGCCGGATTTGCTCGGGCCAGGAAAGCAAGTGGGAGAAGAGTGGGGTGACTCCTGTAAATGCAGGAGAGGGAAATAACACTTAGGGAGAACAGTTACTAAGATTGAAGGGTGTGAGCACCAGAAAAAATGTGTACTGCCTGGTCCTGAGTAACTTTAAGCTGCAAACTGGAAGAAAACTTCTTAATGCTTAGAAGATTTGGGTGCTGCAACAGCCTTCCAAGGGAAATAAAGAAAGGAGGTGATACAAGGAAATGACCACCTGCTTTGCAACTTATTTACTTATAGCAACTTGTAATGATTTCTGAATATTGCTTAATAATCCTGCTTGCCCTGACAGTTCTGTGAAAGCTTACCAAGGGCTACTGTGTTCAGCAAAAATAAGAGACATGTCCTTTGAAAGCAGATGCCCTCTAACAAGTTTGGTTTTGTAGTGGATAGAGTAGATGTAGTAGCCATGTATGGGTGGTAGAACTAGTATACTGGTGGTTTTAGATAAGACAGAGGTGGCAAACCTTCTGGAACCACTCTTCTTGTTAAAGAAACTGGCTAAGAGAATCTCCGAGGAAAAGTACAAGGTGAGAAAGACTATGAGCCTTCCTCCAACAGACCCCCAGAGACGCCCCCCAGGAGGCAATGGGCAGGTGCAAAGAGAAACTGCTGACACCAGCCTCTAGAACTAACCCAGCCTCACTTATGCATATGGATATTTGTGCTATGTAATCCAATTAATATGTATATGCACAGTCTATAAGCTTTGGTAAGATGTGCTGTTGGAGTGCAACCTTCTGGAGAAAAATCTCCTCGCACCCTGGAGTAAACATACCTGCTGTATAACTCTATTCGAGTTGTAGAGTCTGTTTCCGTGAATCGGAGGAAGCAACCAGCCAACCCCTCATTGCTTACTATGGAGTTCAGGCAGCTTTTGATGGACCTGGAGATCTCTTCCAATCTCTCCTTCCTCCAAATTAACTGCCTCTCCAGGCACTGTCTTTCCAGATACATGTTCACTCTTCACTTTTTAATTGCTCTGATGTCTTCTTGCTTGAAACACTGAACTGTTGCTGCTCAAAAAGCGCTATGCTGGCAGGACCGTTTCACTTGTGAATTGTGCTTAGGTACCAATTCAGATGATGTGGTTTCATATAGCAAGGATTACATTTTTAAATCACTTAACAAGCACAGGAAGGACTTTACCATGTTTGATCTCCTCTCCCGTTACCGCTGTCGTTGATACAGATCCCGTGTGTGCAGTGTGCTGCTGTGGAGAGCCTGGGCCGAGGATCCCCATTACATGGTACTGGTCTGAGGGGGTCACCTGGGATGTTAAAACAATTGTGCTCAGTATCAACAGGTTAGAAAAAAGTTTAAAGGCTTTTTAAGTCAATGTTTACACACCCTAGGGTCCCACCGTGGTAAATTAAGATTGCTGTCTTTGGGTTGTGTCAGCAGCGCAGGATTTGGCCATTCCCTCTATAAGAAAAGCCAGTAACCGTCCATCTAAAACTGCCATGTAATTCAGGGTAGGACTAAATGTTGTCAACATAAACCTTTTATGAAGAACTACCTCTAGAAGTGTTACTTCTTGCTGCAAATTAGAATAAACAATAGCTCTTACTATTGTGAAAAAAAAACAAGAACTTGTTCACAAGAGCAGAAGCCAAAGCATCTGGGTAGAGCAGACATGTTCTCGCTACCAGCATTGCCCAGGAAAGCCCACCAAGAAATCCCAGCAGGCTGCAGAAAATGCCCTGTCCCAGAGCGGATACACTGGAGTTAGCCTGCAGTCTTTCAATACCCAAGGATATTCCTTCAAATTTGCAGCACCAACTTCACAATCTACAGAATACTCACTACACTTCAGCCTCAAAGTCAGTTGTTATTGCAGTGCCATGAGGCCAAAACTGTTGGTCCTTAACAGCGATGAGAAAAAGGATCATTCCCACACCACTTCCCAAAATCCTGCTACTCTGAAATTTGCCTACACTGCTACAGCTACTGCTTCACTCCAACGTCCCTTAAGAAAAAAATTCTGTCATTCTTCTAGCACTTGCTCTAGACGCATACCCAAACAATACTTTCTTATTCCTTATGGATCAAGCTTTTATATTAACTTGTCTTTTTTACAATCTGTAGTCAGGTTCCTGATAAGCAGTAAAGCACCTTGTCTTGCAGGAACTCCCCTCTTCTCCCCACTCTACCCCCATTAAAAAACACACCCACTCCACCCCATGGACAGACCTTGAATCTAAACTAAAAAACAGGGGTTTGTTTGAAAACTGTCACTTAAACGGCTATCCAAAGCTGAAGTACTTCCAACGGTCTTATCTTTTCAGCATGAGGTGTCTCTGAAAAGCTTAAAGATTATGAACAATCACCTTATCCATATTTTGCCCACAGTTTAATTGCAGGGAGCGTGAGCAGGAAGTTCTCTTCCTTTGGCACTAGATGTAGCATTTCATTGGTAACTCTAAGAAAAAAGTTGAAGCACAGCAGTTCCTGGTAACAGGTACAGGTCTGTTTCATGCTATGCTGGATCAATAGCTTACAGTTTATCATTCAAATCTTTGAAAATAAGTTTGGATTACTCACTTTATAGTACATTAAAAATTACAGATTACACATAACATTCAGTATCCCTCCAGGTAACTGGTGCCCCCAACACCTTTGTCATAGTTTATAGACATGATATAGCCTGTTGCTATTTTCTGCCTTTCTCCACAGCTCTCTCTTCCGCTCCCTGTCCTCTTTTTTCTGTCACCAGGTGCTGCTTCCTGGCCTTATTTTCCCTCTCTCTCCTGCAGTCTGTCCCCTCTCTTCCCCCTGTCTCCCCTGCTCAGCTGCCTGGGCCCTCTCTCTGGGACTCGGTTCTGCCCCCCATCCCCTTTTGCTCTTCCTCCATCTCCATCCCGGAGGCCATCGCTGTTGTGTCCTTCTCGGACCCTTGTCCTGACCCACACCCTGTTTCTCAGTCTCCTGGGACTGTTTCCATCTTCTCTTGCTCCGTGCCCTGCTCTCTGTCCCTGACTCTCCCTTGCTCTCCCCTCCGTCCCTCTCTCCTGCTCCCTGTCCCATGTCTCTGTCCCTCCACTCTGCTGGTGCCTTTGCTGTCTCTCGCCCCCCGGCCCGCTCACTCGCCCTGCCTGTGTCTGTCCGTCCCTCTGTCCTCCTTCCTGCCCTTCTCCTCTCGCTGTCCCTCCGTCCTGAGGCTCACCACTCTCTTTCTTCCTGCACCCGCTGTCCCCTTCCCCTCCACCCTCCTCCCGCTCTGCCCCTCTGCCCGGCTCCTCACCAGCATTTCTCCTTCCCCCACTCCCTGCCCAGCTCCCCCCCCTCTCCTCGTCCCACTGCCCGTTTCCCATCCCTCTGCCCACCGCCCGTCCCTCTCCAGCAGCCCAACGCCCTGTCCCACCTCTCTCCGCCGCTCTGTCCCTCCCTCCTCTTCTCTTTCTCCTTCTTCTTCTTCTCCTGCAACTCTTCCCCCGCCTCTCCCCTGCTCCACCGGCCGGAGCAGCCCGGGGAGGCGGCCATGGGGCTGGGGGGCGGGGCCGGGCCGGGGGACGGTGTCCGCGCAGGGTCAGACCGCGGGAACGGGTGCCCCGGGGCATGCTGGGAGCTGCAGTCCCGGGCACGGGGCTCACCGGCGGCCATGTTGGTTCCCGGGGCATGCTGGGAGCTGCAGTCCCGGGCACGGGGCTCGCCGGCGGCCATGTTGGTCTCGGGAGCTGCAGCCTTTGCTCCAGCTGCGGCCCGGCTGCGGTCAGTACTGGGGTCACCCCTGGGGCCCTTGGGCAGGTGTCGGGGTTTCTCCTGCCCGCTGGATGCCTGGGGGGCGGGGGGGCGGGCGTGTGTGCTCCTGGTCAGCTGGAGCTGGGCCCGGCCGGGGCAGGCCCAGGAGTAAAGTCAGAGCTGGGGAGGGGAGGGGGAAGGACACAGACCCCCCTGGGCACAGGCACCGGGCAGCCCTACCCCCAGAGCCCCCGGGAGCCCCCCCAGCATGTTGAGCTGTATTGAGGGAATCCAGCCTCCTCAGCCAGATGACAGAGACTGGGAGAATGACCTCCCCGCAATCCAGGAGACAGTCAGTGACCTGCTGCATCATGTAGACACACACAAGTCTATGGGACCAGATGGGATACACTCGAGGGTGCTGAAGGAGCTGGCTGGGTGCTCGCCAAGCCACTTTCCATCGTTTCCCAGCCGTCCTGGCTGACCGGGGAGGTCCCAACAGATTGGAGACTGGCCAATGTGACGCCCATCCATAAGAAGGGTCAGAAGGATGATCCAGTAAATTACAGGGCTGTCAGCTTGACTTTGGTGCCTGGGAAGCTGATGGAGCAGCTCATCCTGAGTACCATCGTACAGCACATGCAGGACAACCAGATGCTCAGGCCCAGTCAGCATGGGTTTAGGAAAGGCAGGTCCTGCTTAGCTTTGCAGTGAATTAGGCAGAATAACAAGAGAGTAGACAGAAGTTGTGGCACTGGAATAAAAATTCCTCGAAGCTGACAGGTGAACAAGGACGACTGGCAAAAAGAGGCCAAACCGTGGCGATACATCAAACGTGGGAAATGGGGGCGATGTCTATCTTATTTTGTTTTGTAACAGTTTGTGAAGGAATTTTTGACATTATGCTAGAACAAATATTTGGGTAACATGGGCAAATACATCTGGGATAAAGGATATTTGTTTGAGTCTGCTGATCAGGGATACCAATTAAACTCAGACACCAGAGTGAAAAGAGCAGGCATATTTTACTAGAAATAACTAAATAATATTACAAAATAATACAGAAAACATACAGTGAGAAAAGACACAATAGTGCACTTAAATAGGAAAATACAGGGTAATGCATCAAATCATTACTACCTGAGAGAGAGAGAATAGTGATTAAGAAAGAGACATGACCACTCACATACTTTACCATCACCCAGCCCTGCAGGCGCTGGGCAGCCCCGGTTACAGCGAGGGTTTGGAGAACATTTCCCTCCAAGTGGGAAATCCTACGCGGTGCCTGCACCCGTAGCTGAGGCTTCCAGAGTCGCTGTGAGCGGGTCCAGCCTTATAGACCCAAAAATCAGCAAGCCAGAATAGCTGGCACCTTTGTTTTAAACGGAAATACCTGGCTTCAATCTCACATTAGGTTCCCCCCAGAGCCTGGCCAGGGCTCAAGGAAGAAGCTCAGGGAGTTTCTCTGTTTATCTGATGGGATTATGCACAAGATCTCACATCAGGTCTCGGGGACAGACACCTGCCTCCGTGACTCGGTTGTTCTATTCCCATACAAAGGAAGGGAAAGATACATTCAAGGTAGCTACATCCTCCATGCATATTTCATTAAGGATTACGTTCCGAGTTAGCAGTTTCAGTTCAGGGCCTGTTGCTCAGGCTTCAACACTTCCACCTTTTACATCAGGATAGGTGGTTTATTATAACTTAGTATAATACCTGTTAGCACAATGGTTATCAGTTACAAAATATACAGGAATCATCTATAGGTCAACTCTGGCTTGGGCCTATTGTCCAAGCCTTAGCACTTCAATGATCCTTTTCGAACCTGTTTAATTGGCACCCCGTTGCGGGAAAATGAAACTCATTTTGGTGGATATTGGAAACAACAGAGTGTGAATCTGACGAGCGATCAAAGCGATGACGGTTGTTTCATCACAAATATCATCTATGTTTGGCCGTCTATGCCTAACACAGCTTGGCAAAAGACAGTCATTGAGAATTTAAATCAAACCATTTCTTTCCCTTTGCAAGAATTGGATTTGTTGGCCAGTGTTGCACCTGTTGAGTATGTTAATGTTACTAGGCTGCAGTACTGTGATAACGTGGTTCCCCAAATCCAAACAGTGACTGGCACAGGAGTGGTTTGGTTTGGTGACCTGTGGTGTATTAGGTTAGCACAGGATGGACGCAAAAATTTATTTGTTGGTGTGATGGTTTGACTTTGGCTAAAGGCCAGGTACCCACCAAGTCGCTATATCACTCCCCCCCCCCCCCCCCCCCCCCTTCTCCTCTTGTTTTCTCAACAGGGCAAAGAGGGGAAAGAAAATAAGACAGACCAACCCTTGTGGGTGAAACAAAAGCAGTTTTAACATAAGCAAAGCAAAGCAAAGGTCCGCACGCGGAAGCAAGAGAAAACAGATTTAGTCTCTACTTCCCATGGACAGGCGCTGTGGGGCTTCTCAGGATCGGGGCTCCCATATGCGGGGTGGTTGCCTCGGAGGACCAAGGGTGACCCCACCCCCTTCCTCCTTCCTCCCAGCTTTATACTGAGCAGACGTCACAGGGTCTGGAATATCCCTTGGGTCAGCTGGGGTCAGCTGTCCTGGCTGTGTCCCCTCCAGAGATCTTGCCCACCCCGTCCCACTGGGGGAAATGTCGGAAGGAGCCTTGGTGCTGTGTAAGCACTGCTCAGCAGCAGCCACCACACCAGGGTGCTGCCAACACCCTGCAGCTCCCAGCATAACCCACAGCACCGTGGGGCTGATGTAGGGGAAAACCCATTCCAGCTCAGGCAGAGCCAGTAGAGTTGGTTATCAAAATGTAACAGGGTATGGGTGTGTCCTGATCCCGCATGAGCAGACGGAGACGCCGGCACACCTCCTTCAGATCTTCTTCCCAAAGAGGAAGGTGCTGCACACCCTCCCCGCCTGGTCTTGCCCCCGGGGTTGTCACGAAGCGCTTTCTTCAGGCCAGGGGCTATGGAAAATGGACAAGTCCCGTCTGGGCGATGGCAGCGGAGGTCTTTGGTCACTCAGCTGCGTTTGCCATGAGCTGAGGAGCCTGGCGTGGCTCCAGGGCCCCTGATCTCTTAAGGGCAAAGAATCGCCTTTGCCCTGCGTAGCGTTCCGGGCAGCGGGTAGAACCAGGCAGAGAATTCCCGGCTAGCACTGTGGCGGGGAAGTGCAAACGTACACGTTTTCGGCCGAAAACGCGTTTTCCGGCGAAAACGCACACCACGGCTCTTTCTGAGAAAAAGCAAGCACGGAGGGCAAAGCCTACCGCCCGGCTGGGGCAAGGGGCAGCAACGTGGGTCAGGCCCAAAGGAAGCCCCTCCAGGAGCTGAGACTAATCCTGCCTGCTGCTGCATTCCTGTCCCCTCCAGGAGGTCTGGCAGCTGCCTGCACAGCGGGAGCAAGCACAGAGCCGGTGGCAAGAGCGGCGAGAGCAAGCACAGGCAGAACGGGAGGCATGGGAAGCCCGGCCTGCAGGGGAGGACCGACAGCCCCCCTGGGTACGGGCAGCGATGGGCGCTGCGGAAAGCAGCAGCGACTCTCTCTGTCGGGGCACCCAGGGCAGCAGGTCTCCGGGGGATGGGAGCAGGACTAACTGCAGGGCAGGGCTTGGCCTGCTCATCCCCGTGGGGGAGAGGTTGGCGGCAGCATCCAAGGGGCAGGGGCAGCCCTCAGCCATGATGGCAGGCACGCGGGCCTGAGTCTCCTGGCTCCAGGTCCTGCTGCAGGCCCCTTTCAAGAGTCTTCTGGGAAACGGCACCTCTGTTTGCCATCTGGCTTGCTGAGACTGCCTCTTCCTTGGCAGGCACTCGGCTCCCCTGGTAACCGTCTCCAAAGAAGGGCTGCGCTTCCCCTGGCTCCAAGGCCCATCCCTCCACGGAGGGCAGCCCTGGGGGAAAGAGGGGATTTCTCTGACACACCTCATGAGACAGCAGCAGGGTCTGCAGGCTGGCTTTGGGCTGCACCGACCCAAGGGGGACTGCCTGGGCACCCAGAAGCTGCTTTCCCTGTGACATGTAAAAGCTCTGGCGGCAGACAGAGGGATCCCTCTCATGGCTGCCTCTCCCCTTGCCACACCACAGAGCGTGTCCTTCCCTGGCACAGTCCTGCCCCAAGACACCTCGCCCTGAGGCGGGACACCTGCACGGGACACCCAAGGCCTTGGCTGCACTTGATCCAGGCCCAGCTGAGCAGCCGCCCCTGGGACCTGCTCAGGGGCTTGGCCACAAGGGGCCTCTCCCGGCTCACAGACACCTCGCGGCTCCATCGCACGCAGATCCCATCCCAGGCGGCCGGAGCTCAGCCTGCGGGACTTCTCTGCCTCCTCCCTGCCCGTAAGATCTCACGCTTCTCTTTCTACCTCCCTGCACTAGATGCTGGTTCTGCAGCAGAGGGGAAACTCCCAGCAGGCTGTAGCAGTGCAGGGGCTAGAACGGATTGTGTCAAAGGACCAAGAGAAAGGGGGTGACTGTTTCCCAGGCTGCGGCGGTGCCAGCACTTCCCAGCAAGGCCTGGGCGCTGCGGGGCTGTGATGGTTTGACTCTGGCTAAATGCCAGGTATCCACCAAGTCGCTCTATCACTTCCCCCCCCTTCCCTTTGTTTTCTCAACAGGGTAAAGAGGGGAAAGAAGATAAACGAACCCTTGTGGGTGAAACAAAAGCAGTTTTAATATAAGCAAAGCAAAGCAAAAGTCCGCGCGCGGAAGCAAAAGCAAACAGATTTATTCTCTACTTCCCATGACCAGGCGCTGTCGGGCCTTCTCAGGAAGCAGGGCTCCAATACGCGTAGTAGTTGCCTCGGAGGACCAAGGGTGACCCCACCCCCTTCCTCCTTTCTCCCAGCTTTATACTGAGCAGACGTCATATGGTATGGAATATCCCTTTGGTCGGTTTTGGTCAGCTGTCCTGGCTGTATCTCCTCCCAAGATCTTGCCCACCCCGTCCCACTGGGGAAAATATCAGAAAGAACCTTGGTGCTGTGTAAGCACTGCTCAGCAGCAGCCACAACACCAGGGTGCTGCCAACACCCTGCAGCTCCCAGCATAAACCACAGCACCGTGAGGGCTGCTATAGGGGAAAACCGATTCCAGTTCGGCCAGACCCAATACAGGGGCGCAGCTCAGGGGCTCCCCAGTGCTGCCCTTCGGAGCTGCTCCACGGCCAGGAGTGGTGTCGGGGGGCTGGGGGGCTGCGCTGGGGAACCCTCACTGACCTTCATGCCCTGAGGTGAACTTCGACCCAGAATGGGTGAATTCCTGGGTTTGCTGCTGGTCAGAGGCGGATAAGTGCGCTCCTGGTCTCTGTTTATCCTTATCAATTTATTCTAAAGGAACAGTCGGCCCCTGGGGCTCTGTGGTAAGCGGGACAGTTTTCCAGCGGCTGCTGGTGTCTGTCCCAGCTCTCAGGGGTGCCGAGGTGGACGGTCCGGCTCTCCAGGGCCGAGGGACGGCGTCTGCTGCCAGGCTGGGATCTCGAAGCTTCGTCGAGGCGCCTGCAGAAAGAGGAGAGTGATGAGGTTTTCAAACCCTTGCTCTGCACTAAGAGCGGTGGGCTGTGCTGCTGACAGGGTGTGCCGTAGCGGGCACTGGGGGCAGAGCCTGCAGACAGGCTTTTTTGGATGTGTGACACTGGGTGACCCAAGGACAGCAATTACCTGGTATGCCCGCTGGTTGAACCGCCCCTGTTCTTTCAGCAGAGGCTGGCACCGCCTGGCGGCCTCCTTCCCCAAACACCTCCTTCTCCACAGAACCACGGCCATTCCCTTTAGGAAGAAAGAAAGGAGGTCAGATTAAGCAGAAGTAACCGTTCCTCATCAGGACCATGGTGCCTTCCGAGGGCAGTACTTCTTAAAAGACATTCACAGTGCCAAGAAACAAGGCCTGCACGTTTGGGGGTGCACCTGGTCACCAAACAAGGTGTCATTCATGGAGAAAACTTTCAGCGCTAGACCCTTTCCAGCTGACCAGTAGACAGCAAATCCTGACCTGCCCGGAGACGAGGAGACTGCACGTGGTCTTGTTCACACACCACTTAGTGCATTTTTGGCAACCTGCAAGGTGATGGCAGGTTACGTCCTTCAGAGAGGACAGGAAGATGCTGTCGCCCGTCGCGCTGGGGAAAGAGCTTTTCTGCGCAGCACTTCCCACCGTCCCCCAAAACTAGAGGAAAACCACCAGCCAGTTTTCCAAAGCACAGCTAGAAGCAGAGAGATAAAGGCCCCGAGACGGAATTCACAGCCCTTCCTTTTCGCTGCCTTCAGGTCAGGTGTCCGGCCTGAGGCTGGGTGTCCAGCTTTCACCCGTCCCTGACACCGAGGCGTCACCGAGAGGCCTCAGACATCAAGGAGAACGACGGGGCTGGACTCTGAAGCTGGGGCTGCTCCCATCCTGGCCAGGGCAGGCCTGCAGCCCCGGCACTGTCTGCTGCTCTCAGCCAGCCCCAGCTGCCGGCGCATCCTCTGCGCTCTCCCCGCCGGCCACTGGCAGGGTGCTGCCCCCTCAGCACTGAGCAGCCACCAGCTCCTCAGCAAGTCCCTCCCGCACTCAAGGCGTGAGCACCACCAGCTCCGGCCAGCTGGACACCACCGTCTGCCCAGAACAGCTCTGGCCCCAGTAAGGCTGTAACTGGGGCAGCAGCGGTTCCTGGGGCTCGGCTGGAACCCCAACTGCCAGCAGAGACTCGACCCTCTCTGCAGCTCGACAGCGCCCGCAAGGCCCGAAACTGAGCGTGGCCGCAGGGAGGCTCTGGGCGGCCCCTTCCGACTGTGCAGGCTACGCCTTGTCCCTCCACGCGTCTAAAACCTCAGCTTGCCAAGGCTTCTGCTTAACAGGGACAGACACCCACCCTGGGCTGGCACGGCCCGTTCCAGCTCCTTCAGGATTTCCTGGAGGACTTCTGAGTACCGCTGCGAGGGTTGTCCCACTTCAGCATTATCCTTTGCTCTTTGAGGACCTGAACAGAAAGTCCAGAGTTAAATCTCTCACCAATACAATCCTGGAAACGAGTGCTACGTCTACCAAGTCAGTCAAGGCTGACTACTCACGCCTGTGACGCCAGCGAAGCTCCAGCGCAGGATCTGCACGACGAGCTGGCAGAGCCCTCCCTGTACCCACATCTGCAACCAAACACCCACAAGAATTCCCATCAGGCACTGTCATGACCGAGCAGCAGAACATACAAGTGGATCACGCAAGGACACTGCACACACAGTGCAGGCCCACGTTCTCACAGCCACCAGAGACGCCTCGCTCACATCGGGGCTTTGAGCCGGCGGCTCTCCAAGGAAGTTCAAAGCCGTGACGTACCCGTGCGATCTCCCTGAGCTTCTGCCCTGGATCGCAGCTGGGAAGCTGCAGAGCCATTGCCTCCAGACACCTCTGTGAACAGACAGAACAGAGAAGCTCCCAGGACCTATTTCTATACACCTCTGCAGGTCTGAACGGCCGCGAAGGCAGTTCCCACACGGGAGTGCTCCGTGGCACTCGTCTCCCCCCTCCATCAGGAGCGCTGTGCAGACAGGTACTGGGTGCCTGGAGCAGGCGGATGGAAAACCAAACATGCACAGAGGCGTTGGGAGCAAGGACCCCCTGGAGTGCACACCAGCTCTGAGCTCCTTGGCAAGGCAGAGTGCTCACAGCATCCAGTCCCTCTCTGCTCCTCTTCCGCACGGCTGAGCGTGGGCCGAGAGAGTGTTAAGTGAAATTTCACACAAACGGAGTATTAAAACCCGAGTGCTCACTCATTCAAGGGACGTACCTGTGGGATGGCCCTGATCCTCCCTGACTAGAGCCGGCTGAGCCGTCGAGTGGCCACTGGCTCCGGGCACAGCTGTAAGCAAGCACGTTCCCATTAGAGGTTGTGAGCTCCTTTCCCAGTGACCTGCAGCGACTGCAGGGGGTCAGGTAATGCCCTGGGGCCCAGACATGGGGGGAGATTTCCAGAGGTGCAGAGGGGCCGGGGTGACCTGGGAGCTGCACCCGGAGGCTTTCAAAATACGGTTTCCAGGCCCTGTGCAAGAGCCCTCAAGCACCGGACGGACAAACGTACGGCCCCTGGGGATTTCTCCCTGGCACGTGGTTTCTGGGTGGAAAAGGCGCCCCCGTGAAAACGTTATTGTTCCCGTGTCTGGTGGAGAAGAGCCCAGAGGCTGCCCCAGTGCTGCCCCGTCTGTGCCCCGGGCTGTGGGCTGGGGCTGTGTGTCCCATGGCGACCTGGGCTCTGCCTCCCGCTGCACGTGGAGCTGGACACAGCTGGCCCGGCCCAGCCCGGCCCCGCGGCTCTGCCGGCTCTGCCCCGCCACCACCCCAGCCGCGCTGTCAGCCCGAGGTGCAGTGGGTGCTGCCCCACGCTGCCAGGGCTGGGCGCTGGCCCTCACCTGCCCACCTACCTAATGCCCGCGCTCGCCACGGAGCGGCCCCGGCCCCCTGGGCTCGCAGGGCCACCAGAAGCAGGAGGAGGATGAGCGTGGGAGTCATGGTCCCCTTCACCTGCACCTGCACCCGCACCACGTCACTGCCGCTGCTACCGCTGCTGCCGCTGCTGGCACGTCTGATGTGGTGCCCGGGCACAGCACTGCACACCCCGGCGTGGCACCGCAGGGCTCTGTGACGTCACAGTGCGGCCTCTCCCCCGCAGCCACGGCCCTGGGGCAGGGGCACGTTGGAGAGGAGACGCTCTGGCAAGAGCATCTTTTTTTCCCAGCTGAGGGCAACAGGCGGCAAGCGTGATGGAGGGCTGCTGCACCGCGGCTGTCAGCTCTGAGCTGTGCAGCTTGTTCCCCACGCTCCTGCGGCTCTCCAGCCCGCGGAAGGTTTTCAGGAGCTCCTTCCCAAAGGGTTGCAGTGGTTGAGAAAATGTTTTACCAAACAACGTCGAACTTTGTATGGAGCAAGGAGGCCTGAGCGACTCAAGTCTACAGAGAAGATATCCTCAGCTTGACACACATCCTGGCAGAGCTGCTGAAACAAGGCGCGTAAGAAAGAACAGCTCGGCCAGACAACAGAGCTGGGAAACATCCAAGGAGAAGAAATCGTCCCCAAAAGACTCGTGACCATAAAAGGGAAAAGGAGTAGGGGGGTAGCTCCCCAAACGACCACCCGAGATCCCCGCGCACGCGTAGTGTAGGTTTGCAACGCTAGCATTATGGAAACGCAGCAGATAGGCAAAAAGGTGGAGACTTCTCCAAAACCGGATGAACATTCATGTCTTTAAGGTACATCAAGGATGACCTTTTGTTTCAGTGTGTGCGTGACCCGCCACGCACCCAGCGCCGAATAAAGGAATGCCTGCTTCTGAACGCTGCGCTGGTGTTGAGAGGTTTGTTCCCGACTGCGGTGACACAGTGGGGCTGTCCACTCTCCAAAGCTGCAGCTGCTGGGCTGGGGGGTGGCTGGACAGGGCTGGGGGCTGCTGTGAGAGCCCTGCCTGAGGGTCCCAGCGGGCTCAGGGGACCATGTGGCAACCAGGACTCCTGGGTCGTGGTGCTGGGGCTGCCCTGAGCCCTGAGGCTCCTGTGGGCATGGCCTGTTCCCCTCGTGAGGGGCCATCCAGGGCCAGCTGGCCCTGGGCGCTGGTACCCCCTGGGCTTCTGGTGATACAGAGAAATGATGACTTGTCTGGGGACTTATTTACTTACTTGCTTATAGAAAACTGCTGCGCAACTTACTCAGAGCAAGTTATAGTATTACTCAGAGTGTTTTTAAATATTGCTGAGAAACCTGCTTGCCCAGACTCTGCTGTGGCATTTCACCAAGGACTACTGTGTCCATCAAAACAAAGCAGTTCACTGTGAAAATCGGGTCAGTCACACTCCATTTTTACCACCGAGCCCACAAAACGCTGCTGCGAGCCCCCCGCCCGCGAGCCCCCCTGTGCCTCCCCACGGCAGGGCAAGAGGCATCTGTTTAGCCTGTGCTGAATGTCCTGGGGTGCGCTTTCAGCCCTGCGAGCGTCCGCAGCACCATCAGCAGCATCCAGGGACAAGCTACTGAGAATACCCCACAGTTGAGGGAGCAAAAAAAAGCCTTTGTGGTGAGCCAACAATGAGTTTTGCAACACTGCTGGACAGTTTGCTTTTCTCACAGATATGCAGTGGAATATTAGCCCCCGCCCCCCTTGTTTTTTTGTGCGCACATCTTGTTTTTCCTAAGTGCCACCTACCTTTCTTCACTTTGAAGTTAATTACTAACTAGCAATGTTAGGAGAGCAAAAATTACCATGAGTAGCATTTTCAAAACCGTAAAATCATCCATTTGAATGGGTTTGCATCTTACCAGAACTCCACCTGCTCAGTCTACAGGCATGCCCCTGTTTTGAAAGCACACAGCTGGTACGTCTTCGATAGCCACACCACCAGTAGCACAGCAGGGCTCTGAAGCAGAAATTGCCAAATTCAGCTCAATTCCGTGTCTGGTTCCAGTCCTCCGACCAGTTTAGAAATCAGTTGCCTTACAGGAGCCAGACGTGAACAGCGCAGTGTCCCAGGCACAAGTCGGGCTCTCGTCACCCTGCAGCTGCGCTGTGCCAAGCAGCTGCCCGTGGCATTGCCAGCGTGTCAAAAAGTGAGGAAAAAGGTGAATCCGTGAGCGGGGGGAAACTGTCTGGTATGGCAGGGGGGTGAGCTCTCGGGATGGAGTATGGGTGGTTTCCGCCTGTACCCATCCTGTAAATGTGGCTGTCAGAAGGAAGCACGAGAGAAAACAGATTCTTTCACCAATACAGTATGAGCTCAGAAATCGTGGAGTGTTCTTGGGAAACTTGATCTTTTTTTTTTTTTTCCCTCTCTCTCTATAAAACCAGAGTATTCAAAGTGTGATTTTTAGACCAATGCAAGAACTTGTATGAGTCGACACGTTCCTAAGCCAAGGATTCTATTCCCTAATTGCTAAATTCCTATGCACAAGTGCCATTTATAAGTGCTTTAAATAAGGAATTGTCAGCTTTCCAGTTCCCTCCAACCACTACTGTGCCGTTCCTCTGGGCCTTGCCCGGTGCTCCAGGTGTCCTGCCGCCCGAGCGCCTCGGCAGATCGGCTGCCTCGTGGTTCCCCACTCGCCTTCTCTCCCCCAAGGCCGAGCGGCACTAGTGAAGCTGTCTGCTGCCGCTGCCAACCCACCCGCCCCTCCAGCCCGCTCCCAGCGCCGGGGTTCTCTAAAGGTGCTTCTACCCCCAAGGAAAGAGCCCTGGGCCCTGGGAGGGAAGGGCCGAGGCTCAGCCGCCGCCCCGGGGACACGGGACGGGGCCGCTCGGGGCTCCTGGGGGGCTGCGGCTCCCGGGCACGGCACGGAGCCTGGCTGGAGCCGGGACCCCGCTCCCGGTTTGCAGAGTGAGAGGACTGTCTGAGCGTGCGTGGAGAGGCCGTGCAGACGGCTCCAGCTCTGGCCCGCGCCCGGCAAATCACCCATCCCACCTCGAGCGTCTTCTCTCTGCGCTCAGTGAAGCCGCTCAGATGAGGCAGTGTGGCTCGGGACCTGCCCAAGCGCAGCTTCAGGTTTAATCCTGACACTCCCGGGGACCCCCTGCCAAGGAGAGCCCTGTGCTCCCCCCTCCGCCACTGGTCACCCGTGGCCCCTGAACTGCATCGCCTACGTGCGCTGGCCAGCGGCTTCGGCACAGTCATGCCCACAAGCCAGAGGCATTTGCTTTGCAGGGGATCTGCGTGACACGGCTTCAGCAGCACAAATATTCCGTTAGAAAGCAGAGATCAACTCCAGACTGAAAACAAATGCAACTGTCTTTAGCACAGGAGGGAACAAACATCGATTACTTGATTGAAGGTCCTCTCCCAGGTAGACTGATCCTCAGTGATTTAGTGTCAAATCCACCCCAAATCCCGCTCGTTTCAGCCCCGTTTCCCAGCCTGCACACACCGTGACGGCCCTGCCGTGCCGGGGCAGAGCATCCTGCAGCCACCCAGCAACACCTGCCAGGCGCCGGGGGCTGGCGGGGTCTCGGGGAGCCCCCGGGGCTGCGCGAGAGCTGGGGGGGCTCCGGCAGCAGAGATCTGCAGCCAGCACTGGGCTGGGACCGCTCTGCTCTGACCACCCCTCGTGCAGAGCCCGCACGGACTCTGTGGGCCCGGGGAGCTACTCCTGCCTGAGCCCAGCAGAAGCAAAAGGCCGGGCTTGAACCATTTATAAACGGGAGCTGGAGTGGTTCGGATTTAACAGCTCTCAATGTTTCCAAGTCCCGGGAAGGCCCTGGAGTGTGGCCAGCGACACGCCCGGGTCCCCGAGGAGAGCACAGCCCTCCCGCACACGCCCGAGGGTCGCTTGCCTGCAGCGTGGGGTGGAGGCAGCCCCCAGCCTAAAGACCCCTGGGCAAGGCCACCGCCGCCCCCGGGACCGGCCGTCCCCCAGCTCTGCTGAGCTGCCCTGCGCTGCAGCGAAGACACAGCCCCGGCTCTCAGCAGGCGAGACGCAGATGACGGACAGAACAACACAGCACACAGGCATGGATGGACACGAACGTCAACACCACCACAAACACACACAGCACATCTCCCCTCAGCCCCACACCCAACAGACGGCAGAAGCACGTGGTGCCCAGGGAAGGAAGGAAGGTTCAGCCGGTCCAATATTTCTGTGTTTTAGGAAAGCGAGCCTGACAGCTGTGGAATAATCCTTGCAATTATGGTCTTCATGAGCACGAGGGAGTGATGGTTCCTGGGTTGGCTCATTTCAGTTGTCTGCTCCACACCGAGAAGCTGCTCCCGACCGGCACAAATATGCAGCATTTTGTGTAAATGTTGCAGGACTGAGCACTGAAGCAGCAGCAGAAGCTTAGAGGACAGTTTCTTCCCCATCCTGGGCCTGCACTGAGGGCAGACAACTGCATCTGGGCTTCTATCATCCTACAAACCAACGAGAAAAACATTAGCTTTACAAAAAACACGCTAAGCTTCGAGCTACTGATACACCACTGTAAGAGATTTACTAGGAGCAGCTGCCAGAGCAAGCAGAGGAGCCGGTGCTGCCCTTGACCTGGGGCTGCACTGCTGGGTGGCGGGAGCTGCTCCGCAAGGGGCTGAGGGGCCCCAGCTTAGCACCAGAACTAAGGGATTTGCAAGGAGATTTCGGGAACAGGGAAGGGGGCAGAAGCGGCCACCCAAAAGGATTTACCATCCCCTACGCCAGCGGCCAGCAGCAGATACTTAAGGGAAGCGTAAGGAATGGGACCAAGTGCTGCACCCGCTGCTCCTGCAGGGACCAGCCTGGGGACTCGACCGGGCGCAGGTCAGGGGCCGACCCACGCAGGACTCACCTCACGGGGCTGCTGCTCCTCTGGCCCCGACAGCAGCTCCCAGGGCGTCTGGGTCGCCTCCGAAGGGACTGTCCTTCCTCTGCTCGTGTCCTCAGCAGCTCTCCCTGCGCTACCCCCCCTCTCCCCTGTTGTCACAGAGTTCTGGCTGCTCCCCCTCAGCTTTCACCCCGCCTGCTCTGTCCCCTCCTGCAGCCTGTCCTGGCCCCCACAGCCCCATCCCAGGAGCTGTCAGGTGTTGCTGGGTGCCCGGGCACAGCTCCTTGGCTCCTGCAGACCCGCTCCACCTCGGCTCTGAGCTCAGGGATGTTTCTGCCTTCAGCTGCTCTCCAAAGGACGTGGGAACAAAAGATGTGCTGTGCCCCCCTGCCCCCCGCCTCGCCCTGGTCCTCGGCCCCTCCCCTCACACCCCTCCTGGCTGGCCCCTCGCCCGCAAGCTCCATCGGTTGACCCTTCCCCGTCCCCCCAGACCCCTAGAGCCCCTCCCTCTGCTGCCACCCCGGCCCCGCTCTATCTCCCCCCGCTGCTCCCATCACCCTCCCTGTGCCCTGTCGACCCCCGGTTCCAACCCCAGCAACCGTCCCCGCCCCAGGCCACCTCTGCTCCCCACTCCCCAGTGATCCCTCCCTGCCAAGCTCCCTTGACCCCGCTGCTCCACCCATGGCCTCGCCTCCACCTCCTGACTCTGCTCTGGCCACCCCCGCATCGTCCTACCGTGCAAAATACATCTTCTGCAGGTGCTCCTCTCCCTCAGACAGAGCACCAACACATCTTTCCCTTCCAATCCTCCCTCGTCCATGTCCTCCTCTTCTTCCTAAAAAGGACTCGCTACATCCATCCCTTCAAATTCTCCCTCATCCCCGTCCTCCTCTCCCCCAAACAGAGCACCAAGCACATCTTCCCCTTCAAATCCTACCTCGTCCATCTCCTCCTCTTCTTCAGAAAAAGGACTCCTCACATCTGTCCCTTCAAATTCTCCCGCATCCCCGTCCTCCTCCCCCTCAGACATATCACTTGCCATGTCGTCCTCCCCTGAAGTATCTCCCTCCTCCATGTCCTCCTCTCCGTCAGACTCCTCTTCTTCTGATTCCTCCTCATCACTCTCAGACCATTCCTCAGCCCCACCCCGTCCCTCGGGCTGCATTCTGCTTTCCTCCTCGTCAAGCAATTCCCCTGCTCCTGGCACCTCCTCTTCCCCAGTTCCCCGCTCCTTGAGCTCTGCCTCGCTCTCCATCCCCTCCACCAGAACTCCCTGTTCCCCAGGTGTCATCTCAATGCCAAAGGCCCTTCCTTTCCCTATCCCCTGTCCTTTGGGATCTCCCTCTGCCATGGCACTCTCTTCAGGTGCAGATTCCTCTACCACAGGCTGACCCTCTGCCTGCAGCACAGCCACTGCTTCGTCCTCGGGCAGCAAGTCTCCCAACCGTTCCGCTTCTTCTCCTGCCTCTTTGGTGAAAACTTCTTCCTCTTCAACAAAATGTGCCTCCTCAATTGCTTTTGTCTCCCCTAGCATCGTCCTTTCTCGTCCCGCTTTTTCTGATGCTTCCTGCACATCAAGTGTTCTTCTTCCTTCTGCCACAAAAGTTCCGTCTGGTGCTATTAAATATAAACAAAACAACAGTTTTACTGAGAATTGTGTTAGTGTTAAGGCTGTTTACAGGGCTATTGTTAAAGATGCTATCTCTCCCAAGCAATGAGGGGACATCGGCATGGTGACAAGACGACAACTGGCTCTGCTGCTTCTCATCATGCACCTTTGCTCTGACTACGTTTCTAGTGCTGCTCTTCGGGCATCTGGCATAACCAATTTAAGCCAAAATGCCGATGCCCGACCATCTTTCAACTCTGACAGCTCTGCCTGCCCTCTGTACTCTCCCTCCTTCCCTCACCTGCCTAGCAGGGAGCCCAGGTGTGTCTACGAAGTAGCTATAAGCTTGGCAGTAATGTTCAAAAGTTAAGAAATAGGTGGGAAATTGCTCACGTAAAATACGCACACACAGGAAAAAGAATACTCAGCTCTTTGTGTAATTGCTTCCCATGGATTCTGTAATTACATCAGGGGAATAACACAAGGTCGATTCCTGCCCGCTGGGAATTTCACGGCAGTGCCCTCACTGAATTCTGTGCTGTGGGGTCTGTCCCGAGGCAGCCCCCCCGGCAGCCTGTGCTGCTGCACCAGTGCTCTGTACAAACACGGCAGGTTCCGGTTCTTGAAGAAAAGAGAAGTTTTGTGCCACCACAAGGAACAAGAGCAACGTCTTTCCCAAGCTACCTTTCCCAAACTGTGCAAAGGCTGTCTTGCCCCAAATCATCTCCCACTCCTTTTGACTTGTTTTACCCTCCTGCACTGCTGCTGCACCCCACAGTTACTGCTTTCTGCTGCTTGCTGGCGCAACCCACTGTGCAACCAGAGCCCCTTTCTGGACGGCAGACAGAGAAGGCTCCAGGCCTCGAGGACGCTATTTGCCTGGCCCATCTCTGCCAGCCGAGTGGAGCTCGTGTCCGGCTTGCCACAACCCTCCCCCTGGCCCCGCTGCTCCCCGCGCCCACCCCTCCCTTCCTGCCCTTCAGAGCCGGGCCCGACTCGCTCCCAGGTCTCCGCAGAGGGAACTGGAAGGTGCACAAGGAGCCCAGGTGGCTGCAGACAGTGCAGGAACCAGGAGCAGGCAGGACAGGCTGGGAAGACAGTTTCCAGAAAGAGAAGGGAGGATGGGGAAGGAGAGGAGAGAGCTCAGCAGGTTGCTTCCTCCCACCAGACCCCACATCGCTAAACACTGGACCACACTTCAAAATTATAATTAAAAACTCTACATTTTGCAATACAAGAAATCATGCCTTCGTCCAAGACGCATCTTGCACCAGGTTTGTTGCTTATGTTCACTACTAGCTTTCTGTACCTTATATTTTAAATTTTTTCTTCTTTTATACATATTATATATATATATATCTACATAGATATAAAAAGGCAGTTATCAATCACTACCATACTTTTACACCACTCACACTGAAAACCCTACCTCCTGAATCTGGGAGAGCTCAGGTCTACTACCAACATCAGTAACATGAAATCATTTTAAAACTTTCTAAGGGAAGTTTTGGTACAAAATGAAAACATCCCAAACTGTCATCCCAGCTCAGAGTAAATATTCCTCTCTCCACAAAAGTACAGTGTCCAACCTGTCCAGCTGCTTATACCGGACTGAGTCTAATGTAATGGATTTTGCTGGTCCCTGCAAAATAGATGCTTTGTTCACTTTGCCTGAAAGAAACCAAATGCTGTGTGGTGCATGGCATAGTCTGCCTGTTTACCTGCTTCGTTAGCAGAAAGAGCAGTTTATTTACTCTGGCTGCTGATTACAACGTATTCCCTTCTGTAAAGTGAGGTCTTGCCTTGGGCAGAATGATAACAGCAACCGTGAGGTTGTTTCAGCATTAAAGTATTCCAGATGAGGCACCGTGGAACCTGAGAAGGTAACAACTAGGAGATTCGGGTCTTTCCAAAGACCACCTGCCCCCCGGGAAGCAAACAGGTTTCAACCCCGATCCAGAGGGACAACTGCCACAGAAGTCGGGCTGCCCAGGAACTACATCTTCGCTACCCTGCTCTCTGCATCAGAAACACGGATCCGTGTGAAGACCAACACATGAAGACCACCAGGCTTTGAAACTAAATGGTACCGACTCTTGTCTGCAGTCAGCTGATGGGACTGAGGCAGAAGGAGTTTCACCTGACAAAGAATTACTGAGGAAAAAGACAATTGCTGACAGACCAGAGACAAGAAGGAACCTCCAGCCTCCTGCATACACTCTCCAGATGAAAGACAACTCACCTTACAAGACTGTGCTCTTAGGCTACATAGAGGAAGGAGGTCAAAAGGCTCCCAGCTGACCAGAAAAACAAACTTGCAACACCCGGGATTAATGTGTCAACGTACAAGACCGTGCGCAACTTGCAATTTAAAAACAGTAGAGTTGGCCTGTTCCTGCCAGCTCTTAGAGCCTTAGAGGATGGCAGAAGGAAATGGAAGAGCAGCAGTGCAGACTGAAGTCAGTTTTAACCTGTGGGTTTCTTCGCTTTTCAGACTCACTGCCGCTGGGGAGCGGAAGCTTAAGGTGACCTTCCGGTACGGCTGATGGCCGCGGCAGGATGGCTGGCTGGAACACCCCCCGGGTGACAGGCAAGGCTCTTCTGTCGGGCAGACCACGCTCCCAGCAATGAATGGCTCAGGCTGCAGGGACCAGAAACGTTCTTGGAGGGAACCAAGACCAAGCTGAAGGTTCCTCACTGCCAATTAGGCCAACTGCTCACCGGGAGATGAGCTTGGGAGACAAACGGGGCGCAGCACGGAGATGGAGGCTGCAGCTCAGCTGCCCTCCATCTGTCAGTCCCACTCTGCCTGTCCTGGACATTCACCTCCCCAGGAGCCCCTGCGCTACCTGGAAGCAAAGGGAAACTCGCTAGACTCCTGCTTTCCACAGCTCTTTTCTTGACTGGCACCCAGTTTTTCATGGCCTGGATTCTTTTCCTAGGACCATTACAGCTGCCAACAAAGCAGTTGTTTACTGTAATACAGGTTAACTACACATGACTGCAGAAGCCAGCTAGTCACCACCCAATTTTGTACAAGTTAGGAGAGAAAAGAGCAGACATAGGGTTTGATAGACTAGCAAGGAAAGGGAAAGGGCAAGCACTTCTATAAAAAGACTTCAGATGAATCAGATCTCATCCCTGCTCAACAGCCAACCTCACCTTCACTGGCATCATACTCCCCACTTTCTAGGACCTCTTCTTCCACATCTGGACAGGAGTCATCAGGTTCAGAATACACGTGACGACCACATCCAGGTGCCGTTGCTGTTTCCACCTGGACTGGACTGCAATCTTCAAGAACTATCACAAAGTTACAAAAGAGGAAGCCGGAAAGAGAAGCCATTAAAAAGCAAAAGGCGTGAGGCACAAATGACTGGGCAGCCACCACCTGGCAATGACTCTGGCACCTCCAGCCTGCCCCGGACTCGCGCCTCTGTTGTGACAGGAGGTGTGTTCACAGTCCCAGAAAACACCACCGCTCCCAGACACTGACGAGAGTACAAACAGACAGAACCACTCCAACGTGCAGATTACACACTGCACCAGGGGAACCGTCAGCGATTCTCCCCAGTTCATTCACAGGCTTATGGTCCACAGGGATTTGAATGCCAAGGTCCCTCTTACACGCTCTTTATTTATGTCCGACTCATAATATTGTATGCAAAAGTCACATCTGTGGCACCTCAGTTATCTGGATTTTATTCTGGACTCTGTATGCTGGCTGAACTGACCCAAGGGGCCCAACGGGTTCAGACACTCTTGAACAAGCGTCATCATATGCTGAACTAAGATGAGACAAAATCTGTCCACAACACGCACTCATAAAGATCCAGATCCCATTGCTATTAGCGCGTTATTTCTGCCAAAGCAGCACTCATAGCTTACAAGAGGATTAGTGTACTGATTGCTGAAACACAGAAACGTAGCATCCATGCCCAAAAGCTTGCTATCCAAAATCTTGGTCTACCAACACTAAGACACATACTTAAGCTTAAGCGAGTATTTCTTTGAAAAAATTACAGGCCCAAGGCTCGGCAGATGACCTCAAAGCACAATAAATGTACAGAGCATGTGGAATTTCAGGACACACGCAGATGAAAGCTGAAGCCAACAACAGTGAAATGGGGTCATGTTGTCTTGGAGAATTTGTAAATAGAAAGAATGGAAAAGACCTGCTTAAGGATGTGCAAAAACGCATAGCTAAACGCATAGCTAAAAAAATGGTGTTGAATTAAAGAAAAACTTTTAAAATAATGAATATCCAGAAACATCTTCCACTGTGGAGAGCTATTAGGCACTTTACCGGTCTCCTAAAAAAATGGAACTAGTAGTTGCTACTAACGCTGCTTGGAATATTTCCACCTATACTACTTTCAGGGAGTCCTTCATTCAAGCAGAAAGCTCTTCTTGCCCTCAAAATTACCAATGAATTCTTATGTTTCATGAATTTATTATTACTACTCCGTTGGGAGAAACCCACATCTTTTTTATCCCTTCTCTCCACCTCTTCTGTTCAGTGGTGGGGAAAAAAGTAGTAAGATTTCATTTCAAAGGGGAAAATATCAAAAATCAACAAATAGGAAAGAGAAAGAATGATCATCACACACTTCTAGAGCTTGAGAGGCAGCTGAGTAAAGTCACAGGGAAGTTCATAATGCCATGCACTAACAAGCAGAAAATTGTACTGATTATTCCTGAATAACAAGCTATTTCTCATTATCACGAGAGAACAAAAGTTAAGATTCTTTTTGATCACTGCAATGATTTTATAAGCAAGGAAGTTTCAAACCTAATTGGAATTTCTGGTGGAATTTATACTTTCTGTAAAAAGACTGGATCTTCCTTGCAGCTGCAACCTTTTCACAAAGAGCTGTATTGCTTAATATTGCCATTGCTTAATTCACCTAGAAATCCAAATGTGAAAGTTTCCGTTTAACTCGAGAAATGGTTTGCACATTAGGACTGTCAAATGTAAGGAATGTAAAGTAACTGATTTTGAAAGAGCAGGAAATGGAGAAATCCTGGTACATTATGACAAGCAAGAGGCACAGAAGTCAGCTCAGGATCTCACAAAGCCATAGAGGAGAAAAGTTAAGAAGAACTAAAACACTGCCCCAAGGAAGAGGCAACGACGTGGTGAATGGAATGCTGCTGTTCATCTAAGAAATGAGAACTTGCCTGCGAGTTTTCCATGGGATTACTGATGAAGATAATCCCAGGCAGGCAGCAGGGAGAGCCGAGCTGACGGCATCTCCTCCCTCGGCCAGCACGGGCCAGCAGTGCGGCAGGGGACACCGCCGAGGTTCTGGCTGCTCGGGGCCATTAAAGACAGTACTGCTAAACCACCAGGAGGCACGCTGGGTGTGCCGGGGGCTTCTCAGGTGAAAGCACCTATCCTCCGAAGGTGTGAGTGGTCTCGGACGTCAGTGACCGCTGACATTAAGTGCTGATCTGCCCAAGTATTTAGAGCTAATTTGCCGACTGGCTCCAGCTCCACTTCTGCACCGGTGCACTTCAGCAAAGTCTGCTGTGAGCTGGCACACCCTTACACTGCCTGTGGGTTTTGCTGCATTTCAGTGAGGATGGTTGAATTAATAACAGATAAAACAGCTATCTTTTCCCAATTCAGTAGGAATTGCATGCTTTTTCATGTGTTTTCCCCTTAACATGTACCGGGCACGCGCAAAATGTAAAACGTGCATAAAAAATATAAAACAGTCATCAGGTCAACTTCTTTAAGCCTCAGTATGAAAAAATCTAACCTTGTTCATCGTCCCAGAAGTCACTGTCAGAGTATTTATCATCTTCATCCTTCTCACTGTCAGAGACCTCCAATGCCTTCTCTGATAAGGTTTCACTCTCCTTTTCAGTGTCCAAGTCAGGTTTTTCATCACCTGAGGGTGACTCTGATGTTCCACTCATTTGATCGTCAATCTGTCTCTCTTCTGCTTCAATATCATCATCGTACTCTAAAATACAAGAATCATACTGTGAGACGGAATTCACAACTAATAAAGTTCTTTTTAAGCAGGCAGAGGTTAACTTCATCAGTCTCCTTTTGCCTGTACATTTGCTCTGTCTTTTTAATGCCATGAGAGAATCTAGGACCACAGATGGAAGAGTAACAGCACATTATCATAAAAAAGCATCGTATTCTTCATAAACAGCATAGCAAAAAGCACTAAAGCTACTGAATGATGCATCAAGTGTGGTCAACACATTAAAAACAACAAACAAAACCCTCAGCCGCTGAAAGGACTAGAAAAACTGAGAACTGGGCAAACTCAGAAAGAAAATGCCACACAGTCTCTTGTTACAGGAGAAAAAACTGTTGCCATGAAGAAAAAATGCCAGCAACAGAGAAAACTGGAGAAAGATAATCTATTGCAGCACCAAGTAAGATAAATGTGGATTGACATGGCTAATCAGCAAAGCAGTGGCTTACAAACTGAATGAATTAAATCAATACAGGCAAAGGGTGCTGCGCAGGAACACTCTGCCACCGCACTGCTCCCGTACCTCCTTCAGCTCCCACGTGAAATCCTCATACAAATGAGGCTTACAACAGATTTACCATTTCCACACCAACATGGTCTGGATTCCGTCCCAGGCCACGAGCCTGACAAGCTGTAGTAGCTCACAGACAGCTCTGCTCACATCTGTAGTACAGACTGGCCCCACGCGTACGCATTAAAGAATCCTCCCCTGCCCAGCCGAGCTGCCGCGGTTGGAACCCCAGGCACCAGCGCACGGTGATGTCAGTGATTTCCCCGTGACATTCAGTAATTCCACTGCCACCACCAGCTCACTGCGCGCGCAGCAGAGAGGCAACAAACCCAAACGGTGCAGGAGAGCTGCCACCGCTGACACACCAGCTGTCCCTCATGGCCATCACTTCTCACCTTTCAGATTTTATTGCCCGCCTCTTTTTCTTTCGATCGGTGCTTTTAAAACACTGAAGTGACAGATGCCAGGGACAGAAATAACGCGTATCTGATGCAGAACCAATTAGGCAGATAAACAGTTACCCAGACAATGAGAATTAAGGGAATAAGGAGATTTTTTTTTTCTGTGGGGTAATACCCCACCTCCTCCCTACACAACAGCCCCGTCTCTCTCCAACCCCAGAGTGCCAAGCTGGGCACCCCTGTGACAAGCCACTCCGTTTGGGCACTCACAGCCACAGCAGAACAGAGAGCAGAGCCTCCCATCTCCACAAACTTAACTCCGCCCTTGCCTTACAGGAGTGGGCATCGTGCACAGGAGGTTTAGGATTCCTGGCACGTGCCCACCGGGTGCAGGGCAGCAGCACGTCAGAGCCCCCGCAGTGGGACACCCCTGGCAGGGGCAGCCGAGGCTCCAGATGAGCACAGCTCAGCACCAGCGGCTCTGGGCCCGCACGGACGCGGCTGGGCTCAGGCAACACCGGGCACCGGAAAGATGCTGCTTCTGGAGCCGTTCCAGGCTGCTCTGCAAGGGCACCGCTTGGCATCCAGGCGGGAGGGCACCGAGGCGGCCACCCCCCTCCATGCCGGGGGGACGGGGTTGTACCCCCTTTACACTGGTCACTCCCGCAGGCCTGTGAGCAGGGCTGGGGACAAGAGGGGCAGGCACAGAGGACACAGCGGGGAGCCAGCCCAGCAGCCCATGAGCTGATCCGCGGGCACGCCGCGGTGCTCCCACAGCCTCGGGGACGGGCGGGAGCGCAGGGAGCTCTGCACCATCTTCCCACGCCCGCTGAAAACGCCAGCACAGGGGGTCTGTGAGCTGGAATGAGGGGTGTCATCGGTGGAATCACTCCTCCTCACAAGTGACAATCTCCCAGCCATCGCCTCTTCCCAGGATCCCAGAACACAATTCACCTTTTACTGGTGCTATGGGATTGCACTCACGTCAGAGAGATGGGAATTGGGCTCCCATTATGCACTTTTCCTTCTGGAGTAATAAGCAACATGATGTGATGGAGCAAGTCAGAAAGAGACAACCCCCATTTAAGGACAGTTTGCTACCACTACTACTACTACTACTACTTTATTAACCACACGTCTCTATATGAAATTCACCTAAGCTACAGTATTTTGTTAAATTAGTTCTCTAAGTTCCTTCTACCATAATTTGCAGAAGTCATTCTAACCTCACTTACAATCATGAAACAGTAGATCCACATTTAGTCTGGAGGCAGATGGTATAAAAGATGGTATAAAAATCCCTGGATCCATGTATCTTGACTGAGCTCAGCTGAAGTCATTTTGATGCCACACCAACATTTTAGCCAAAAGAAAAAAAGACGTTGCCAGAATCGATATGAATTCTTTGACTCTGCACCCTTACCTCCTTCCAGTAGTCTGCCTTTGTACATACACAGGTTCTCCCCTCCACAGTGCTGCCTGTCCCCAGCAGCCTTGCCAGGTAAACAGAGATTTTTCCCCACCAAGGCCACGGTGACACGCGCGCCGCTGCGTACCAGGGACCTGGAGACGACTCCAGAATTCTGTAGCAGGAAATACACAAAAAATGCAGTCAGCTTCCAACTCTAACAGAAGGTGAACACAAAGAGCATGTATGTGTGCCGTACACTTGAGGCTGCCAGTCTTTTAAGACAGGCCTTGAGCTGCTTAAATTGGGAACTGATTTGTAATATGCAGAAGGGCAGGAAAAGATTTCAAACTGAAAATCCACTGCATCGAATTGCCCAAAATTGCAGGGACCATGACCCATATCGTGCCTCCCAATCCAGGGTTCCTACCATTTCCTTCACAGGAGTTAAAACTGGCTGGAGGTCTAGTGTAACAGATGAAGGTTCGTACGCTCAAGGCATTTCAGACATGGTCAGAGACAGGATCAGACTGACTACACCAGAAGGTGTTAAGTAAGAGATCCCATGGTTTTTCTGTTCAAGCACCTTTTTTCCCCCAGCTGATGAAAAACACCAAATGTTTTAGTATATACGGAGATGGGTGGCAGTTACAGATTTTAATAGTTAGGAATTTTATTTCTTTCAAAAATTCAGTGAATCTTTATGCAAACTAGGTCGACACATCTTTCAGCATTAGGCAAATACACCAACAAGGAAGATTATATACCTGTACATAAACAGAGATGTAGACAGAGCTAACTTACCTTCCTCGGAGGGTGCTCTGCCTCAGTGGGCACACTGACGGGACACAATTTTCTCCCTCTGGTTACCTCACTTCTCACTGTGTTTCCACGTTTTTGCTGGGGTGGAGGTGGTGCCGGTATCAGGCCGGTGTTAACGACGGGAGATAAACTGGTCATGTATTTTACCGCATTTGGACCTTTTACTTCGCTCCTTTCCTCCTGTGAAAACATGTAACCAGGTTAAATAGGTTATGCAAAACCAGCGACCGAGCGTATTGAACCAACCATGGTTTGATGGCTCTTTACACCTCGTAAGACACATGCTTCTAGAACAGTTCCATAACTGAGTGCTTGCAATTTTGTTCAGGAAAAGATTTCTGTGCTAAAACCCTTTCTTTTAATTTGCAAAGCAACAGGCAGATTGCTTGGGAGCGTCACCCCCATAGCTATATACAGCACTGTGAGCCGGGTACTGCTTGTAGTGCAGAGTTCTGATCCCCAGCAGACAGAACCCCATGGCACTGCTGCGCTCCCTCCGCTGGCAAGCAAGTTCCAAAGCAGCCAAGGTCTCCCAATAGTAACGTCATTTGGCATCAGTTACACAAGATGTGGTTCAAAACGCTTCTCTCCCATTTGTAGTGGAGGTCTAGTCCTCCTTCAGATGAAATGCAAACAGAGGCCCAGGGCCCTGAAAAGCAAAAGGCAACTCTAGAGAATAAATTCCACAAACATCGTGTGCTCTGGGTCTGAGCTCTGCGTCATGTCTGCATAACCTGTGACTGATCCGGCTGTTTTGTCAGCAGGGAGCATGAAGCAGAAAGTGCCGGCAAATTCTTGGAGAAAGGATGGTGCCCATCACAGTAAGAGCAAATGCAGGAGGGAGCTATTCGTCCAGTGTCTGCCAGGCAGCGGTCACAGCCCCATTCCGAAATCCTCCAGCCCCATGGAACTCCTAACACTAAACCAATTACACCATGTTTTCCTAGAAAAAAAGTCCAAATCTCACCTGAAAGTAACTGTGTATGTATCAAGATCATGTCTGGCTACTCCAAAAAGCTCTCATTCTCTGAACCTGCCAGTGTGACTTAGCAGGAGGAATGGTAACTAGAAAAAATAAAGGAGGTTTTTTGTTACTTTGCAGCTGTAGATGAAGGTGAAAACTTGTAAGGCTCTGTGGAAATATTCCTGAGTTCTTGGTGTTAACCAGGTGGCTGCCTCCCTCTCGACATAACAGATAGTCTATGTGGAGGGAGAAAATTATGCATGCAGAGGTTTTATACTATAAAAGATAAGCCACCACATTTTTCCTCACTGTGATCAAGAACTGGGCATTAGACCAGTAAGTCAATGTCTTGAAAATTAAGGGGAGGTTAACAAGGAGAGTTTAAATAAAAGCTGATCACCATTTGGAAGGCATGTTGCCTGCACTAACCAGGTCTGGGAACTACAGTACTAAAGCAGTATTATAAAGCTGTCCCTAAAATGACATTATTTTCAGAATGAAATATGGCCTCACCCTGCTGGCAGGCTGTAGACTGAGTTGAGGTGCCAGGCACTTCTTTTTAGATGTTGAAGGATTTACAGCCCCCACTGCAGCACAGATGGGAAGTGGTGGGAAATGGAGTGAGTGCTGCAGATCCCCTGGAGCTGCATGTGGTCGCCTGGAAGTCTAGAACAGAATAGAGAAAACAGCTACAAAATCTCAGCGTATAGTTTCCAGTGCAGAACAGCATCATGAGGGGGAAAAAAAAAAACCAGCACCGATTGAGATATTTGGAAGTGATGAGTGATTCTCAGGTACCTTCAGGAAATTACATTTTCTAGTCTGCCTCCAAAGAGCCAGGCCCCTTTAGGCATCTTTCATTAAGCATCCAAATACTGGAGCATCCAGAATAACTCTTGACCATAAATCCAGGTTTTGCTACTGTCTCTTCACAGTGCAGCCTTGAAGCAAACACGTGAGCTCACAGACACTCACAGGAACGCAGCCACGTGCTGCCTTTTGGTGCCTTCAGCACACGCACACTGAGAGAACGCACCACCAAAGCAGGCCTATTTTTGTGCAATACTCTGCATTTTTGTGACTTTTTTAGTTCAGCTTTTCTTTGTATACCCCTCAGAATACCAAGTTAAAAACCTGTTTATCCGAGTTAACTTGCTGCCTTAGAACAGGCAGACTCCTTGGATCAGTGTTGATGTGACGATGTCCACCACCACACACAACTACAGGCCCAAGTGTCCTCTTTCTGGAGAGGAGGTTATTCAGGACTGAAAATCTCACTGCAGTCTGCACCCATGATCATCACTGAAATCGAGAACCGGTGAAAACTGAACCATATATTTGGCCTTTGACCTTAGACGTTAGTATCCTTATATTTCAAGAGTATATTAACATTCCTTCTCTGCCTGTTAACAGAGAGGAAGAGGTTTCTGAGCCAGAGCTCCAAAGCACAGCCTTCTGCATGAGCTTTCATCTTTCTTCACCCCTTCACCTCTGTTTTCTAAAAGACCTCCATTGCTCTCAGGATTTTAGAATGCGTGTGAACGCACCTACAGCCGCAGCACCCATTAACAATACTTAACGTACTGACACCGGCCTAGCTTTGGGCGACAAGGCAGAGAAAAGGGAAGGATTAAAGCAGGTTTATCACAAACATTTTTTTTTTTTCCACGTTCTGATGTGCCATTCCTGCAGCATCGGCTTCTGCAGACTTCTCTCTAATGAGACAACCCTGCAAACAGGAGGTCGGCCCCAGGGGATGGAGGATGGGGCAGTCAGACCTCACAGGCCTACGTGCACGCCTGCGCTCTGTGTGCTCACGCCAGCGCCTTCGGGGTGGCTGCTAAAACTCACCTGTTGTTGGGAGCGACCAGTTGCTTCTCTGCCAAGGGGAGGGAAGAGCCCACGATGATTTCTTGGACCGGGTGGTGGGTGAGGGGAGTGCATAAAGCTGGCATTTCCCACCGGTCTTCTGGATGGTCCCGCCTAAAAGAAGAGAAATTTATGTCTCTGAGGTACTAAATTGTGGGAAAGAAGCACATCAACGTCGGCCTGCCAGCTCTAACAGCAATGTCTGAGCTTGCCTGCCAGCTGTCTTTCACTGGACAGCTGTGACACTGGGACGCCTGGTTAAGGAAGGAAAGGAAATCACGGGGAGAAGGAGAGAGACAAGGGACAAGACTTGTTCCCACCTCTGACTCATTTCCCTGCAGTCCTCTCCAGCTGCTGATCCTCCTAAATTCAATCATCTGCCTGTTTCTCCGTATCTCCTGATTCTTGGCTTGGCTGAAGGTCTCTTAAATCTGAGTGCATCTGACACTTCCTTGCTCTGGCTGCTGCCCCTCCCTCCCTTTTCTTTTCAAAAGCCCCACACTGGGCTGACAACCCTTCTGCAGACAGACAGCTCTGTCTCTCATCCTCCCTTGCTCAGTCATCTGTCTTTCTTCTTTTCTTTCAGATTAGCTACTCAGCCAAATTCACTGAACGTGTGAGCTGAGGATTAAATTACTCTGCTAATTGCAGCCAGGTTCCTGTGTCCTGGTCAATGCATACCTCTATGCCAAGGGCCTTACGAAACACGGTGCCAGCCAGGCCCTCCCGTGTGTATCTCAGGTGTTCCTCCTCTATAGTATTCAGCTGGCATTCCTTCTCAGGTAGGATTCTTCCACTCCCCGAGATCTGCCATAAACAAATAGAATGTAACTAAGAAGGACAAGACAGGACAGGGTGTGTTTTTAAACAGAGCCCAATTCCCCAGAAAGGCTACTTTCTCTTCCCAGTCAGTTACCACCGCTGCTTCTGCCACGGTGCTGGAACTCACCTTCCGAGCACAGAATTGTCGTTTCTTTGACCCCGGGGACCCCATCAGCCAACTGAAGAGGGCAGGAGAGCCCCAGTCACATTTCCTAAAAGCTGTGGGCTCAGCCTTGCTCTTCAGGGGCCGCTGCCCAAGTCAGCGGAGGGCAATTAAATACTTGCCTTCCTACTGCGTAGGGGTTGCATCTGCCTGTGCTAAGCAGAGTCACACCCAGGAGTGCATAAGTATTTTTCAAAATGTCCAGCACATTCACCTTGACCAAATCCTTCAGTTTTCCATTGAAGTCTTTTAAAAAAATAACACTGAACCTATTTAAACAGCTATTAGAGTCAAAGATGCTTAGATGTCACATTTTAAAAACCTAAGAGAAACAGTAACCTAAGAGAATCAATGCTGCTGCGGGATATGGTGTAGGGGAGAACTTTGGGATCGTGTGGCTTTGATCTAGCACAGCAGAATTGCATGTGTTTGGCTGGTCAAATTCTTACCAATGACAACGCATACTTCTAAGAAATGAACAACAGGACTATCAGTGATTTGACTTGTGCAATATTAAGAGAAACAATTCATTCTTTTCTTTTTTTCTCAGAAAAGGAAATTTTTCAATCTCACCAGTCCTGATCTCTGATGATGTTGTCTTATCCAGGTATTGCTGACATACTTAGTCAAGTGTTTGTCCTTCAGTCTGTCGTAGGTTTTCAGTAATCTGAAATAAAAGCAATACAGATGCATATAAGTCCCTTGACAGCCAAATCATTACAGCTTCATTTACAAAGACCTGCCCAATCGTTTGCTGCACAAAATGCTGTCTCATTGAATCATGCCCAACATTTTGCCAGGTAAATGCCCATCAGATTATGTAAAAGCAACATCTTACAGCCTCCGGAGGATTCCCGTCAGAAACAAGGGACGTCTACAGCAGACAGAGCAGCTCAGCACCGAACGGCGTAGCACCACCAAGGCACAGGCTCCAGCAGAGCCCAGCCCTGGAGGTCTCCTCCAAGACCAACCCCCGCAACAGCCTCCTCGGATAACGGACTCTTCCGAGATTTTAGAGCGCGCTTCCGAGGCTTGAGAGAGACCGACCAGACAGCACTGCCCCCACTCTGAAGGGCTGTTCGGTCCAGCAGACTCCCGGGACTGCCCTGCTGTAGAGGCCAGAAGGGTTGGGCCGGGCTCCTCTCTGCTGGGCTATTCCCCTTCCCAGAGCCCTGGCACAGGGGTGCCAAGTCCTCCTCTGTATCCAGAGCAACAAAAATGAATGCAAGGCCTCCTCAAGTCTCTTCCAGTTCCCATGTCAATATGCTCAAGGTTCTCTAATGCGTACCTTGAACAATCCAAAGTGAACAAATTCACCTCTCTCCTATTTATTGGTGAGAAGCTGTAAGACCAACAAAGGAAGAACCAGACCACGCAGCCCATCCAAGCAGGACCCTCCCCTGCTCTACCCAAGGCACGTCCTGCATCCCTGGGAAGCCAACAGAGCTGAACCATCACAGCTACCAAAGAGCAGAGGTTCCAAAAACTGAACCTCAGGTATGAGCTGAACGAACACAAAAGCTGAAGCATCCATAATTAGCAGACACAGTTTTAAGTAGTTCTTAATACAACCTTATTTGACTTCACCCTCTGGAAGACAGGAGAAATAACCAAGGAAGTGACAGTAGGCTTCAGTTTTTAATACTCTAAGTCCGCTCACATTTGTGAGCGCATAAATTTATTGCATAATACGTTCAGTCTGACCTTTGGGCTCTCTAGGCAGGTTGTGTTTTAATTACACAACAAGAGATTGAACTCCTTTGCTTCCTTTGGCTTTATATTTAAATTCCACTGTACCTGTATTACACACCTTTCAACAGGATAATTCAAGATAAATGTCTGTTGCTATGCTGAATTACCACACACAAAGGTGTGCTCAACAAAAGAACAAACAATTTAAACAAAAGAAACCAAAAAACCCAAAGAGATCATGGATTAACAGGAATTTTATCTGCGCTTTCCCAAGAATCTCACAGGTAGCCTACCAACAATAAATTAAACTTTAAACAAACAAGTTAGTTCACCCTGTTATGCACATTGATGAAACACCGGTACTACAGTAACTGTTCTACATTACTTTTTGAATCCACTGCTTGCATTCGCTTTGAAACCACCAGATTACATTGGTTCTGCTGAGGATTGACTCATGCTATCACCTGGCAGCTGCATACAGCAGCAGAGGAGAAAGTCAATCCAATTCCTTTTCATTGACTTCCTTCCATCTAATATTTCAGGGACCATAAAAGCAGCTAAAATGCAACTCCCACCTGAGCAGAGGGATGTAGTAACTTCAGTTTCAAAGAAGTCTGTACCTGTATTTTCTCATTTAAATGATGAACGGGCTGGTCCTCAAAAATGCTGAATTCAATTCAAGGTTCAAAAAGGTACTGGAGGGAAGGAGGAAATGTTTGGGGCCTCAACCAAGACCCATCAAACCGCTGGAAAGAAGGCAGCTGGATGCCCTGGGCTTCGGCAGAGGCACGGTGCGGCGGGCAGCCCGAGCTCTCTGCCAGGGAAGGCCCCTCTCGCCCAGGAGAGCGGCACAGGGCCACCGCACGGAACACGCCGGGCGCTGGCACCCGCGCAGCACGGATCTGGGCTCATTGCTGGCTCCACAGAGCAACGCAGCCTGGGGCTTGTGCAGCGCCTCCCCAAGAGCAAGTTATCGCAGAAACGTCACGGATTTCCTAACTCCATGACTGTCAGAAACAAGCTCTTGAGCAAAGCCGACCCCTGGTCTCATTTAGTCCTCTGCTCCTGCACATGTTGTCAGCAAAGGGAAAACAGAAGTTCATGTCTGAGAAGCTTTCTTCCAGAGACTTAAATATTTAAGAGCTACATACGAATGTCACCCCTAAATCCTCTACAAGAAATATAAGTGCAGAACTGACAAAAATGTGTGTTAGGAAAACAGACAGCAAAGGAGGAGAATCAGTCTTAAACAGTACTGTACAAAATGTTTGTTACAGCGGTATCATAGTAAGCCCAAAAAGTCTTTTTTAAAATTTTTATTTCTGGGACTCCTTTTTCTCTGCTGTTTATCCTGTTTCGTCTTCTCTCTCCAAATTCTCGGTATTTACAGGAATTGCTGAACAATTTTCCTAGCACAGAAGCTAGACCGACTGATCTGTAGCCTCCAGGACGAGAGTCGAAGCTCTTCTCAAAACTAGTATCGCATTTGTTTCTCTGGTATCACAGACAGTAACTTCACATCATTGATAGTTCAGTAATTTCATTTAAGGTGATTTAAAATGCTTGGATGTACACTGTTTGTTCCTGATTCTTTTTTTTTTTTTAATTTGCTCAAAATCCTCCTTCACCTGCACCTAAATTTGAGTCAAGTTCCCCAAATTCGTACCAAATCAAGACTGACTCAAATGAGGCAATCTCCTCAAAATTCTTCAGCGGGGATGTTCCAGATGTAGCACTTTTACTACAGAGTTGCTGAGAAGTGGTGACATCCCCTTTTAACAATACCTTTTCAATGGGCATCCACTTTTTAAAAAATAAATGTTCTTTACCTTGCTTACTATCGTAGATGAGAATATACTTTATATTAAAGATTAGATTTTTGGAGTTTCAAAGGAAAAGGTCACCATCAAAATTATCTCTGCTGCTCACCTGTCTAGAATGTTGAAGTGAGGGACCATATACCATGGGAAAAAGGAATATTCCCCAATTTACATATCCCTTGCATTAACTGGCCATTCTACTGAAACAGAGCAAATTGGGATTACAAAAACAAACACAAACCAGAGCTGAGCTGATGACCAGGATTTTAGGCAATTTAGGAACTGTCCACTTGGAACTCCGTATTCAGCAGGATTTGCATTGTAGTATCACTGCCACTATTATTTATTACCAGTATCTGGTTTTTCTCACCTTGCAGTGCACAACACACTGTACTCAGGGCCAGGGCTGTGTATCACAATGATTTTTAAGACTGCTCTTGCTCATTTGAAAGGATATCAAGACAAAGTCACAGCAGGCATCCCATGTCAGTTTTGTAAAGCAAATCTCTGCAGTTAATAATTACAGGGCAATTAAATCAGTGACTGCTCCCCAGAGGCATAATCTAAGAGAGCCCCAAAGCTGTAGCTCCGCACTGGTGGAGTCACGGGGAACCGGAGCCCCAGTGTCGTACGCCCCAGCTGGAGCTTTCTGCCCCTCAGCCAGCCAGCCCTGCCCTGGGGGAGACCACTCCTCACCCCAGCAACCTGCTGGATCTCACACCGTGTCTGCTGGGACACGAACAAGAAAGGCTCGTCCGGCTTTCAGGCAGGACAAGTCTCACCACAGGCTGTCAACCACAAACAGCAAGTTCAAAGTCCCCCAAGGCAGGGGCACTGGCCCAGCGCGTTCCGCCGGGGAGCAAAGACTCCTCTGAGGAGACTTTCCAGGCACCCGGCACCTGCTTGCCATTCCCTCCCTAAGAAACTCCTCAGCCACCATCACCTAGGTCCCACTTGCACAATAAAATGCTGTCAGAGTCTCCAGAGAGGGAAGCCGATGCTGGCAAAGTGGTTCTCTGCACAACTGGGATTTGGCGTTAAATCCTGATGGTAAGGACTTTGTGAGTCCCCGCTGGGAATGGCCTAACAGGCCCATGTGGGCTTAGGACTTAGAAGATGGTGCAAGTCCATCACAGAGAACGGGATTTTGCCATCTACATGCTAGTACAGGCATCCAGAAGGTAACTGCTGCCTTTATGACACTATACAGCAAAAATCTTTATTTTGTTTGGTGCCTCCAAGCTTACACTAAGCGGATAGGGCCAGCGGGTTCCTCTCTCTCCCAGGCCAACTATTCAGAAGATGAAAAGCCCGGAAAACAATCCCCTGTCTCCACAAAAGGAGGCTGGTGCCGTGTGAGGAGCCAGGGCTCTGTCACATGTACACTGACCCTCCTGCTCCGAGGGGGAGCCGCTGCCCACGGCTGGGCCACCCGCCGCCCCGCACTGCGCCTCAGGGACTTCACCTCGAGGAACTGCCCTGGCTTCCACAAGTTATTAACCTCGACTACTACTGCCGGGCTTGTCAGAAACCACGCCGGGACACGGCTACTGAACAAACTGACCCGAGACAGCAGGCGACATTTTGATGGGGCTTTGGAGCCCAACAATAATTAACTGGTCTCTTCCAAGGCCACCAAACCCTGAAGCACACGAACCGTTTTACTCAAGTCATAGCCACGGGAGGGAGAGGCCACAGTCTCTCCAAATCACCTCGTATCTTTGCTGAAAAATCTGCAGGACCCCTTCAGCCCTGACCATCTGACCTCAGAGAGACCACTGCTCACCTTGCCCCACGGATGCTCGGCTCACATCCACCTGGGTTTTGTCTCACAGGCTTCACACTACTTCTTTACTCTTTGTCTCACCTGACTTGAACCTTTGTCTAACCTCACTATTTGGCTGCGCTGACACTCACAACCTGCAGCTCTGAAGCCGGACAACAACAAGGGGAAGGCCTGAGGCCACGGCCCCACTCCCAGCACACGCCGTCACCACGGCGCAAGGGCCCGGGATGCGCAGAGGAGCCGGGTTCAAGGCGCCGACCTGCGCCCGACGGCTCCCCCCAACCAAACCTCGCAGCCAGAACCACCGCTCTGCCCGCACCGAGCGCCGGGAAACACCTTCAGGGCTTCCAGCTGTTTGCGGTGCTCAATTCCGCATCGTTATTCTTACAGAATCGAAAGGCCGGGGCCGGGAAACGAGCACGGCTGCCCAGTTAACCCAGTTCACGCGCAAGGGGTGACCCTGACTGCACCACGGCCCCCGTGTCCCCCCTGCTGCCACTGCCCAGGACTGCGCGGGAGGGACAGTGACCAGACTGGCCCCCAGACACCCCTGCTCTCCAGAGCGTGCCCGGGCCAGCCCTGGGCCCTCCAGAGTCTCCCCGGAGCGATTCTGGGCCTTCTGGAGCCCTCCTGAGCGCCTCGCCTGGAGACCCCAAGGCCATCCCCAGGTCCCCGGAGCCCCCCCAGCCCCACTCACCACGGTGGCGAGTGGCTCAGGTCGAAGGGCCAGCGCTCCGGGCACAGCGAGAGGCAGCTCTGCCGAGGAGCCTGTTGGGTCTGGGTCTGGCTCCGGCCGCGCCTAGGAGCTGCTGGTGGCACCGGCTGCCATGTCCCGCCGCTGCTCGCCATGGCCTTGATCTTGCTCGCCGCCGCCTCCTCCTCCCTGATCGCCTCCACTGATCACCACACCCTCCTCCTCCTCACTACACGCCTCCTCCTCGCTACTCAACACCTCCTCACTATTCGCCTCCTCCTCCTTTGCTCTCTCCCCTGCCAGCCCCTCCAGCACCATTTACATCAGGAGAAATCCAGACACAAAAGGAGCAAATGGTGGCAGCAGGATCAGCTTGGTGTTACTTTACCAACACAAGGCGGAGCAACTCGGCCAGCGCTGCCCTGCAGCTGCCCCAGCAGTGGGGGTACCTCTCCCCCAGCTCTCGAGTTGCCTTTCAGCTCAGCTGGAGCATCCCACCGACGGACACGCTGGCACCAGAGCTTTGCTACTGCAGCGGGACTCACCTGAGGATGGCGTCCAGCCAAAACTCTTTTCTCTGTTGGGATCTGCAGAGACAGGAGAACCAGTATCACACCCTGCTGCCACCAACCAGGGGTCAGGCTGTTTCCCCCACACACAGTGGGAAAACCAAGACCTCCGGGGTCAGGTTCGCTTCTCAAGGTGCAAAGCAGTTTTCTAGCAGAAGCAGAAGGCATCAGGCTGATGCCCCTGCTTCCCCTCCCTCCTGAGGGCCCCTCTCTGCAGCTGTGCTCCAGTCCCAGCAGCTGGAGCACACGGACAGCAGGGCTGTTCCTCCACAGAGCAGCCGGGAGCGAGACCGGGAGGCAGGGACCAGGGCCTCAGGCCACTCTGACACCGGCATGACCTGGCCAAAAAGCAGCTCTCCCCTTGTTCTTGGGCCTTAAGCCAAAAAGAGCCTCCCACTGCACCCAGGAGCTTAGGGACTGACAGTGGCTGAGCAGGGGGAGGGGGAAAAAGCAAGTCTTTCTGCTCTCCTGGACAGATGGAGAACGGAGAAGGTCAAAGCCAAGGAGGCTCTGCTCCTCACCGAGCCGTGTCTCTCCAGGAGCCCCTTGTGATCCTGAACTCTGCAGCCTTTGGGACCCCCTGGGCTGAGGAGCACTGTCGCAGACACGGGGCTTCTCCAGAGCGGGGAGCGACAGCCCAGCTCTGCCAGAACTGCACGTGGGGCTTCCTGGGACCAAACGGGATCGACTGCCTACACACAGCCCCCCCTCAGCCCACGCCCTGCCTCACCCTTTGACAGTGCACAGCTTGTGCAAAGGCTGTGTCCAGAGGGCAGAGGGCCAGCTCAGAAAATCAGCCGAGCTGCAAAACGCTGCACAAGCAAAGCGGTGCCTTTGCTGCCCCCCCACCCCGTGACACGAGCCTGAGGAGCCAGCTGGGCTCTGAGGGAGAGCTCTGGCCCAGACAGCCCAACGCCTGCCTGACACGTCACCGCCACTCACATGAAAGTGACCACGCAGAAGCTGCTGGGCCAGATGAGGATGAGGGTGCTGCAGCAGTCCAGGCCCAGGACTTGCATATTTCCACATCAGGAGAAAACCGTATGGGCCAAAAACCTTTTAGTGAAGTAAAGGGTGGAAAAAAGTCACTTCCTATGATAGCCAATATCCTGATAGAGACACAGATTTTGATTCCAGAAAGAAGCTTCATTCTGCACCCAGGTAAGAGTCAGCTGAAACTGGTACCTGCTGGCCTTCTTCCTTTCTTTGTTGACTGAAAAATCACAATGATGAACTAGGCAGCCTGCTGAGTTCCTAACCACACCAATCCTAACCAAGTTCTTGGTGCCATCAGAGAAGCACTGTGCTGAGAAGGCACTAGGAACATATGGCAATATTACATATATACATTTTGTCTTACCTTAGATCACGTTATTTTGCAATTTGAAACCTTAGTGGAAGGATTTTTGCTTTCATCCTGATCAGACATTTAAGCGCCAGCCCCCTGCTCCAGCTGCAGCAGAAGGATTCAAGCTGTTTCAGCACCAAAGTAAAATTTCACTTCCCGCTTAGCTGTTGTTTTTTTCCCTTCCTCTTAATTTTATATTTAAACAAACAGTTGAAGTTTTTGCTTACTTGAGGAAAAACAGGGCTATCCTCCTCCTGTTATGACAAGCTACTGATCTGAAGGGCAGAAAGCTGAGACCCCCACAGAGTTATTTAGAAGAGCGGGAAGAATTTGAGTCATAAGTTGGGACTTCTTTGGTCAAAACCGAGGAGGGAGAAGACAAATTACAGGGAGCTCAAGGGAAGCACAGGAGGGCATCTGGGAGCCAACAGCGTGATGGGGGCATGAGACAGCACTGCAGAGTCGTGTGTCAGGCACAGTGTTTTCAGGAGCTGCAGAGGGGAGTTAATGCCCCTGACGACAGCACAGCTCGTCTGACGTGGTGGCCCTGCTGGTCCTTCACATACTGGACAGATGAACCGTCCCTGGGAGGACTGGCGAGGACAGCTGCGGGGATCGCTGGGACATGGCAGGCGGACGTGAGGGCTGACGTCAGGAGTGCCGGATTTGCTCGGGCCAGGAAAGCAAGTGGGAGAAGAGTGGGGTGACTCCTGTAAATGCAGGAGAGGGAAATAACACTTAGGGAGAACAGTTACTAAGATTGAAGGGTGTGAGCACCAGAAAAAATGTGTACTGCCTGGTCCTGAGTAACTTTAAGCTGCAAACTGGAAGAAAACTTCTTAATGCTTAGAAGATTTGGGTGCTGCAACAGCCTTCCAAGGGAAATAAAGAAAGGAGGTGATACAAGGAAATGACCACCTGCTTTGCAACTTATTTACTTATAGCAACTTGTAATGATTTCTGAATATTGCTTAATAATCCTGCTTGCCCTGACAGTTCTGTGAAAGCTTACCAAGGGCTACTGTGTTCAGCAAAAATAAGAGACATGTCCTTTGAAAGCAGATGCCCTCTAACAAGTTTGTTTTTGTAGTGGATAGAGTAGATGTAGTAGCCATGTATGGGTGGTAGAACTAGTATACTGGTGGTTTTAGATAAGACAGAGGTGGCAAACCTTCTGGAACCACTCTTCTTGTTAAAGAAACTGGCTAAGAGAATCTCCGAGGAAAAGTACAAGGTGAGAAAGACTATGAGCCTTCCTCCAACAGACCCCCAGAGACGCCCCCCAGGAGGCAATGGGCAGGTGCAAAGAGAAACTGCTGACACCAGCCTCTAGAACTAACCCAGCCTCACTTATGCATATGGATATTTGTGCTATGTAATCCAATTAATATGTATATGCACAGTCTATAAGCTTTGGTAAGATGTGCTGTTGGAGTGCAACCTTCTGGAGAAAAATCTCCTCGCACCCTGGAGTAAACATACCTGCTGTATAACTCTATTCGAGTTGTAGAGTCTGTTTCCGTGAATCGGAGGAAGCAACCAGCCAACCCCTCATTGCTTACTATGGAGTTCAGTCAGCTTTTGATGGACCTGGAGATCTCTTCCAATCTCTCCTTCCTCCAAATTAACTGCCTCTCCAGGCACTGTCTTTCCAGATACATGTTCACTCTTCCCTTTTTAATTGCTCTGATGTCTTCTTGCTTGAAACACTGAACTGTTGCTGCTCAAAAAGCGCTATGCTGGCAGGACCGTTTCACTTGTGAATTGTGCTTAGGTACCAATTCAGATGATGTGGTTTCATATAGCAAGGATTACATTTTTAAATCACTTAACAAGCACAGGAAGGACTTTACCATGTTTGATCTCCTCTCCCGTTACCGCTGTCGTTGATACAGATCCCGTGTGTGCAGTGTGCTGCTGTGGAGAGCCTGGGCCGAGGATCCCCATTACATGGTACTGGTCTGAGGGGGTCACCTGGGATGTTAAAACAATTGTGCTCAGTATCAACAGGTTAGAAAAAAGTTTAAAGGCTTTTTAAGTCAATGTTTACACACCCTAGGGTCCCACCGTGGTAAATTAAGATTGCTGTCTTTGGGTTGTGTCAGCAGCGCAGGATTTGGCCATTCCCTCTATAAGAAAAGCCAGTAACCGTCCATCTAAAACTGCCATGTAATTCAGGGTAGGACTAAATGTTGTCAACATAAACCTTTTATGAAGAACTACCTCTAGAAGTGTTACTTCTTGCTGCAAATTAGAATAAACAATAGCTCTTACTATTGTGAAAAAAAACCAAGAACTTGTTCACAAGAGCAGAAGCCAAAGCATCTGGGTAGAGCAGACATGTTCTCGCTACCAGCATTGCCCAGGAAAGCCCACCAAGAAATCCCAGCAGGCTGCAGAAAATGCCCTGTCCCAGAGCGGATACACTGGAGTTAGCCTGCAGTCTTTCAATACCCAAGGATATTCCTTCAAATTTGCAGCACCAACTTCACAATCTACAGAATACTCACTACACTTCAGCCTCAAAGTCAGTTGTTATTGCAGTGCCATGAGGCCAAAACTGTTGGTCCTTAACAGCGATGAGAAAAAGGATCATTCCCACACCACTTCCCAAAATCCTGCTACTCTGAAATTTGCCTACACTGCTACAGCTACTGCTTCACTCCAACGTCCCTTAAGAAAAAAATTCTGTCATTCTTCTAGCACTTGCTCTAGACGCATACCCAAACAATACTTTCTTATTCCTTATGGATCAAGCTTTTATATTAACTTGTCTTTTTTACAATCTGTAGTCAGGTTCCTGATAAGCAGTAAAGCACCTTGTCTTGCAGGAACTCCCCTCTTCTCCCCACTCTACCCCCATTAAAAAACACACCCACTCCACCCCATGGACAGACCTTGAATCTAAACTAAAAAACAGGGGTTTGTTTGAAAACTCTCACTTAAACGGCTATCCAAAGCTGAAGTACTTCCAACGGTCTTATCTTTTCAGCATGAGGTGTCTCTGAAAAGCTTAAAGATTATGAACAATCACCTTATCCATATTTTGCCCACAGTTTAATTGCAGGGAGCGTGAGCAGGAAGTTCTCTTCCTTTGGCACTAGATGTAGCATTTCATTGGTAACTCTAAGAAAAAAGTTGAAGCACAGCAGTTCCTGGTAACAGGTACAGGTCTGTTTCATGCTATGCTGGATCAATAGCTTACAGTTTATCATTCAAATCTTTGAAAATAAGTTTGGATTACTCACTTTATAGTACATTAAAAATTACAGATTACACATAACATTCAGTATCCCTCCAGGTAACTGGTGCCCCCAACACCTTTGTCATAGTTTATAGACATGATATAGCCTGTTGCTATTTTCTGCCTTTCTCCACAGCTCTCTCTTCCGCTCCCTGTCCTCTTTTTTCTGTCACCAGGTGCTGCTTCCTGGCCTTATTTTCCCTCTCTCTCCTGCAGCCTGTCCCCTCTCTCCCCCCTGTCTCCCCTGCTCAGCTGCCTGGGCCCTCTCTCTGGGACTCGGTTCTGCCCCCCATCCCCTTTTGCTCTTCCTCCATCTCCATCCCGGAGGCCATCGCTGTTGTGTCCTTCTCGGACCCTTGTCCTGACCCACACCCTGTTTCTCAGTCTCCTGGGACTGTTTCCATCTTCTCTTGCTCCGTGCCCTGCTCTCTGTCCCTGCCTCTCCCTTGCTCTCCCCTCCGTCCCTCTCTCCTGCTCCCTGTCCCATGTCTCTGTCCCTCCACTCTGCTGGTGCCTTTGCTGTCTCTCGCCCCCCGGCCCGCTCACTCGCCCTGCCTGTGTCTGTCCGTCCCTCTGTCCTCCTTCCTGCCCTTCTCCTCTCGCTGTCCCTCCGTCCTGAGGCTCACCACTCTCTTCCTTCCTGCACCCGCTGTCCCCTTCCCCTCCACCCTCCTCCCGCTCTGCCCCTCTGCCCGGCTCCTCACCAGCATTTCTCCTTCCCCCACTCCCTGCCCAGCTCCCCCCCCTCTCCTCGTCCCACTGCCCGTTTCCCATCCCTCTGCCCACCGCCCGTCCCTCTCCAGCAGCCCAACGCCCTGTCCCACCTCTCTCTGCCGCTCTGTCCCTCCCTCCTCTTCTCTTTCTCCTTCTTCTTCTTCTCCTGCAACTCTTCCCCCGCCTCTCCCCTGCTCCACCGGCCGGAGCAGCCCGGGGAGGCGGCCATGGGGCTGGGGGGCGGGGCCGGGCCGGGGGACGGTGTCCGCGCAGGGTCAGACCGCGGGAACGGGTGCCCCGGGGCATGCTGGGAGCTGCAGTCCCGGGCACGGGGCTCACCGGCGGCCATGTTGGTTCCCGGGGCATGCTGGGAGCTGCAGTCCCGGGCACGGGGCTCACCGGCGGCCATGTTGGTCTCGGGAGCTGCAGCCTTTGCTCCAGCTGCGGCCCGGCTGCGGTCAGTACTGGGGTCACCCCTGGGGCCCTTGGGCAGGTGTCGGGGTTTCTCCTGCCCGCTGGATGCCTGGGGGGCGGGGGGGCGGGCGTGTGTGCTCCTGGTCAGCTGGAGCTGGGCCCGGCCGGGGCAGGCCCAGGAGTAAAGTCAGAGCTGGGGAGGGGAGGGGGAAGGACACAGACCCCCCTGGGCACAGGCACCGGGCAGCCCTACCCCCAGAGCCCCCGGGAGCCCCCCCAGCATGTTGAGCTGTATTGAGGGAATCCAGCCTCCTCAGCCAGATGACAGAGACTGGGAGAATGACCTCCCCGCAATCCAGGAGACAGTCAGTGACCTGCTGCATCATGTAGACACACACAAGTCTATGGGACCAGATGGGATACACTCGAGGGTGCTGAAGGAGCTGGCTGGGTGCTCGCCAAGCCACTTTCCATCGTTTCCCAGCCGTCCTGGCTGACCGGGGAGGTCCCAACAGATTGGAGACTGGCCAATGTGACGCCCATCCATAAGAAGGGTCAGAAGGATGATCCAGTAAATTACAGGGCTGTCAGCTTGACTTTGGTGCCTGGGAAGCTGATGGAGCAGCTCATCCTGAGTACCATCGTACAGCACATGCAGGACAACCAGATGCTCAGGCCCAGTCAGCATGGGTTTAGGAAAGGCAGGTCCTGCTTAGCTTTGCAGTGAATTAGGCAGAATAACAAGAGAGTAGACAGAAGTTGTGGCACTGGAATAAACATTCCTCGAAGCTGACAGGTGAACAAGGACGACTGGCAAAAAGAGGCCAAACCGTGGCGATACATCAAACGTGGGAAATGGGGGCGATGTCTATCTTATTTTGTTTTGTAACAGTTTGTGAAGGAATTTTTGACATTATGCTAGAACAAATATTTGGGTAACATGGGCAAATACATCTGGGATAAAGGATATTTGTTTGAGTCTGCTGATCAGGGATACCAATTAAACTCAGACACCAGAGTGAAAAGAGCAGGCATATTTTACTAGAAATAACTAAATAATATTACAAAATAATACAGAAAACATACAGTGAGAAAAGACACAATAGTGCACTTAAATAGGAAAATACAGGGTAATGCATCAAATCATTACTACCTGAGAGAGAGAGAATAGTGATTAAGAAAGAGACATGACCACTCACATACTTTACCATCACCCAGCCCTGCAGGCGCTGGGCAGCCCCGGTTACAGCGAGGGTTTGGAGAACATTTCCCTCCAAGTGGGAAATCCTACGCGGTGCCTGCACCCGTAGCTGAGGCTTCCAGAGTCGCTGTGAGCGGGTCCAGCCTTATAGACCCAAAAATCAGCAAGCCAGAATAGCTGGCACCTTTGTTTTAAACGGAAATACCTGGCTTCAATCTCACATTAGGTTCCCCCCAGAGCCTGGCCAGGGCTCAAGGAAGAAGCTCAGGGAGTTTCTCTGTTTATCTGATGGGATTATGCACAAGATCTCACATCAGGTCTCGGGGACAGACACCTGCCTCCGTGACTCGGTTGTTCTATTCCCATACAAAGGAAGGGAAAGATACATTCAAGGTAGCTACATCCTCCATGCATATTTCATTAAGGATTACGTTCCGAGTTAGCAGTTTCAGTTCAGGGCCTGTTGCTCAGGCTTCAACACTTCCACCTTTTACATCAGGATAGGTGGTTTATTATAACTTAGTATAATACCTGTTAGCACAATGGTTATCAGTTACAAAATATACAGGAATCATCTATAGGTCAACTCTGGCTTGGGCCTATTGTCCAAGCCTTAGCACTTCAATGATCCTTTTCGAACCTGTTTAATTGGCACTCCGTTGCGGGAAAATGAAACTCATTTTGGTGGATATTGGAAACAACAGAGTGTGAATCTGACGAGCGATCAAAGCGATGACGGTTGTTTCATCACAAATATCATCTATGTTTGGCCGTCTATGCCTAACACAGCTTGGCAAAAGACAGTCATTGAGAATTTAAATCAAACCATTTCTTTCCCTTTGCAAGAATTGGATTTGTTGGCCAGTGTTGCACCTGTTGAGTATGTTAATGTTACTAGGCTGCAGTACTGTGATAACGTGGTTCCCCAAATCCAAACAGTGACTGGCACAGGAGTGGTTTGGTTTGGTGACCTGTGGTGTATTAGGTTAGCACAGGATGGACGCAAAAATTTATTTGTTGGTGTGATGGTTTGACTTTGGCTAAAGGCCAGGTACCCACCAAGTCGCTATATCACTCCCCCCCCCCCCCCCCCCCCCTTCTCCTCTTGTTTTCTCAACAGGGCAAAGAGGGGAAAGAAAATAAGACAGACCAACCCTTGTGGGTGAAACAAAAGCAGTTTTAACATAAGCAAAGCAAAGCAAAGGTCCGCACGCGGAAGCAAGAGAAAACAGATTTAGTCTCTACTTCCCATGGACAGGCGCTGTGGGGCTTCTCAGGATCGGGGCTCCCATATGCGGGGTGGTTGCCTCGGAGGACCAAGGGTGACCCCACCCCCTTCCTCCTTCCTCCCAGCTTTATACTGAGCAGACGTCACAGGGTCTGGAATATCCCTTGGGTCAGCTGGGGTCAGCTGTCCTGGCTGTGTCCCCTCCAGAGATCTTGCCCACCCCGTCCCACTGGGGGAAATGTCGGAAGGAGCCTTGGTGCTGTGTAAGCACTGCTCAGCAGCAGCCACCACACCAGGGTGCTGCCAACACCCTGCAGCTCCCAGCATAACCCACAGCACCGTGGGGCTGATGTAGGGGAAAACCCATTCCAGCTCAGGCAGAGCCAGTAGAGTTGGTTATCAAAATGTAACAGGGTATGGGTGTGTCCTGATCCCGCATGAGCAGACGGAGACGCCGGCACACCTCCTTCAGATCTTCTTCCCAAAGAGGAAGGTGCTGCACACCCTCCCCGCCTGGTCTTGCCCCCGGGGTTGTCACGAAGCGCTTTCTTCAGGCCAGGGGCTATGGAAAATGGACAAGTCCCGTCTGGGCGATGGCAGCGGAGGTCTTTGGTCACTCAGCTGCGTTTGCCATGAGCTGAGGAGCCTGGCGTGGCTCCAGGGCCCCTGATCTCTTAAGGGCAAAGAATCGCCTTTGCCCTGCGTAGCGTTCCGGGCAGCGGGTAGAACCAGGCAGAGAATTCCCGGCTAGCACTGTGGCGGGGAAGTGCAAACGTACACGTTTTCGGCCGAAAACGCGTTTTCCGGCGAAAACGCACACCACGGCTCTTTCTGAGAAAAATCAAGCACGGAGGGCAAAGCCTACCGCCCGGCTGGGGCAAGGGGCAGCAACGTGGGTCAGGCCCAAAGGAAGCCCCTCCAGGAGCTGAGACTAATCCTGCCTGCTGCTGCATTCCTGTCCCCTCCAGGAGGTCTGGCAGCTGCCTGCACAGCGGGAGCAAGCACAGAGCTGGTGGCAAGAGCGGCGAGAGCAAGCACAGGCAGAAGGGGAGGCGTGGGAAGCCCGGCCTGCAGGGGAGGACCGACAGCCCCCCTGGGTACGGGCAGCGATGGGCGCTGCGGAAAGCAGCAGCGACTCTCTCTGTCGGGGCACCCAGGGCAGCAGGTCTCCGGGGGATGGGAGCAGGACTAACTGCAGGGCAGGGCTTGGCCTGCTCATCCCCGTGGGGGAGAGGTTGGCGGCAGCATCCAAGGGGCAGGGGCAGCCCTCAGCCATGATGGCAGGCACGCGGGCCTGAGTCTCCTGGCTCCAGGTCCTGCTGCAGGCCCCTTTCAAGAGTCTTCTGGGAAACGGCACCTCTGTTTGCCATCTGGCTTGCTGAGACTGTCTCTTCCTTGGCAGGCACTCGGCTCCCCTGGTAACCGTCTCCAAAGAAGGGCTGCGCTTCCCCTGGCTCCAAGGCCCATCCCTCCACGGAGGGCAGCCCTGGGGGAAAGAGGGGATTTCTCTGACACACCTCATGAGACAGCAGCAGGGTCTGCAGGCTGGCTTTGGGCTGCACCGACCCAAGGGGGACTGCCTGGGCACCCAGAAGCTGCTTTCCCTGTGACATGTAAAAGCTCTGGCGGCAGACAGAGGGATCCCTCTCATGGCTGCCTCTCCCCTTGCCACACCACAGAGCGTGTCCTTCCCTGGCACAGTCCTGCCCCAAGACACCTC